>NW_024881598.1:600000-1117227 GCF_019059575.1 Amphibalanus amphitrite | reverse complement strand
AACAAAGCATGATGCAGAGTCCTTTGAGATGATGATCAGGGAGGCATTCAACCTGAGAGTTACATGTGTCAGATCCTTCAGAGCTGGTAAAAAGATGCCTGACAAGGACCGACTGCTAATAGTGACCCTGGAAAATGTTGGTATCCGGCAAGAAGTTGTGCGACTGGCACCTCAACTTCGGAGCTGCGAGGCCTATGCCAATATCTACATCAATCCCGACCTGACGCCAAAGGAAAGAGAGCAGGGGAGAAAGCTGCGTGAGGAGCTTGCAGTCCGAAGGCAGAAAGGTGAGAAAAATCTTGTCATCCGAAGGGGGAAAATTGTGTGTGCCGCGCTGAATGCTGGGGCTAGGTCTGATGGTCAGCCCAGGACAGACAGAGAGCAAGGTGGACAATCAAGACCAGCTGGTGGTGTCGAACAACACAAGGTCACTGCGTCACAAGTTAGACCTACTGATCAATGACTCGCTGTCCCCAGCAAGTATAGTTTGAAATGTGTATATACTAACGCCGACCAGTTCCTGAATAAGCGGGATGACTTATGTATGAGAATAGCTGGAAAGGAGCCTCATCTTATCATTCTGACAGAAGCTATCCCAAAAGCGCAGACCATTCCAATTTCCCCTGCATTGTTGGCAATCCCAGGCTACTTCTTATATACCAGCTTTGATTGCACTCTGCCAAATTTGGGTGCAAGTGGCCTTCGCGGAATTTGTATGTATGTCTGTGACCAGCTACACGCTACCGAGGTGAAATTTCCAGCAACCGTTTTCAAAGAACAACTGTGGCTGAGACTACAGCTTAAGAACTCTGACAGCATGCTGGTGGGTGGCATTTATCGCAGTCCATCAAAGGAACCTGCAGCTAGCACTGATGACCTGTGTGACCTCCTCCGCCATGTATGCCATATGAACCCATCTCACCTACTTATCACAGGAGACTTTAATATGCCGAACATTGACTGGGATGCAAGGTATTCATCGGCTCCAGTGGGTCACTATTCACACTCATTTGTTGATGCGGTGAATGAGTGTTACCTGTTCCAACACATCAGACAGCCAACCAGGTACCGGCATGGTGAAACCCCAGGTGTTCTTGACCTTGTGATGTCAAATGAAGAGGGCATGGTGAGGAACCTCAGGTACTCAGCTGGTCTGGGAGCTAGTGATCATGTGATTCTGGAATTTGACCTCATGTGCTACTCCATGTACCAAGACCAAGGGCGTAAAAAGTTAGATTTTGCACGTGCTGACTTCCAGCTATTGAAAAGTATGCTCCTCAGTGTGGAGTGGAACCAGCTACTGGTGATGAATTTCCTGAGTGGTTATGCGTTCTTCAAAGCTAACCTTCTCAGATGTATCCAGGACACCATCCCCATGTCATGTCCAGTGAAGAGGAAGAGGAACATTTACATCAACAGGAGAGCCCTGCAATTGAAGAAAAGAAAGGAGTTCCTCTGGAGGCAGTACGTGGCGTCCAAAAACCCGATTGATCTTGCTCGGTTTAAACGTTGCCGGAATGAGCTGCGAGCATTCACGAGGGACCTTCGACAGAACTTTGAACGCCAGCTTGCGGCAGACATAAAGACCAATCCGAAAGCTTTCTGGAATTACTCGAAGTCCAGGTTGAAGACTCGGTCGGGTGTAGACGACCTGCAGGACTCACATGGGACCTTGAGGAGTGACGACAGTGAAAAGGCTGCGGTACTGAACCAATTTTTCAGTAGCGTTTTCACCACGGAGAACACCAGTCACATCCCCGAGCCTACATGGCAGTATGAGGGCTCCAAGCTGGAGGACATTGTAATATCAGCTGACGTTGTCCACCAGAAGCTGAAGCAGCTGAAAATAACCAGTTCTCCTGGCCCAGATGGTGTCCCCAGCCGGGTGCTGGTTGAGACTGCTGGTGCTATTGCTGCCCCACTAGCCACACTGTTCCAGCAGTCACTGGATTCAGGCTGTCTCCCTGAGGACTGGAGGCTCGGGACAGTCATTCCAATCTACAAGAAAGGATGCAAGAGTCTACCCGAAAACTACAGGCCCATCAGCCTGACATCAATAATCTGCAAGGTGCTGGAATCCATTGTGCGCGACCAGATGATGAACTTTCTAAATGAGACTGATCAAATATCCAGACACCAGCATGGCTTCCGCCCCAGGCGATCCTGTTCCACCCAGCTACTGGAGACGATTGACGAGTGGAGCCGACTTATTGAGGATGGTGAGCCCCTTGACACCATTTACCTGGATTTCAGGAAGGCGTTTGACGCAGTGCCTCACCAGCGCCTGCTTAGAAAGCTCCGGGCCTACGGTGTTGAAGGAAACCTGCTGAGGTGGATTGCAGCCTTTCTTTCTGGACGCAAACAACAGGTTTTGGTGGGGGGCTGCCACTCACAGTGGTCACCGGTCACTAGTGGGGTGCCGCAGGGCTCTGTCCTTGGCCCACTGTTATTCCTGGTGTACATCAACGACATTCCAGATGTGGTGACCTCATCAATCAAGATATTCGCTGATGATACAAAAGTTTATCGCAGTGTATCTAAGCCATCCCAGATTCAGGACCTCCAACAGGATATCAACTCAGTAGTTGAATGGTCCGATAGATGGCAACTGCCATTCAACGAAGCAAAATGCAAGAGTTTGCACATCGGCCCAAATAACCAGGAGCACCACTACACAATCAGAGGTAACCGTCTCGAATCTGCCAGTGAAGAGAAAGATCTGGGTGTCTTTATCGACTCATCCCTCAAGTTTAGAAAACAGGCAGCATCTGCAGCTTCCAAGGCCACCCAGGTCCTGGCCGTGATTCGGAGGTCGTTCGCTCACCTTGATGAACAGACACTGACGCTGCTCTACAAGTCTCTTGTACGTCCACTCCTCGAGTATGGCAACGTTTCATGGGGACCGTTCAACAGACACGATCAGAGGCTGTTAGAACGCATCCAGAGACGAGCAACCAAGCTGGTGTCAGGTATCAGGAACCTGCCATATCCTCAGCGTCTCCAGAAACTCAAGTTACCTTCGCTCTACTACAGAAGACGGCGCGGAGACATGCTAACGATCTACCAGCTGCTACACGCGGGAGTCGACCTGGACCCTGATGACTTTTTGGCGAGGAGCTCAATGACTACAACTCGAGGGCACGGCTGGAAGCTGGCGAAACCTCAAGCAGCGTCTCGTGTGCGGAGGAACGCACTCTGCGTACGAGCCATCAATGACTGGAACGCCCTTCCTCGTCATGTGGTCCTCGCTGAGACCCTAACCCAGTTCAAATCCCGACTCGACCATCACTGGCAGACCATCCATTACTCAGTGCCAACCCAAGATTTAACCTAGTGTATCCAGAACCTACTCGACGAGATCGGGACCTTCAGGCGTTGTGCCTTTCTAAATCCCGATAAGTGTAGGTAAGGTAAGGTAAGGTATTGCTCTTAGCAATCGCTGAAAGTTTCAAAGCGATCAGTCACTCGGTGTAGCTATGACAGATATTGAAACTTTTTATGAGGTGAGGTCACTTCAAGTGACCTGGTGGCCTGACCTTGAATGACCTTGGTCTAAAATTTTCACAACATGTGTAGAATTGATGTATGATAAGGTGTACCAAAAACGGCGGCGCTCCGCGCCGCCGTTTTTGAGATATTCGCGAAAAACCACAAGGGGAGTGTTCAAACACCCCCCAGCAGGGCGCGGGTTAAGCGGGGAAGGGACTAAATTAACTTTCCTCAAGTGCTCAGATATGTACTGTGCAATTACACCGCTAACGGTGTTAATATTTTTTTTTGTGTGCGGACGCTTTTGCGAGGCTTATATCTCAGCAACCACTTGACCGATTTACACGCGGTAATTTTTGTAGGGTAGCTTCATTCCTTCTACCAAGTATTGGACTATTTCCGATGCATGTGGGTGACCCCTTATGCACGTGCCACGTGCAAAACGAAGAGGTGTCAGTTTTGTAATTGTTGCAATATCTTGGTAACTACCTGGCCGATTGCGCTGAAAGTTGGCATGTAGGTAGGCACCCACTAGGCACTGCATATCCATGTGCCAGAGTTGGGGTGCTGCTGCACGTGCGCACGTGCAGGGGTCGTTTCCAGATCTCGAGAACGGCTGGACCGATGGCGCTCAAATTTGGTACACGGTTAGGGACCAGTTAGTAGGGTGCCGTGCACAAGTCAGTTGGGACCCATTTTGCACGTGCGCACGTGCAGGGTGCCGCTTCCAGATCTCGAGAACGGCTGGGCCGATTGTGCTCAAATTTGGCACATCGCTAGAGACCGGCTAGTAAGGTGCCGTGCACAAGTCAGTTGGAGGTATCCCCTCGAAATTTCTCACGTGCAAGGCCCACCCTCTCGCTCGCTCCGTTAGTCGCCCCAAAAGGCGTTATACTGGTAGGTATTGCATCTGTAATATCTTACATATTGTCTCTGTGCATATTGTGTACGTCTCGTTTCATTCGGACACCTGCATGCCATTTTGTACAATGATGTTTACATGTGATAGAATGTATTATTTTTGCTACATTTCATGTGATTTCATGGGTATAGCACGGTTTTCACGCAAAACTTAAAAAATATTAACTGACTGTAACATTTATGGCTCGGCAACTGAAAGATGTTTGATGTCCCGTAGCTCAGTTGGTAGAGCATTGGACTCCCGGTAGTGAGAGCCCGGGTTCGAGACGCTCCGGCGCTCGATATTTGAGACTCCTGACGAGGATGGTCTGCGGTTGGTGGGAGCAGCCGCTGCCAGTTGAAGTCAGTTGAGTGGGACAGGCCGTGTCCGGCTTTGAAGGGCACGTTAAACTTTGGCATCTAAATTCTCCCGTTACCCGGAATTGCGCGGTCGGACGGTAGGGGTCGGGGTCTACGCAACAAGCTCTGCTTAGCGTGGGCTCCGGCTCTGTCAATCCGTCCATTCAAACATTCGAGCTAAATTTATAAAAAAAAAAATGTTTAATTTGTGCCAATTGCTCGTCTGATGATGCCCTGTGGGCGAAAATTCACCTAAATAAATCATTTGTGACATTTAAACTTTCTATATTCGAGGAAAAGGTCATTCATTTTGAGTTAGTATAACAATATGTTCCTCGCAAGAGCACTCAACACCATATCTTCAAGGTGTTCTTTCTATAAATGTACTTATTTTGCATCACCACAATGGTCTCGAATTGTGATTTCGGGAAGAGAGCCTACAAATGGCGTGGTAAAGCTGCCTAGTGACATCACTGGTTACTGAAAGTCCAATGTAAGGCATTTTTGCCTCACGTTTGCATTGTTGACCCTGCGACGCGTGACGTCATTCGTACGTCACTAGGGTCATAAGAGTTTTTCGTCAATAACTCTCGATTAAATTTAGCTAGAGAGACGGGAAAGCTACAAATGGACTCGGGAAGACCTTGCGAATCGAATGATGTGCAATATGATTTCATTCACCCAGCTTTGTGGCCTGACCCGACTGTTAACCATCTCTGTGACGGCGCTGTTTGTCCAGCGCCGCGCTGGTTGGCTTTGCCGCGGACTCGGGGCGGTCATGTGATGCCCGGGGGCTGGCTGCCGGCTGGGCCGCCCGGTCGGGGAGCGGAGCCAAATACACGGCAGTGTGCTGACCCGAGGTCAGCGACTTAAAGGTAGTGTGCCACCTTTGAAAGATTTCCCATTTTATTTTTCCTAGGATAAGAAGCTTCTGTTTTTACCTAATATCGCAAAGAAAATAAAAAATGGGCCTGGAATAGTGCCTTTTTCGCCTAAAAGTTTATCGGTTTTTCGATATGTATAACAAGTGTAGTGGGCTGACCTACAAACAGGCGTCGGCAACAATCGCGAATGCGGCGCACATGTGACAATAAGCAAAGGTCATTATAGAGTTACGACGTACGGGAATGAGTTATCAGCTGTCTAATCGTAGACAACACAATGTCGAGCCTTAAACTGTAAGCCTGTATTGGTATTGTTTCTTTTATTTGGCTGTCGAACATTATTTATGGTTTGAAATATGATTTTATGTAAAATAATTGATATGAAAAAGCCGTCTCTTAAGTTATGACCCCATTTCACCAAACGCAAGTGGCAGAAATGACAATGATCAGCTGACGCCTTTTTCTTGGCCGAAGTCAGAGCGCGCGGCCCGACGCACCACCACCGCACCACAAAGTATGAGCAGAAGCCGCGCCCAAAGCCAGGGCCCCGGTAACGTGAGGTAGCCGAGTCGGGGCAGCGTGCGCTGACCCAAGCCGGGGCCGCAGCTTTGGGCGCGGTCTACCGCATCCCCGCGGGCAGCCCCGGGCTATCACATGACACCGGGAGGACGCGCGGCCCCGGCTTGGGTCAGCGCACGCTGCCCCGACTCGGCTACCTCACGTTACCGGGGCCCTGGCTTTGGGCGCGGTCTACCGGACCACCTAACAGGCGTGTTCGAAACCGCAGGAGATGATGATGAACGGGTTTATCGAAACTTGATTGGATGAGCATATCGGTAATAGCGATTTCAGTGTGTGCATTTATTGTTCATAGTGGTGTGAAATGTGGTTGGGGTACGACCGACAACCCGTCGGGACGATTTTCGCACTGGGGTACTCAAAATTTGAAGAATTTAAGACGTTTCCATGAGTTTTGAAGGTATGGATAAGTTCTAAAAATCCGGTTCTCCTTATCTGGGCCATTAATTCCATACGGTCCAGGAAAGCTGGCACACTACCTTTAAGCTGACCTCACCAGAACAAACTTTTTTTTTTTGCTCGAAACAGTGATTTATTAGAAACAAACATTTACCAACATACAGGTTACAACGGATACAATATAATGCACAGATACCTAACGCTAGGGCTCAGCTAAACACGATATAGCAGAGCACTGGGTCACACCGCGCACCAGGTAGGGAGCCAGCTCTGGGTCGGCCAGAGGATCCCGGCTCAGAGCGAGATCTTGTGTTTCAAAATTGGCCCTCATTTCCTCGTACATTTTTCTGTACTTTGTCAGGCGAGTTGAGATTGGACTGATGGATTTTGGGGGTGATGGCGCTATATCGTGGTGGCCGGTTGGTGTATGGTATGCTGTAAGTGTGTCGTGACTTTCAGATGGAGATGGTGCTGATGCTGAGTTGGGTGGAGCTGGTGAAAGTGTCAGAGGGGGTGTAAGGGAGATGTTGCGAGTGTCATGTTTTGTCTGTTGTTTCTGTGTGTGATGGAAAGCTGGTACACGGGGTGGTAAGGCGGAGTGGGCGGGGCTCACAGTGGAGGAAAGATAAGCAGAGCCTCTGATTGCCACTGCGTTTCCGCGAATGATGGCAATAGAGATTTTTTGCCATAACCAAGCCGTTTCGCGCCTCTCCCCGGTCACTGATGTGATCCTGCTGCCGAGTTCCTGGACTAGGCGGATGGCACTGGGGCCGGCAACGCCTGATGTTTCGACCGCCAATGGAACGAAGAGATACTGGGCTGATAAAGAGGCATACCGCTGTACCTTTCGATCCTCGGCGGCCCGGGCCGCTGATCCCGGTTTTATTGCCGATTTTGCCAGGCTGCTGTCAGCAAAGGTATCGGTGCATGTCGCATCCCAGGCTAAGCATTTTCCACCTTTAAAAGGGAATGTGGTAAGCCCGTCAGGACGCTTGCCGTCACCTCTGTCAAGTCCCGTGGGCTCGAGGACGGACGGGATGCCAGATGCAGCGAGGCTGCGCTTCACCAAATCGTTAAGCTCAGCGTGGCGGGGAAACCGACCAGCACTTTTGCTGCAGGATAGGGCGTGATGTCCCAATCTGTCGGCCGGGCAGCTACATAGGCGACAGACATGTGGCTCACAAATAGGGGCGCCAAGACGGAGAGCTACCGCTATCCTAACAGATTCCGGGTCCAAAAAGAGGCCAAGGCTGGGGACCGGTACTGCTTGTAGCCATGCGGCTGTGTGAGGCTGGCAGGCGGCAAGTAAACGAGCTCTGTGGACTTGATTTGTTTCGCGGAGTAACTGTATACCATATACCTGTATACCAGAACAAACAGTATACCATTCGACGCGCCGGAGCTAGGCAGACACAAAGATGCTAAAATCGGAGCTCTGCGACCATTTGTTGCGAAAGTTATCTACCAAAAACCGGACCCGTAATTTGGGTCACTTGAAATGACCTCAGGGGTCACCAATGAACCCGAGACCTTAAAATGTGGTATCATTCGATGCATCTTGTAACGGCGCACATGCTCGTTTTTTTCCGCAAGTTTGTAGCTCCATAAGAGGCGAAACGGCGAGCTGTTGTATGCGTTAAAATGAGGATCTTATAGAGAGAACACCTTTCTAATTTTTTGCATGTCGATTTTAAATGACCTGAGCTTTATTTTGAAGAAATAAAAACGGAAAAATTTTGGTCCCAAGGGCCGTTATAGACAATTTAAAAAAAGATTACGACTTTTTTCAATATGTTAAGCTTTTCTTTCCAATTTTAAAAAACTGTACTAATCTTTAATTCATCGTTAGTTCAAAGCTGTTTACCGTTTGTTGCTTGCTTAGCTCGTTTTTTAGTTATAGCTCATCAAACTCACCCTTACAATCTGAAGTTTAGAAAATATTATGCAATGTAACTCAAAAAGTTTTCATCTGAGAAGTCTGAAATTTTGACAGGTGTTTTTGGAGCCTATGATTACCCCACCTGTAGAATCTTGTGGGCTTGTGGGTTTGAACACGCACTGGATAACACTGTCCTGATTTATTTTCACACTGTCTGGACACCGATAACCAGAGTAACTCAGTCCACACTTAAATAATCAAGACCATCCAAATGGTTTCAAAGAGTTTGACGCCTTACCCAGCTCAAGATTCTAATATATGCACAATTTTGCTAATTTACTCAAACTTGAACTAAACACTGGTAACTCAAAAACATAGATTCACAATTTCCAATTGTACCCTTTATAGAAAGCAGGACAAATAAAAATGTCAAATAAAACATGATCAGAACGCAGGGGGCGCTTCGCATTTCGTGACACAACACTCCCCCCAGTGTGACGTCAGGAACACTCAGCCGTGAAGTGTGACGTCAGGAACACTCGGTCGTGGCACCAGGAACACTCAGATGTCCGAACGACCCCGCTCTAGTCATTACTCGGAGCTTCCAGCAGGCAGAGCTTGTTTACGGGGCGCCTGTAGACGCCGTTGGCGGTCTTCACGTCAGCAGAGCGAACTCTGCCGTCAGTACTTGGGTAGACCTTTACCACCCTGGCGAGGGGCCACAGTCCCCTGGGTGTATTCTCGTCTACAATTAAGACGACAGCACCCAGTTGTAAGTTATCAGTTTCACTCTGCCATTTTTGTCGGGAGAGCAGTGTTGGTAAGTATTCCTTTCGCCATCTTTTCCATACTTGGTCTGTGAGAAGTTGGGCTTGTCGCCATCGTCGTGTTCCGATGAGATCGCGCTCACTGAAGACGCCAGGGGGCAAGCCCGCACCGGTGTCGGAGGATCCCAGCAGGAAATGGTTCGGGGTCAATGCTTCAGGGTCACGCTCATCGGAACTGACATAAGTCAGCGGCCTTCCATTCAGCATATATTCCACTTCCACGAGCGTCGTGTGGAGTACGTCTTCTGCAACACATTGGCTTCCAAGCACGACCCTAAGTGCTCTTTTGACGGACGCCACCAGTCGTTCCCATACTCCCCCCATGTGGGGTGATGCTGGGAGGTTCCATTTCCACTCGATGTGCCTCTGACTCAGGTAATCCGTAATTTGAGCCTCATTCCATTGTAGTGTATCGAGTACCTAGTGCATCGGGTGTCCGAGGCTCGGCATCGGGCCCCCGGTAATACGAGTGTGAGGCGGCCGCACCCTGCTCGGCTCCAGTCAGAGCCAGCAGTCGAGAGGCTCCGCCCGGCCGCACAGCACGGCAGTGCCTTAGTGTTTTGCACCGCGAGTTTGTGAGAATACATCGGAACCCGGAGACGGCGGTGGACACTACATCTGGCGACGAGGACGAGATCCTGAATACTACCGACGATGAACGTCGAGGGGGTGTCGCCGCCAACTCCGTTCCTGGCGAGACCAGGAAAACCAGCACTGCCCTGGAGTGACTGGATTTTCAGTTTCCACAACTACCTGACTGCCCTGGGAGGTGAGGCCTACAGCACGGAGAGGAAGACGGCTCTCCTTCTGCACTGTGTCGGCGCCGAGGCGCAACGGGTGTACCGTACCCTACCGGTCCAGCCGAGGAGAGAAGACGAAGACGAGTTCCATGCGGCTGAGCGGCAGCTCGCCGAGTTTTATGAACCTCAGGTCAACGTGATCGCGGAGCGGTTCTTCTTCCGGCAGCGACGGCAAGAGTCGCACGAGCCGACGGCCGACTACGTGGCGGCGCTGCGCCGCCTGGCAGTAAACTGCTCGTTTGGACAAATGACAGACGCAATGATACGTGACCAAGTCGTGGAAGCAACAGTGCATCCGATTCTCCGCGAGCGTTTTCTGCAGGATAAGGGCCTGACCCTGGACCGCGTTCTGGAGATCGCCGAGGCATTCGAGCGATCCCGACGCGAGGCGACCGCCATGGCCGGGCCGGCGCGGCCCGCCGCCGACGGAGCGCAGTCACTGCATCAGATATCTGACGCTCGTCAGCGCCGCGGACGCCGGCCCTGGCGACCCGCCCGGCGGCAAGACGACCGCCGCCCCGCCCCTGCCCAGTTGCAAGCCGACCGTCGCCCTGGACCTGCCCAGCTGCAACCGGACACGTGCCCCAGCTGCGGTCGGCGCCAGCACAATGAGCGCGGTCGGTGTCCCGCTACCGGGGCCACGTGCAGGCAGTGTGAGCGGACGGGTCACTTTGCCGTGGTCTGCTGGTCTGGTGAACGGAACGACGACAGAAGGTGTCACGAGCTGACTGTTCTCTGCTGCGCCGTACCAAATACCGATAAGATGATGTGCGAAGTACAGATGGAGGTACCAGGTATCACGCAGACCGTGAATCTGCAAGTTGACACGGGTGCCACGGTGTCCGCTTTAGGACTCGGCATCGCCAGACGTCTCTTCAAAGGCAGTCGTCTCAATAGAACGTCTGCTCGTCTGTTCGGTTTTGGTCGAAACCAGCTTCAAGTGCTTGGCACGCTGCCAGCGCTGGTGACCTACCGTGGACGGCGAGCCAACACAGAGTTCTTCATCATAGATTCCGACGGTGAAGAAGCCGTCATGGGACTGGACCTGCTGAAGCAGTTGGGCGTAAACCTGCACCCCGCGAGTGGGGCAATCGATCAGCTGGCGGTCACTGGGAGCGCAGAAGTCCCGGAACCGCCACCGTCTCAGCCCGACCCTGGCGAGATATGCTCACTGACGACAGTCCGTGGCTACCAGCACAGGATTGTTCTCCGTCCTGATGCTGTACCGGTGCGTCACAAGCTCCGCCGACTCCCGTATGCTGTTCGTGAAGAGGTCAGCCGCGAGCTGGACCGACTCCAGGAGGAAGGAGTCATCGAACCGGTCGAAGTCAGCGACTGGGTTCACCCAATGGTCGTCAGCAGGAAAAGGAACGGGAAGCTGCGCATCTGCGTGGATCTCAGGGACCTGAATCGACAGGTCATCGCCGAAGTTCATCCCCTGCCGACGGCAGAGGAGCTCCAAGACCAGCTGAAGGGCAACATCTTCACAGTTATCGACCTGCAGAGCGCATACCATCAGCTGGAGCTGGAGCCTGCTTCCCGTCAGCTCACCACGTTCCTGACTCACCGAGGCCTACGACGGTTCACGAGGGTTCCGTTTGGTCTGGTCTCGGCGGGATCTGCGTTCCAGAGATTGCTGGACAACCTGCTGGACGGCATCCCGGGATGTGTTCACTACATGGACGACGTCGCGGTCGTGGGAGTGTCACAGGAAGAACACGACGACCGTCTTCGGCGCGTCATGGCCCGACTGAAGGAGGCCAACTTGACAGTCAACAGAGAGAAGTCTGTGTTCAGCAAAGCAGCTGTCGACTTCTGTGGCTTCCCGCTGTCTGCGTCGGGAGTCACACCACTGCAGTCACAGATCAAGGCCGTGACTGACGCACCACCGCCGGAGAACGCCAAGGAGCTGAAGTCGTTCCTGGGGATGTGTGGATGGTTTCTCAGGTTCGTCCCTGGGTACGCCGAGACCGTCCATCCACTGTACCGGCTGCTGAAGAAGGGCACCAAGTTCGTCTGGGACGACACAGCGAACCGAGCTTTCAACGAGGTCAAGCTGAAGATAGCTGCAAGCCCGACACTGAAGCCGTTCGACCAGAGCCTGCCTACATTCGTCACGTCCGACGGCAGCGGCAAGGGCGCTGGAGCTGTACTCACGCAGCTGAGCTCCGATGGAGAAGAAAACGCCGTAGCGTTCTGGTCTCGGGCGTTCACCCCTACCGAGCAGCGCTACTCAGTGTCTGAGCTGGAAGCACTGAGCGCTGTTCTCGCCGTGGAACACTGGAAACTGTATCTGTGGGGACGTCCGTTCACTCTCCGCACAGATCATTCGGCGCTGCAGACACTGCTCTCGCCCAGCTTCTCGGGGAGAGCGGGCGCGAGGATCGCGCGCTGGCAGGCACGCCTGCTGCCGTATGCGTACACAGTCCAGTACGTGCCTGGCCGGAACCTAACTCCTGCAGCAGACGCCCTCTCCAGGATGCCAGTTCCTGCCGAAGAAGCGGACCTGCATGAAGACAGCTCCGCTGAAGAAGAGGTGATCGCTCTTCTGACAGATGAAGAGAGCGTGCTGACCGAGCAAGACGTCCGCACCGCGTCAGCTGCTGATCCTGAGCTGCAGCAGCTGCGTCATCAGATCAAGCGCGGCTGGCCGAGCAGCGCCAAGGCCTGCCCGGTTGAAGTCCAGCCGTACTTCAAGATGAGACACGAGTTGTGGGTGCGCAACGACGACGTCATCCTGAGAGGAGCCCAACAAGTTGTTGTGCCCGTTCAGCTCCGCCGCAGATACCTGGAGCTGGCGCACAGCGCGCACGACGGAATCGTCCGCATGAAACAGGCGCTGCGGAATCTGGCGTGGTGGCCCGGCATCAACCGTGAGGTGGAGGAGCTGTGCCGAAGTTGCGAGCGCTGCCAGCACAGCGACGCAGTCCTCTCCCAGCGCGCACGCCCTGCGCCCATGCAGCCAGTCGACCTGCCGGACCGCGCCTGGTCGAAACTGGGAATGGATATCGTTGGTCCAATCAACGGAGCACCAGCGACTGCCCGTTACGCCATCACTCTGATTGACTACAGAAGCAAATGGGCGGAAGTCTGCCTGACGTCATCGACTGAGACTGAAGACGTCATCAAGTTCTTGTCAACTGTGTGGGCCAAAGAGGGCTATCCCGACGAGATCGTGACGGACAATGGGCCCCAGTTCACGAGCAGGGAGTTCACTGCGTATCTGGCCGCCCGAGGGGTGAAGCACGCCAAATCGTCCGTCTACTGGCCTAGAGGCAACTCCGCCGTAGAGCGCTTCAACAAAACGTTCAAGTCGTGGATCACAGACTGTCCACCAGCAGCGTTCATTGACGAGGTACGCAAGAGCCTGGCGGTGTATCGAGCCACCCCACACACGACAACTGGGAAGTCACCGTCAGAGCTCCTGCATGGACGACAGATGAGGCTGAACCTGCCTGTCATTCAGCCGTCAACACCAGGAGCCGACAGTGTGGCGTCTCGAGTTCGACGCCGACAGCAGTCCAACAAGAGGTCCTACGACCGCCGCCGTGGCGTGACGACGCCGCGCATCACTGAGGGCGACTACGTCTGCGTGAGACGGCAGGGACACCGCTCGAAGACGTCCTGTCGGTTCACGTCTCCGGTGCGAGTCACTGGGCGCGTCGGTCCCGCAACGTACCGTCTGGCTGACGGCCGGACCTGGAACGCCGCCCATCTGGCCCGTCTCCCATACGCGCCGGCGTCTCCCTCCGCATCTCCCCCCGCTGGGCCCGGCGAGACCACGTCGACCGCCACGACTTCCGAGGCCGACGCCGCTGGCCCGCTGACCTCGCTCGCCGCTGCTTCTCGCCCGTCGACCGAGACAGCTTGCGAGCCGTCGCCGGACGCCGCCGATGTGAGCGTGCAGCGTCCCAGGCGAAGCGACCGTGTCTGTAGACGACCGGACTACTACGTGTCGCAGTGATGCTGTTCCTTTTTTTGCGAGAGGGGGGAATGTGTAGTGTATCGAGTACCTAGTGCATCGGGTGTCCGAGGCTCGGCATCGGGCCCCCGGTAATACGAGTGTGAGGCGGCCGCACCCTGCTCGGCTCCAGTCAGAGCCAGCAGTCGAGAGGCTCCGCCCGGCCGCACAGCACGGCAGTGCCTTAGTGTTTTGCACCGCGAGTTTGTGAGAATACATCGGAACCCGGAGACGGCGGTGGACACTACATCCATGTCTCGATTTCTTTGCGGATTTCCTTTTCACCGCCAACGAAGTTGGTTCCCCTGTCAGAGCAAATGATTTTAGGCTTTCCTCTTCTGGCGATGAACCGGCGCAGTGCTAGCAGAAATGAATCGGTGTCTAACCCAGCAGCTAATTCCAGGTGCGGTGCGTGTCGCCAAGCAAGTTACGAGGAGTACAAATCGTTTCTCCGTCTTCCTGAATTTGCGCACCAGAAGGGGACCAAAGTAGTCAATCCCTACAGAACTAAACGGACAGCTCTGATCAAACCGGACGTCAGGAAGATCGGACATCAGCGGGGCCGTAGGGCGTGACCGGCGATTTCTGCAGTAGCTGAACCCGTAGATTATCTTCTTAATTGCTCCTCTTGCTTTTGGCATCCAGAACCGCAATCTGAATTCGTTCAGGGTGTGCTGGAGGCCAGAATGCATGAGCCGCTCATGAATATCGCGCACTATGAGTCGCGTCAGATCACTCCTTGGCGACATAATGATCGGGTGTTTGGCAGGATGTGGCACCGGGGCGCGACCGAGACGACCGCCAACCCGCAGAATACCTTGCGGGTCCACGTAAGGTGACATGTGGGTCACACCAGGAACGTGGCATATCTGATCTTCGCGAATTATATGAAATTCTGCCTTCTCCATCTCGGCACTTGATAGGAAGCTGGAGTTGGGTATTTCGGTTTGTTTCTTCTTTGCTTTTAGCTTTTCCACAAACCGTATTACCCAAGCAAAAATTCTTCTGTATTTGGTGTAGGATGAAAATCGTTCCGTGTCTAGCAGTTTGCGTTGGGTATTGGTGGTGAGCACAGCGACCACCACCGGCGGTACCTTCACCTCTACGTCAGCAGGGTCAAGATCACGAGTCACCGAAGACCGTACCGGCCACTTGTTCCTATCGACCTCCAAAAATTCTGGCCCTCTCCACCACACCTTCAGGTCTTTCAGTTTTGACAGAGATGTTCCACGGGAACCGACGTCTGCGGGATTATCCTTTCCTGAGATGTAACGCCATTCTTCTACCTTTGACGACCCATGTATCTCGGAAACTCTATTGGCAACAAACGTGTGGAAACGACGGCTTTCGTTTTGAATATAATGCAGCACTATCTTACTGTCACTCCAGAAGACAGTTTCATCAAATGTGTAGGTCATTTCTCGCTTTATCGTGTCAGCCAGTCTCACAGCCAGGACGGCGGCCTGCAATTCCAGTCTCACTATCGTGAGCTGTTTGAGGGGTGCGAGAGGGTGCGAGTCGAGCGCGTGACATTGCAAAGGAACTTGTCTGTTTTCCTTGCGCTGAAATGATGCGAATGTATGCGACAGCAGCAAAGCCGTTCTCACTTGCGTCGCAAAATACATGCAACTCGCTGCGATAGAGCTCGCACTCTAAGAGTTCTTTAAAACATCTTGGTATCAGAACTTCGCGCAAGTGCTTTGCTTGCGACAGCCAATGCTCGCATTCTTCTAATGCATCACCCGTCAACTGATCATCCCATGCATGCTTCAAGGCCCAGAGCCTCTGAATCAGCAACTTGGCCTTCAACGTGAACGGTGAGACGATGCCAAGAGGATCAAAAATTGACGCGACTCCCTGCAGAAGGCCTCGCTTCGTCAGAGATGTCACACAAATTTGGGACGGGATTCCAAGAACGTCTCTTGACGGAAACCAAACGCAGCCAAGCGCCCGTTCTTGGTGCATGTCGTCCGTGTATGCCTCAGGATCTGGGTGAGCGCGCTCTACAACATCTATTTGCCTCAAAACTTCAGCGCTATTACTAACCCATTTTGTGAGACGAAATCCTCCCAGTGCCACTAGCCTGGTAACTTCCCTTTGCAATTTTACCGCTGTTTCCATGTCTGACTCGGATCTCAAAAAGTCATCCATGTAAAAGTTTTGTTTCACTGCCAGAACAGCAGCTGCTGAGAGGAGCGTTCCGTCATAATGGTCTTCTGCTGTTTTGCGCAGGACGTAACTCGCAATAGCCGGACTGCATTTCATCCCGAAAACACTCACGGTCACTTGATAGACTTCAGGCTCCCTGAAAGTGTCTAAATTTCGCCAGAGAAAGCTCATTGCAGGTTGGTCATCTTTAATGATGCGGATCTGGTGAAACATTTGCTCTATGTCGGCCACCAGACCAAAGCTATCTTCTCCTGGCGAAACCTGAGTAATATCCCAGTCATATTTTGCAAGAGATCTGGTCCCTTTAAGAGCTCGCTGTTCAATGACTTCCCATGATAAACTGCAGCTGCATCAAAGACGACTCGAATTTTCTTCTTATTCGGGTTTGTCACCGCGTGATGCGGGAGGAACCAACGTTTCCGACTGGAATTACCATTCAGCTCTTCCTTAGGGACCTTGCGGGCATGGCCCTTTTCAATGTAGCTTTGTACGGCTTCCTGATAGGCCTTTGCCTTTTCAGGATGGCGCAATAGGTTTTTCTCGAGCGACTGTAGCCTTCGGACCGCCATGATTTTGTTTTGGGGCATAGTAACCTCTGGGTTTCGCCACAAAATGCCAACTTCATACCGATCTCCACATTTCTTAGCGGTACTTTCCAACAGCGCTTGAGCTATGGTGTCCTCCCGGCTTGAATTGTCAGCCCCGGAGAGCGTCCCAAATGATTCTGTCGCCCACCATTGTCGTATAATTTCTACAAGCTGTTCATCTCCGTCCGTATGCTCAATGCACATTACTTCTCTGGTCGTTTTCGGGATAAAGTCAGTAACTGAACCTGTGATTGTCCAGCCAAACGCTGTACGTATAGCAACTGGCTGACCAACATCCCCAACTCGTACTTCTTTCTGCAATACGGCTTCCAAGACGTTTGCACCGAGAAGTACTTCAATTTTCCCTGTGTACAATCCGGGATAGGCAAATCTTGTAAATGTTTCCACCGGGACATATCTCTTGCCGAAATCGTTGGTGTTCTATTATATACACCAGGAACGGAGAATGCTTCAGAGACCAAAATTTCTTCATCGTCCTCCCCAGTCAATGGGCGCAAACGCAGCTGAAATTTCTTCGAACGCCGAGATGGCCCGGTGCCTCCAATGTGTTTCAGAGTAAGATGAGTTTCGGTACCCGAAAGACGTAAATCCTTTACCAAAGTATTGGCACAAAGAGACGTTTGTGACCCGGGATCCAGCAACGCTAACGTCTTTTGTGACCGTCCTTCTGGGCCAAGTACTCTAACAGGTACAATTTGAAGCAGTGTTCGCTGATTTTTCTGCAGACACGCTACCGCTCTCTGTTCTTGATTTTCTTCCTCGGTTTCGCGCGACTCGTCGTGCAGTAATTTGTGATGATTTTGATCGCAGCCATTGATTCCACATTCTTCTTTGTGCCTACAGTATCTTGCCAGATGACCTTTCTTTAGGCAGGAAAAACATCGTCGGTTTGCAAACACAAACTGAGCTCTTGCCCGAACATTCATCTGGATGAACGATGAACATTCATCTAGCTGGTGTATACCAATCTTGCAGCATGGGCAGTCCCTCGGGACCGCCGCTGAAGCTTCTGTTGTCAGAGTAGTCCTATTATTTTTAAGCACACGGTGTGTATCGGCCAGCATTGTCATTCGCCTTGCACTTGCATTTGAAACCGCAGCGTAATTTAAGGCGATACGCACTTGTCTTTGCAACCATTTGTCGAGATGAATTAAATTTGGTTTGTGTATATCAATGGCATATTCTCCCCAATCTCTCTTCATTTCGGATGGTAACTTCTGAACTGCGCGGCGTAGATTTTCTGTTGAACACAGGTCACCCTCATATCCCATATTTTGTAAAACCGTTACTGCGCATTGGAGAGCCCCATGGAACTGCTCGAGACTGCGCGGGTCAAGATAAGTAGGCGAAGGAGCGGCAAAAACTCGGGATAAATTCGCGTGAATAATGTCCTCATCTCTACCGAAACGATCCTTTAGCGCAGCTAGTGCGTCATGATACAATCCTCCGTCATACAACATACCTCCAATGGTGTGGCGTGCCAAAACGGTCACAGAATTTTGCAGGTGAGCCATTTTCTCATCAGTAGATAACGGTTGTTCGTCGACAAGGGATTTGAATAGAGAATACCACCTCGGCCAGTCTGAAACGTCGCCACTAAAAGTCTCTAATTCCAATCGGGGTAGACACTGGCGGAACATTGGCGTGGAATTCCGGTGATTTTCGTTCGCGGTTCGTTCGTATGTGCCGTCGCTTCTCGTTATCTATTCGGCTTTGAGCTTCGTCTTCGTTGAATCGGGGCTCGTTTATATCGCTATATCGTTCGTGGGTTGATTTGTAATTTCGTTTCGTGTTTTGTCGCAGTCGCCTTTGTTCGTCTTCGCTACTATCGCTTCGTACGTTTTCGTCTTCGTTTCCTTTTCGCTGTCGAGTCACGTCTGATGAAAATTCAACGGATCCATATGCAGTACCTAACTCTGATTTTGCAGCCATCGTCTTGCGGTCATGGATGCTTGCATCGTTTTGCTCGTCGCGTAGCCGGGCGAGAATCATATCTTGTAACTCTGTACATTTATCTGTAGCGTCTCCCTCGTATCGCTCGGCTCGCTCTCTTTCGAATTCGTCGTCGGAAATCCGGTCGAAGTAATTCCAGTTCGAGTCTTGTAATTTTCTTAGTGCATCATATAACTCCTTAAGGATGGACCAGAGTTCGGCACGTGTTCCATTGATTTCTAAAAGCACTAGTCCTCTTCGCCGAACCCGATTTAATGCTGCCAGGTCCTGTCCGCGTTTCCGTCTCAAATCAGACAGGGAACGGCTTGACGTGGCCATGGCACTCTTCGAAACTGTAGAATCTTGTGGGCTTGTGGGTTTGAACACGCACTGGATAACACTGTCCTGATTTATTTTCACACTGTCTGGACACCAATAACCAGAGGAACTCAGTCCACACTTAAATAATCAAGACCATCCAAATGGTTTCAAAGAGTTTGACGCCTTACCCAGCTCAAGATTCTAATATATGCACATTGCACAATTTTGCTAATTTACTCAAACTTGAACTAAACACTGGTAACTCAAAAACATAGATTCACAATTTCCAATTGTACCCTTTCTAGAAAGCAGAACAAATAAAAATGTCAAATAAAACGATCAGAACGCAGGGGGCGCTTCGCATTTCGTGACACAACACCACCCCTAGTACCAATTTTCATTCAAATCTGAGAGATGAGGGTGACGGGCCTGGTACGATCTATCGTGGAATGCCCCAATGGTGAGGTCACGAAAATGACCTGACCTCATATGACCTTTAGGAAAATCTGAGATATACAAAATGTGAGACTCATAATGGATACTAGATCCTGCAAGTTTCATTTCCCTGTGACATCTCCTCTGGCAGCGAGGGCGTTGCGAAGTTGCGACATCTGCAGACCGTGCAGAGGTTCACTTATGACGTCATAGGTCAGTGACCTGACCTGACCCAAAAATGCGGTTGGTGTCAAAAGATCCGGCTTGAATCAAAGGTCAGGTATGCCAAGTTTCAGCTCTCTATCGCCAGCGTGTTCGGAGCTATCGCGAAAAAAAACCTATGGGGGGGGGGCGGCACTCGCCCCCCCCCCCTCCTCGGCCCGGCGAGGGCTAAATCATGGTTTTTCGTCGTAACACGTCATATTATCAAAACGTATGTACAGGTAGGTTGGCGCTACAGTACCAGTACAGTGCATGTATCTACAATCGCATATCGTCACGTTCAAATCACTATGGGGTTGGGAACTCGATTTTTGAAGAATGTATAGAAATGATCAGACTATTTTTGCAGAATTTATGGTGCATACAGTTTCCTCATAAAATCATTATGATGAGAGAAATCGGGGAAGACAGATAGAAAACATATTTTTTAAAGTTCTTGAAAAAGACGCTCTTGATGCTGTTACGTCACATGTCACCTTCTGCGGTTGACAAATAATGGTGCATCTGGCGCACCACCGATTACATGTTATTTCTATATGTTAAAGAGGTTGTTTGTTTCACTCTGCCATTCGCGCCATTGATGTATGGTAGATATCATCTCACATGATCTCGCCCTCAGATAACCCTCTCCGGTGTCCCTGTCAGTAAATGGCACCTGGATCATTACAGATAAGATAATTTGTCATAATTCTTAAAGAATTGGGCGTGTAGACGAGGATGAGTAGCAGGCATAGCGCGAGGCGCATATCTCGCGAAGTGAAAATACGAGAAGAGCAATAAAAGGAGTTGGAACCGAGCAACTGTGGTGTTTTGAAGCAGCATTAAGAATTAAGTAAAGTATCACTTCTTAAGAAATATCGTTAAGATGTTAAGATAATACACAACGCGAGGTTATATACAGATTCATTTAGAACATCCTGGTGCATGTGACCCAGACATGAGAAAGCCGCGCAGAATGGCTAATCCATCGAATGAAGAAGCTATGGACAGACAGAAGCCAGAGAGCAAAATGAGAACAAAACAACGGATTCTGAAGGAAATTCGTATGAGTGAGAGCAAGTTAAATGATCTAATTGGAAGCCAAAGCCCATCAGTAGCAGAGCTGCAAGCGATTACTAGCCAACTCGGAGAACAGGCCGGTGAACTACTGGATGTGGTGGAAGCGATCTGGGAGGAAACAAACGGTGGTGAAGTGCAATCGGGCCCCTTGTGGGAGATGTATCACAGCGTGGAAGCTAGCGTTCAAGAGTCGGTGAATGTCACAAGCAAATACATTAGAAGAGCATTGACAGAAAACATCGATTGTGAAAAGAACAGTTCCGCTGCAGAAACCAGTGTAGAGGCAGAACAAGAAAAAAGTGACGGAAGGAAAGAACGAGAAAAAAGTCAGAATCATCATGGAACAAATGAAACAGCCATAAAAGGAATCAAGCCACCCGAACTGCCCAACTTTGATGGCCACAAAGGATACAGTGATTGGTGTGCGATTTTCGACGCGTTTGTGGGCAACGCTAACGTTTCAGCGGAACTTAAGATGGTGTATCTGAAAAATAGTTTAAGTGGCGACCCTCTTCGGATAGTAGAACGCTACCGGTTGACTGAATCAGGATACACAAAGGCAAGAGAAGAGCTGGAGAAAAAATACGGTGGATGGGAAAGGCGAGTAAGGAGCGAGATGAACGAAATTCGAAGCTACCCGAAGATAGACGAAAACGACACCAAAAGACTGGAAGAATACTCTGACAAAATACTGAGTCTCGTCACCTGTCTCAAAGAAAGTGGCTCGGAGGGTGACCTGTCAGAAGTGTCAGCTTTCTACATGCTGGTATCGGAAAAGTTACACCACTCCTACATTAAAAACTACCACAGATGGCTCAGTACCGTGGGCCGGCAAGACAGTTTTGAAGTATTTGCCAATTGGTTGGCTGAAGAGGCAATGTGGGAGAAAAAGGCAAAGGAAACCACTACTTCAAGCAAGGAGAGAAATGTGCCGACGTTCAAAACGAGTCGTGGACAGAAAAAGACATTTTCTTCCCGGAAACAGCCGAGTCGTCCAACCAGCAGACCGAGCTGCTGGGTGTGTCAGGCGGAACACCCTACTGAAAGCTGCGCTGAACTGCAAAGCTGGGATGTGGCCAGACGATACGGCTTCTGCAAAAGTGAAGGAATATGCTTCAGATGCCTAGCTGGAAAACACCGAGGGATGAACTGCCGGAAGTTTCCTGGGTGCAGTATAGAAGGATGCGGAGGAACCCACCACAGCCTCTTGCATGCCAATGGGAGTGAAAAGCCACGTCATGCCGAATCAGAAACAGGGAAGCGGGTGCAAGGGAGTCGCCAGCAGATGAATCATCAAGCACGAGAATTCATACCACGGACGGCTCAAGAGCACATCAGCGTGGAAACTCCAGGGAACTCGGAAGGAAGTGGAGTCACCCCTGGTACAAGTTTCAACGTCGCATCCTTGGATCCTGAGAAGAAAAACGGCAAGATCGCGTTCCAAACGGCTCCAGTAGTCGTACGGTGCCAAAATCGTTCCCTAAAGCTGAATGCACTACTGGATCCATGTTCGGACGCCAGCTTTCTCAGCCAGGCTGCTGCTGATGAACTGGGCCTGAAAGGCGAAGAAGTACACTTTGAGCTTGGCACTGTTAGCGGCAGAAACGACGTCAGCATGATGTCAGGCTCTGTCGAGATATCATCACTGCATAGTAGTTTTCAGGCGTCGCTGGACGTAAACGTAATTCCCAGCCTGGAAGGTGCCTCCGTTTGTTCGAAATGGGAGGACATCAAGCAGCACTGGCCTCACATGACAAACGTTCCATTCCCCAAGATGACAGGTGATGGCGTAGATTTGCTGATTGGTCTCAGTGCTGAAACCATGCCGATCTTCGTGCCTATCAAGACGATTTCTGGAGACAAAACAAGCCCGGTCGCCGTGTTGACGCCACTGGGATGGACAGCCTTTGGCTGCATCGGTGAAGCGGAGCTGAGTGGTGAGTCGTATGAGCTGGAAAAGCTGAAGAGCATGACGAACACTGCACGTACGCTGCGGACTCACCTGGTGGATAAGCGACTTTCTGAGGAACTCCAAGCGATGAAGGCAATGACGGACATAGAACTCCTTGAAGTGAAGACATCTGAAGCCAACCTGCTATCATGTGAAGAGAGGCTGGCAGTCAAGAAAGCTGAAGAATCTCTGAAGAAAACAGGAACTCGCTATCAAGTGGCGGTCCCATGGCGCGAGAAGGAACCAGAGCTGAGCAGCAACTACGAAGCTGTGCTACACCGACTCGTGCGGCTGGAAAACTCTCTCCGTCGTCAAGGAGTTGATCTAGCATCAAAGTATCACGAGATTTTGGAGGACTACGTTCGGAAAGGATACATGACTAAAGTTCCTGCCAAGCAAAGATCGGACAGTGGGAAAAAGGAATGGTTTCTTCCTCACTTCCCAGTCATACGTGAAGACAAGGCAACAACCAAGATTCGCATTGTGTACGACGCGGCAGCCCAGTTCCGAGGAAGGAGTCTGAACTCACAGCTCCTGCCAGGACCATCACTGTACAGTGACCTCATCGAAACTCTCGTCGGATTTCGCCAGCACCCAGTCGCGCTTGTTGGGGATGTCCGTGAGATGTTCCTCCAAGTCGAACTGGCGGCTGAAGACCAGAAGTTTCATCGCGTATTGTGGCGAAACATGAAGACAGATGAGGAACCTACCGTCTATGAAGCCAAACGCTGGATCTTCGGCAATGCTGCAGCGCCTTTTGTGGCACAGTTCGTCTTGAAAGAACATGCACGGAGGAATGCTGATGAATTTCCTTTAGCTGCAGAAGTCGTCAGCAAACATGTCTACATGGATGATGCGATAGCGTCCTTCAAGGATGCAGAGTCTGCCATTGAAGCTAGAGCTCAGCTTCGTGAAATGCTAGAAAAGGCTGGGATGGAGATGAAGAAATGGAAGTCAAATAGCCAGGAAGTTATGGAAACGATACCGGCGCAGGACAGAGCTCCAACCTCTCATCACCGGATCGAAGACAGAGGAGCAAACCCAACGAAGACACTAGGTGTAGTGTGGTCAGCAGGAGATGACAGTCTCTCACTGGATGCCACAAAACGCAGTTCAAAGTCTGGAAGTTGGACGAAGAGAGATGTTCTGAGAGAGATGTCGACGGTGTTTGACCCCTTGTGTTTATTTGCACCGTTCACGCTACGAGCGAAGATGCTGTTCCAGCTGACTTGGAGTGATGGTGCTGGCTGGGACGACGTCCTACCCGAAGACCAGCAAAAGAAGTGGTCAGAGTGGTTTTACGAGCTGGGCGAACTCGGCACCATATCTGTGCCTCGATGCATCCACCCATTTCAAGGACAGCCTGAACAACAAGTACACGTATTCAGCGACGCTTCGGAGCAAGCATACGCCGCAGCGGTGTATGTGGTGTCAGAAGACGATGGCGTTCGAGTCTCGAATCTCGTTCTAGCACGCGCTAGAGTAACTCCAAAAGCAAAGAAGCAAACCATTCCGAGACTGGAACTCATGGGAGCGTTGCTCGGCATGCGCCTGGTCAAAAAAGTATGCCAGGCACTTGGAAAGGACTTGAAGGAAGTATACTTCTGGTCGGATTCCATGGATATCCTATGCTGGATCAGGAACGAAGTGGCTCACTTTCAGCCATTTGTAGCGCACCGTGTTGCTGAAATCCGAGAGTTCACCGCACCGGAACAGTGGCAACACGTTCCAGGATCAAGCAACCCTGCGGATGCGCCGACAAGAGGCCTGGGTCTGGAAGAACTAAGGGACCACAACTTGTGGTGGCATGGACCGGCATATCTGTTAGATGGCGAACAGTGCTGGCCAAAAAGAAAGGAATTCAGCGAGGAAGAGTTCGACAAGAGTGAATTTCGCAAGCTGGAACAGAGGAAAACATTTGCTGTGACAACACCGGTTGCATCAGGATTCCGGCTCCAGCCAGAGAACTACTCTAGCTGGACGAGATTTCTCCGAGTGTCTGCCTGGGTATGGCGGTTCATACACGCACTCAAGTCTAGAGAAAGCAGCACGGGAGGCGATTTTGAGAGAACCAAGTCGAATGAACTGACTCCAGATGAAGTAGAAGGAGCTGAAAGATTCTGGATCAAACAAGTTCAGGAAGAGTCCTTCCCCGTAGAAGTGAAGCAGCTGACGAAGGTGCAGACGGGTCACTGCGTCTCCAAGAAAGCATGTCGTGAGAGCCAAGTCAGGCAGCTGAGTCCATTCATGGACGAATTCGGCGTGATCCGTGTCGGAGGTAGATTGCAAAGATCGGACCTCAGCTACAATGCAAAACACCCGATTCTTCTCCCGAAGAAACACCCAGTCAGTAGGCTGATCATCCGACAAATCCATGAAGATGCAGGACACGGAGTAGGAGTAGAGCACACCTTGGCTGAACTGAGAACACGATATTGGATTCCTGCGGCAAGGGAAATGATCAAAGCCTGCATTCGTCAGTGCGTGACATGTCAGAAACTCCGCCAGAAAACAGAGACGCAAGTGATGGCACCCAAACTGAGCTCTCAAGTCTGCCCATCTTACCGTGCGTTTGACAAGTGCTCAGTGGACTTTGCGGGTCCATTCATTACGAAGCAGGGTCGAGGAAAAGCTCGTCAGAAGAGGTACTTATGCGTCTTCACATGCCTTCAAGTACGAGCCGTTCACCTAGAAATGACGTATGGAATGGACACTGCCAGTTTCGTCAGGGCTCTGATGCGATTTATAGCCAGACGAGGTCGACCCACGGAGATAACATCAGACAACGGAAGAAGTTTCGTTCGAGCTTCCAAAGAGCTGAGGCAGGCTGTGGAACGTCTAGACCACAACAAAATACAGCGGGAGCTGCTGAAGTCGCACACAAAATGGACATTCACACCGCCCGGTGCTCCGCATTTCAATGGACCCTGCGAAGCCATGGTCAAGATGGCGAAAAGAGCGCTGGTGAAAAGCCTGGAACATGCCGATCTGTCGGATGAAGAGCTCCAGACAGCCTTTTGCAAGGCAGAAGCGCTCATGAACACCAGACCGCTGACGGTGCTGTCTGCTGACCCTGATGACGAGCCTCCACTGACGCCTGCCAACTTTATCACAGGACCATCAGACATCGAGATGGTGCCACCTGGCGGCTGTGAGGATGTCTCTCTTAGACAGCGCTGGAAGCGAATCCAGCAGCTGTCGACGGAGTTTTGGAGACGATGGCTGCGAGAGTACCTGCCGTCCCTGCAGCAGAAGCAGAAGTGGCTTCAGCCTCAGATCGACATCGCCTCTGGTGACGTTGTGCTGGTGACCGATCTAACCGCACCACGGGGGAAGTGGCCAATGGGTCGTGTGGAGGAGGTGATGCCAGGTGCTGACGGTCATGTCAGAGTGGTCTCAGTCAAGCTGAAGGGCAAAACAGTCACGAGACCAGTAGTCAAACTGGTCAAACTCAGTGTCGATGAACCACTACCATAGGAGGTGGTCTCTGAGTTAGTTATGTGTTGGATTGACAGGTCAGTCCAAAGAGGGGGGGAGATGTAGACGAGGATGAGTAGCAGGCATAGCGCGAGGCGCATATCTCGCGAAGTGAAAATACGAGAAGAGCAATAAAAGGAGTTGGAACCGAGCAACTGTGGTGTTTTGAAGCAGCATTAAGAATTAAGTAAAGTATCACTTCTTAAGAAATATCGTTAAGATGTTAAGATAATACACAACGCGAGGTTATATACAGATTCATTTAGAACAGGGCGGTTTTGACTCGTTTACTCGAGGTAGGTCGCATTTCAATGTTTTTCATAGGCTTGCAATGTAAAGGTCACGATTCTGACCTAACCTCAGGTCACAGATAAAAAATTCTGAGATATACAAACGACACATACCTACTGCAGGTACTGTTTTGAAGACTTGATGAGAGGAAATAACTTCGTGAAAAACTCAAGCTCTGACGTGATTGCAAACTTTTCTGAGGTGGGGTCAACAAGCCCTCTCTGGTTGCCTGACCTGACCTGACCCGGCATCTTTTTTTTTTTGCTGAGATGTGCGCAATGAGCATTTAGGAAAAGTCACCAAATATGAGCTGAATGTCTCGCGGCGTTTGACAATTGTACAAGAAAATCCTGAAAGGCCTCCCCCGTCCGAAATAGGGTTAATGTGTATATGAAGAGTTGCAGATGCTAAACATACCCAGATCTAAGACTGCAGTTCCCAGCGCCGCTGCAACGTTTTTAAAACAAACATACGTACATATAACATACAAACATGTTTATTTGCATCTGTTTTGGATAATAGCAACTCATGGCGCCAGCACCCGCGAGAACTGTTAGGATTTGAGATATATTTTTATCTAGACCATTAGATTGGCTGTAATGTTTATTAACATTAGTTGGGCGGGGTTTGGTAGTTTTTTATTTAACTTGTGGTATGTTGTGCTGATTGCGGGTTGTTCAAACCTTTCAAATGTAAGGACCTTATTGAACTCAACCCTACCCTTACACTACCCTCTGGACATTTTCCAAGCCCACCAGCATCACGACGCCGAGATGGAATGTAGCCGGGAAATCACCCTCGCCATCTGCTCTAGAGCTAATCGGTGTGGGGCGGCGTGTGGGGCGCCGCTTAGCCTATGGGGGTGCACTTCTAGTGGATGGGGGACGGGGGTGCACCTGCACCCCTTTCATATGGAAAGTTACTTCCCTGATTACAGCTCCCCGTATTGCACCTAATCAGGGAACGGCCAGCAAACGAAGGAACTATTTCTGGATGACAGGCGAATAGCCGCTCACGCAAGGAGCGGAGCTCCGCCCCGTCCAAAGTGGCCAACAAAGGCCAAAGCAGAGATGCAGAGGCAGCATCACATCTTCCATCAAAGATTAAAGAACTGGTTTCTGGCTTGGAAGATGAGCTCCATCTTTGCATCTGAGTCGGTGCTGTCAGGAACCAGCTGGTCTAATGGAGTGAGACGACTAGCCATCGTATCAGAGCTGTCTGGTCCTCGTAGCATTTGCACCGATTCTTCTCGATCGGACTCTGAATTCTGTCCCTCCTGCGTATTACTTGAGGCATTGCTATGTAGCTAAGTCTTTGGCAGTTTTATTATCCATGCTTTGCAAACAGTGCCATAACAACGCAGTTAATTAATCACCAAGCTTCTTTGCAAGTTCCAATACAGTTGAATCGCACGCGATTTGAGTGCAAAAATCAAGAGAAGTGCCAACTTGTTCCCGTAAAATATTTTGAATATTGACCTAGAAAATGAGTAATTTCCAGATAAAATAACAGCGAAATCAGTTTTCGCTTGCCAATAAAACTCACAGATATTGAAGCTCCACTATTAAAGGAACATTATAGTATGTTATTCTTGATAAAATTTCTTAGCCACGCAATACCAGCGCAAAATAAGGAGACACTGAAAACACGACCAATCACTCCGATTTACCATAGGAAAATACATAGAAAATATATGTCTCAACTGCGCCAAATATACAGACAGTTATATACCTACATGTGACGTCATGATTAGCCCGACCAATCAGAAGCAAGTTGTTTTCAGTCACAAATAATTAATTTCTGAGCTAACTAGGTATTCTTTTAACAAAATGATTTTAAATTAAATCATGAAAAATTCTCAGCTTTCTTATTTTACCAAAACATACAGAGTGTGGAGATAGGTCCCAACCCTATTGCACAATGCGCAGATCACGGCGCTCGAACACCGCCGTGCTGGACGCGCAACAGATGGCGTCTCAGCCGGGACCTGAAGCCCCGAGTGTTCGCGTCAAATCGCAGCCGGTTGTACACTCGGGGGCAGATTGATGTTCCACCACTCCCTACCCATCGGGCTCCCATGGCTCAGCACTGGCTGCTGCCAGTGGCAGCACTGGCAGTACTGGCACTGGCACGCAGTGCTGAGCAGTGCTGAGGGCAGGCAACACTGGCAGCAGCAAGTGCTGAGCCATGGGAGCCCGATGGGCTGGGAGTGGTGGA
The DNA here is from genome assembly GCF_019059575.1 of Amphibalanus amphitrite. Taxonomy (NCBI): domain Eukaryota; kingdom Metazoa; phylum Arthropoda; class Thecostraca; order Balanomorpha; family Balanidae; genus Amphibalanus; species Amphibalanus amphitrite. Next base: position 1,088,467 of record NW_024881598.1, on the reverse strand, counting down.
ACATCAATCTGCCCCTGAGTGTACTCCTGCACGCCACTGTAGCACAGACGGCGGCGGCCCAGCTCCGTCCGTATTCTCGTTAGGGCGCGCTGCGAGGAGCCTCGTGTCTGGTATTAGTGCTCAGCGACTCCACCGATGCAACCAGCTACGCTCTTAGGTCTCCCCGTGGTTATCGCAGTGTGAACCAGGCACGGCCGGTGGTACATGACGAGACTTGGCGCGTCTAGCCAGTTAAGTTGTCGAAACACATCAGATATGTGGTGATGTTTCCGCCTGCCGCTGACGACTCGAGCTCCAAAGTTCAACAGCTTCTGCACTCTATGGAGCAGGGAGCTGCGTCGAGTTACACGTGCCGTACACTGAGATGCAACATCTGACAACAGACGTGACAAGGCCTTGCACGATGGTTACAAGAGTACTTTTTGGTATGGTGTGTTTGGCGTGCATGAAACCTACGAGAATGCCCGTACACTTCGCTGTAACATGGTCGACATGTGGCTGGAAATTTAAATGGCAGTCCATGATCACTCCTAAGTTTCGTACAACCCTGGAATCTGGCACGACGGTCCCCAAGAAGTTCATCGCGACCGGCGGTAAGCCCCTCGGCATTCCAGGGCTCCCCATTACCAGTACCTGCGTTTTGGCTGCGTTCAGCTTCATGCCGTGAGAGCAAAACCACGTGTATACACACTCGAGTGCGCGTTCCATGAGAGCGGTCATGCGCGGCAGGTCGCTTTTCTGGCCGCTGACGAGCAGTTGTGTATCGTCCGCAAACTGCACCACTCGGACTCCGTCCGGCACAAACAGACTCAGCTCGTTCGTGAACACTGTGTAGAGGATGCAGCTGAGTGAGCCGTCCTGAAAGACGCCGATCGAGTTCGGCTTCGCCGCAGAGCGCACATGCACACCGCTGCTACCGACGATCTGGACCTGCTGGGTGTGGCCACGTAAATAGTCGGCGAACCACGCCGTGTCCACGCCGTATGTACAGCGCCAGCTTATCCAGCAGAATTTGGTGCGGAAGCACATCGAAACACTTCGACAGATCTAACAGTACCAGTATGGATATCTGGCCGGAGTCCATCGCACCTAGAACATGTTCGGTAATCACACTGAGCGCGGTCTCAGTACTGTGTCCCTTCCTGTAGCCGTGCTGTGTTGGAGAGCAGACCATTGGTTTCCAGATGTTGAACAAGCTGGAGCTGGACCAGACGCTCGACGACCTTTATCATTCCTGGTAAGGTGGAGATCGGACGCGTGTTGGCTGGGTCAGACGGTCCCTTGCCCTTGGGGATCGGAGTCACGAGTGCATGCTTCCAGGCACCGGGTACTTGTAATGTAGTTAGGCTGGCGTTGAAAATGTCCAGGAGCACATGTCCGATGCCCTAGAAGAATTTATGAAACATACCAACGCTAATACCGTCGATTCCGGTGACGGTAGTGGGCTTCATCGCCGACAGAATCGGGCACAGCGTGTCAAAATCGATGGAGTTCGGCTTGAAGCCGGCGGTCGTCACCCGTGGCAGTCGTACCGGTATCGGTGTCGCTGGTCTCGGTACGCTGGCGGCCGTGACGGGACCAACGCTCACGTAATAACCAGTATAACGCTTTTTTGGGGCGACTAACGGAGCGAGCGAGAGGGCGAGCCTTGCACGTGCGAAATTTCGAGGAGGTACCTCCAACTGACTTGTGCACGGCACCCTACTAACCGGCCTCTAACGATGTGCCAAATTTGGGCACAATCGGCCCAGCCGTTCTCGAGATCTGGAAGCGGCACGCTGCACGTGCGCACGTGCAAAATGGGTCCCAACTGACTTGTGCACGGCACCCTACTAACCGGTCCCTAACTGTATACCAAATTTGAGCGCAATCGGTCGAGCCGTTCTCGAGATTTGGAAACGACCCCTGCACGTGCGCACATGCAGCATCGCCCCAACTCTGGCACATGGATATGCAGTGCCTAGAGGGTGCCTACCTACATGCCAACTTTCAGCACAATCGGCCAAGTAGTTACCGAGATATTGCAACAATTACCAAACTGACACCTCTTCGTTTTGCACGTGGCACGTGCATAAGGGGTTACTGACATGCATCAGGAATAGTCCAATACTTGGTAGAAGGAATGAAGCTACCCTACAAAAATTACCGCATGTAAATCGGTCAAGTGGTTGTTGAGATATAAGCCTCGCAAAAGCGTCCGCACGGCCGGCCGGCCGGCCGGCCGCTCATACTCAGAAATTTCCGTTAATCTAAGGAAAGACTCCGCTCGCTTCGCTTGCCCCGTAATCACCAGTATAACGCCTTTTGGGGCGACTAACGGAGCGAGCGAGAGGGTGAGCCTTGCACGTGCGAAATTTCGAGGGGGTACCTCCAACTGACTTGTGCACGGCACCCTACTAACCGGTCTCTAGCGATGTGCCAAATTTGAGCACAATCGACCCAGCCGTTCTCGAGATCTGGAAGCGGCACCTTGCACGTGCGCACGTGCAAAATACCATCTGACTTTTGCACGGCACCCTACTAACTGGTCCCTAACCGTGTACCAAATTTGAACGCCATCTGTCCAGCCGTCATCGAGATCTGGAAACGACCCCTGCACGTGCGCACGTGCTGCAGCACCCCAACTCTGGCACATGGATATGCATTGTCTAGTGGGTGCCTACCTACATGCCAACTTTCAGCGCAATCGGCCAAGTACAGGGTGTCCGGAAAAAAAAGATACTCACTAATTTGGCTCGTTTTTCATAGCGCGTGCGCCGTTTTTTCTCAAAACTTCTCATGTTCGTAGGCGGGAACATGGCAAAAAGGATGAACGTAAAAGAAAACCATTTGTGATGCTTGCTAATTTTGATAAGGCGTTTTGCGTGGAGACGTACATTTCTAGCGAATCCTTTGACCATACCCGAAGACTGCTTGTAAGAAAACTCGGCTGGGATCACAGAATGACCCACCTTGCACCGAACAGTGCCACGATCAACAGATGGGTCAATGTTATCCGAGGTGGCAAACTGTTTCTCAGGAAAAAGGGCAGCGGTAGACCTCGCTCGGTCCGCTCAGTGGAGGCCATCCGGCAAGTGGAGCAGTCCGTCCTGGAGAGCCCAGAGAGGTCGGTAAGGCATCGGGCTCAAAGTCTTGGACTGAAAAGGACCACACTGAACAAGATCCTGCGCAAAGACCTGCGCTTCCATCCATACAGGATACAAGTTCGCCACAAGCTGACACCAGAGGACAAGAATAGGCGTGTAAAAATGGCGAAGTGGTTCACCGAGCATCCCGCTGTCTTCGACCGTCTCTGGTTCAGTGATGAAGCGCACTTCTGGCTCAGCGGGCACGTGAACTCTCGCAACGCGGTTCACTGGGGCTCCAAGGTGCCTGACAAGGTGCTGACCAAGTCACTCCACTCCGAGAAAGTGTCAGCGTGGATCGCCATGAGACGAGGAGGCGGTCTGATCGCACCATTCTTCTTCGAGAATGAGCGTGGGGTGGCCCAGACGATCAACGCGGAGCGGTACGTCGGCACCGCCCTCCGGCCCTTCTGGGAGGAGCTCCAAAGGAAGAATGACCCCTCTGGAAACTGGTTCAAGGTGTTACCGATTTGTCCCGCCAGTGTGGCTTTGTCCGTGACCTCGGGCTGTAATCGTAATCGTAATCGTAATCGTAATATATTTGAAGGCACATCCACTAGGTATAAGATGGTTTTTACGCACCCGAGTCAATTACAATGCATAAGACACATGAGATAAAAATAAAATGAATGAGATGTAAAATCACTCGCCAAGACAGTCAACCAACACTCATACATATATAAAACACCGCATACCTTCACCTTTCAATCATCTGGCCAAGCCTCAATGAGCAGTAGCTTCTTGAGGTTACGCTTGAAGGCGTTTCCGCTAAGACACCGTAAATCAGGAGGCAGCTGGTTGAATGCGCTGCTACAGTGTGCTAACATCCGTGCACCAGAGCATGTCCTGACTCTGTGGTTTTGAAGAAGGCCAGTCTGGCGGGTCTGGTACTGAGTATTGACATGCGAAAACATTGCTGCTATGTCGGACGGCAGGCCAGTCTCTAGGGCAGTTTTGACCAAACACAGTCTGTGATACCTCACAAGCTGCACCGCAGGCAGCCACTTGAGCTGTTGTAGTACATCGGAGATATGTTGGAATTTACGCCGGCCACTAATAACTCTAGCACAAAAGTTGAGGAGCTTCTGGATGCGGTTCAGCTGAGTTTTGTTACAAGACCCATAGATGGCGACACAGTACCGGATGGAGCTGACTACGAGCGCGTTTACAACATAAGCGACAGTCCAGGACGGTAAGACATGTTTGGAATGTGATAGCGAGATTAAAAGCCCAGTGCACTTCGCTACCAGCTGAGTAATGTGGTCCTCAAATGTGAGATACCGATCCATGGTGAGACCTAGGTTTCTGACACTGTCACTTTCAGAAATGATCGACGTGCCAAATCTAATTTGGATTGGCTGAATGTTTTTCAACATACCCTTGGTACCATGTACCATGAGTTGAGTTTTTGCCTGGTTAATTTTCATGCCGTTTGAGCCAAACCAATCGGCCAGTGCTGCAATTTGTTTCTCCATAGTTGAGATCATCTCATCCAGCTGATCCTTTCTACCTTTTACAGCTATCTGTACGTCGTCAGCATACTGCAGTATTGTTGCACCAGGAGCGTGCAAAGACAAATCGTTGCAAAAAATGGAAAACATGATCGGTCCGAGCGCTGTACCCTGAAAAACGCCCATCGGAATTGGTAGTGACTTCGATCGAACCAGCTGTCCATTCGTAGTGCGGTATTGCACTTGCTGGGTGTGGTTAGCAAGGTAAGACTCGAACCAAGCAGTGTCCACATTGTAAAGTCTGAGTTTGGATAACAGAAGTTCATGGTTGACAACGTCAAACCCTTTTGACAAATCACACAATACGACAAGTACAACTTCAGAGTTGTCCATGGCAGATAATATAAAATCCGATAAAACCGCAAGAGCAGTTTCGGTGGAATGCAGTCTCCGGTAGCCATGCTGGGTTGAAGACCACAGCTCGTGATTTTCAAAATATTCACTCAACTGCTGGTGCACAATACGTTCCACTATCTTTGAGATGCCAGGTACCACGGTGATTGGCCTAAATTTGGTTACATCAGACAAGTCCGCTGTTTTAGGTAGTGGCGTGACCAGTCCATGTTTCCATGGTTGTGGTACGCAGCCAGAGACCAGACTACAGTTAACTAGGTGGAGGAGAATGTGTCCAATGCCATAAAAACACTTCTGATACAGATAGACACTGATACCATCTGTGCCACTGGACCTAGACGGGTTTAGACTCGCCAAAGTACACATGAGAGAATCGATCGTGACAGGGCTGACATTAAATGAACAGGTGAGCACTCGTGGCAAAAGCACTGGCACTGAACGACTGGGCGGAGACACAGTTGCGGCAGTAGCAGGTCCAACGTTGACAAAGTGACTGTTCAGTACATCACAGTCTACCGTGGGCACAGTCTACCGTGGGCTGACCTGTAGCCTTGACAAAAAAAATCGTGTCACCGAAACTTTGAAGCGGAATAGCCTGTGCCACGAAGCACTGAGCGAACCGAGGCCAGCACCAAAAGTTTAGCTCGTCGGAGACGAGTCGAACGGTACCACTTTGGTCCCGATCGGTCCACCCATTTTGACTCCAGGGCCCAATCTTATAAACGTCGTGAAATGGATATGGCAGCATTCTAAGGCTGGATATATAGTACGCGCACCGAAGGGCCCTCTCAGACCTCCCAAATCCTGGCCAACTCTTCCCTTCGCTCACGCTCAACCCGGCGGGACACTGATCTGTCTCTCCCACGCGTGAGAACCGAAGCAGGGAGGCGGCGCCTGCTCTACAGCATAGCCCAGTTGTACAACCGTCTGCCCCATGACATTAGACATCTCCCTCTGGGAGCTTTTAAACGCTCTGTTTCCGAGTTGTATCTGCGTGATTAAGGATGAATGTGTGATTTGAATTGTGTTCTGTTTGATGTGATTGATGAGTGTATCTTAACTTGTTTTTCCTTTTAACCGTGACGCGACACTCGGAATAGCCATTTTACTGTGGAGAGTGTTTTAACTGTCAAATACAAATACAAATACAAATACGCAATCTTATAAAACTCTGTGAAATCGAAAACACGGCACGCTCTTTACGGTATTGATAGCCGCTGGTTTTGAGGATGCTGTAGAATGATTTTAACCGTGAGCAGCTGTGCACATCTCAAAACACCGACAATCATCAGCTGTTTGCGATTTCAGCGGCGTCCATTTCACGCCAGAATTTGTGGCGTACTTTGACGAGCTTCTCAGACAGTTTGATTAAATTAAGATAAGTTCCATGCAGTGGCGTATCCAAGGGGGGACCCTGGGGGTCCCCCTGGAGCAAAAAAAAAATTTTACTCGAAAAAAAATTGAAAACACTTTGAGGGCCCTTTTCACCACTTACATTTTTTTTTACATAATGAAAAGTATCAATTACATTTTTAGGGACACTTTTAGGACTATCAGAGGACCCCTTTAGGCCAACGAGGGACCTTGTAGAGTAAATTAAGGGCCCTTTACAACGAACAGGACCTTCTCAGGCACACAGAGGGCCCTCTCAGACACACAGAGGGCCCTCTCAGGCACTCAGAGGGCCCTCTCAGGCACTCAGAGGGCCCTCTCAGGCACTCAGAGGGCCCTTTCAGGCTTTCAGAGGGCCCTCTCAGATACTCAGAGGGCCCTCTCAGGCACTCAGAGGGCCCTCTCAGGCACTCAGAGGGCCCTCTCAGGCACTCAGAGGGCCCTCTCAGGCTTTCAGAGGGCCCTCTCAGGTACTCAGAGGGCCCTCTCAGGCACTCAGAGGGCCCTCTCAGGCTCTCAGAGGGCCCTCTCAGGCCCGAGGGCCCTCTCAGACATCTCGAAGAGGTCGAAAAGAGCCCTCTGAGCTCAAAGAGGGCCCTCTGAGATAAAAAAAGGGCCCTCGGAGGCAACAGAGGGCCATACAATGCAACAATAGAGCCCCCTGTGGTCACCAAAGGGCCCTCTGAGGCGAATAGGGGATCCTTTTAGGCAAACAGAGGGCCCTCTGAAGGGGCGAATAAATGAACCCTCTGAAACGAACGGGGGCCAGAGCCCAGAGGGCCCTCTCAGGCACTCAGAGGGCCCTCTCAGACACTCAGAGGGCCCTCTCAGGCACTCAGAGGGCCCTCTCAAGCACTCAGAGGGCCCTCTCAGGCACTCAGAGGGCCCCCTCAGGCACACAGAGGGCCCTCTCAGGCACTCAGAGGGCCCTCTCAGGCAAACAGAGGGCCCTCTCAGGTACACAGAGGGCCCTCTACAACACACGGAGGGCCCTCTCAGGTACACAGGAAGCCCTCTCAGGCACACAAAGGCCCTCTGAGACACACAAAGGGCCCTCTCAGACACACAGAGGGCCCTCTCAGGTACACATATGGTCCTCTGAGACACACAGAGGGCCCTCTCAGCCACACAGAGGACCCTCTCAGGTACACATAGGGCCCCCTCAGGCACACAGAGGGCCCTCTCAGGCAAACTACACAGAGGGCCCTTTCAGGCACACAGAGGGCCCTTTCAGGCACACAGAGGGCCCTCTCAAACACACAGAGGGCCCTCTCAGGTACTCAGGGGGCCCTCCCAGGCACACAAAGGGTCCGCTAAGACCAGCAGAGGGCCTGTTAAGACGAACAGAAGGGCCTCTGAGGTACGAGGGTCAATTTCAGGCCACAAGGTATCCTATGAGCCGAGGCCACCAGACGGCCCGATCTTAGATCAAAGATGGTCCCTGGAGGTCACCAGAGGGCCCTCTGAGGTGAACAAAGGGCCCTCACAACCACCTCAAAGAGGGCCCCCTGAGATCGAAGAGATCAAAGAGATCAAAGAGGGTCCTTGGAAGTCATCGGAGGACCCCTTGAGGCCCCTTGAGGCGAACAAAGGCCAGAGGGCCCCCTTAGACACCACAAAGAAGTAAAAAAGATCCCTCGGAGTTCCAAGACAGCTCTCTGAGATGTAATAGGGCCATTTGAGGCCTCTAAGGGCCCTCTGATGCCACAGAGAGGCGCCCGCTGATACCAAAATAGGGACCTCTGAAGTCTGAAGCCACCAGAGGGCCCTCTGAGGCGAATAGCGGGTCCTCACATCCACTTCAAAGAGGGCCCTCTGAAAATCAACTGGCCCTCGGAGTCAGTGTCCCAAAATTGTATTTTGGCTTGGGTGTCAGAGGGGGAAATAGGTCACCCAAAAGGGGGATAAGAGTGGACAATTGTCAGTCACAGGGCAGCCGGAGTCCTCTGAGAAGTACACTTGAGCCTTACACCAGAGGGCCCTCTGAGGTGATATGAAGGCTATATCAGGCCACTATGGGCTCTATGAGGTCAGCAGGCACTCTGAGGAAAAGACTGGCCCTCTGAGGGGAACAGAGGGCCCTTTAGGACAATCAGAGGACTTTTTAGGCCAACTAGGGGCCTTAAGAGGTCAACAAAGGGCCCTTTGGGACACAAACAGGGTTTCTCAGGCCACCAGAGGCCTCATGTATTAGACAAACATACGGCCATCTGAAGTAAAAGAGGACCTTTTGAGGTAAACAAGGGCCCCTGGAGAGAAAACAAAGGGCCCTTTCAGGTACCCAGAAGGTCCATGGAGGCCACTAGAGTGCCCTTTGAGGCCAGTGATGGTCTGCAGAGGCCATCAGAGGGTCCCTCTGAGGGTAACAGAGGGTCCTAAAGACGACCAGAGGCCCCCATTGAAAATGCAGGTGCCACAAGGCCCGGTTTGCATCAAAGGTCAGGTAGCTATGCCCAGTTTTGGCTCTCTGTTGCCGACGTGTTCCGAGCTGTCGCAAAAAAAAAAACGATGTGGTGGCACCCACCCTCCCACTCGGCCGGCCAGGGTCCTTCTAACCAGTGATGCGGAGCCGTGGAAATTTCAGACGTCTCCGGCTCCAGCTCTGGAGAAAAAATCGGATTCGGCTCCGGCTCCGGCTCCGAGTAAAATGGTCCGGCTCCGGCGGCTCCGGCTCCAATACTCAGTACATCCTCTATACAATTAAATACGGGTGGAAGAGAAAAGATGAAGGTGTAGAAAACCGAGCCACCTCTCACACGCTGTATTCCTTACGTCATCGTGTCGCGGCGCCAACTGCAGCCGCGCGCCCGAGCCCGGCCGGCGGTCCACAGTGCACACACAGCTGTGCGCCATAAAACTAGCGCCGCAGGCGCAGGAAATGCGGCCCGCCGGTCCCACGGCCTCGGCGCGCCCACACAAACACGGTCATAAGCACACACGCACAATACACACACAAGGCACGCTACGTTCTACTAATTCATAACACAATTCTATTACACTCCCCCCTGATTTATAAATCACCATACTGCGTCAGTGTAGCGGGACGCCGCTCCCGCGTGCTCCTGCGAGCAGCTGCCGACTCCTCGCCATCGTGCGAGGCCCCCTCCGACTCGCCTCGAGCCGCAGCGTCGGGCGTGACACGCTGCTCATAAAAGATAATTGGGGCGCCCTCGTCGTCACTCTCACTGATCGGCGGACTCCTGCCCTCGGCCGGCTGTGGGAGAACGGCCAGCCTCAGGTCCCGCACATGGCGCGGCACTCCATCCACCTCAACACACTGTACAGACACAATACGGCTCACCGTCCCAAGTGAACTGGCCACGTCACAGCGGCGGCTCGGGTCCCTGACCCAAACCTTGTCCCCGACCGTAAAGCGGCTGATATCGGCATCAGCTGGCGTGTCTACATCTGGGACTTTCACTCGGTAATTAAACAGCGTTTCCATGGGGCTGGAGCTCTGATCCTCCGCGCGTGGCATCACGTTATAGCGATACACCGCCTCCACCACCGAACACTTCTTTCTGGCCGCTAACGTTTTGATGGAGCGGTGGTTGCACTCTCGTGAGCGCGTCGGCCCGGTTCTCAGCCGATGGGACGAATTTCACGCAGAGTTGCATGGCATATTCTTCACCCAGCTTCTTCACTGTCTCAAGACGTCTCCGAATTAGCATCTCGCTCGCTGCCTTGGTTTTTACACGGGCTCTGCCAGACAGGACGTCGGACAGCCAGTGATAGACGGTTCGCGAGTCGGTCATGATCGTCACATTCTTCAAATTCCAGGACAGTGCCAGATTGAGCCCTCGAATCACAGCATCTAGCTCTGCGAGATTGATGTGGGTGTCCGAGCTCTTCCGCAGCCAGCAGGCGTCTTCAACGACGCAGTCGTTGATCTCCAGCACGGCCCCGATGGCGAGGGAGCTGGCATCGACCCACACCACACCTCCGCCGTCTCCAGAGACATCCCACCGGCCCCGCGCAGGGTCAGATGTGTTCACACGCTCCACCATCTCAATGACCATTGCACAGAGCTCCGGGTCAGTGACCTCGTCATCCCATCCACTGGACACAGCGGTGACACGCCTCTTCAGATATGACGCGGCCACGCGGAGCCAGCCGGCCACAGGAACAAGACTGGTGAGTCGTCCGCACAGAGAGAAGACTGCCCGTCTCGTCAGTTTAGGGGGCGGGCTGATGTCGGTTCTGTCACGCCTCCAGAACAGCCCGTCTCGCTCCCCCCAGACCCTTAGGCCAAGCACACGGGCACCATCGATCACACTTTCTGGCGCTTTGCAGTCCAAGCCATGGTTCTCGAGATGGGCCTTCACTTCAGCTGGGTGGCGACCTCCTCATTCACAAATATGTCATCGACGTAGGAGGATGTCGCGCTGTCTATTCTCTGGTCCAGCCCGAGAGCCATGCTGAGCACTTTTTTCATCACCAGCGGCGCACAGCCGATTCCAAACCCTAGTCTCGTCAGACACCACCTTTTGCCCTGAAACACAACAGTCTGGTAGGGCCACAGAGACTTGCTCACATGCACCTGCAGGTAGGCGTCTTTGAGATCCAGAAGCGACACGTTCCGTCCGAACCGGCGCCACTCGCGAATTTTCTCGCTACACACGTCTGCGGCAGCCGTATGCGAGTCCAAATACTCATTCAGCTCTCTGAAGTCCATGACCGGGCGCACTTTGTCTTTGTTCGGCTGAATCACCGCCATCAGCGGTATTGTGCCCTTTGCCTGTCCGTGGACACGCTCGTCATACGGAACAAGCCATCCGTTTGTCACCCACTTTGTGAGCTGTCGCTCATACTCCTGCCTGGCCTCTGATGGTATTGAGTACTCCTCCGCTTTGTTGAACAACTGTCCTGGCTCATCCCCACACCATTTCAATTGCACAGACCACTTTTTCTGGCTCTCATCGTAGCTCACAATAAAGTCCTTCTCCTCCTCGCGCCATATACCCGCCGCCGCCTCCGGCGCCGCCATTGCCCGCGTCTCGGTCACTGTCAGGGCCCCAATTGCCGCTGACCCAGATTCCGCCGCCTCGGTGGGTGCAGTCGACTCGGCCAGTGCCGCCGTCTCAGCTGCCACGGGCGCCGCCTCAGGCACCCGTCTCTCAGCCACCGCCGCCGTCCCAGCTGCCGCCGGCGCCGTATCGGGCGCCCGTCTCTCGGCCACCGCCGCCGTCCCTGCTGCCGCCGGCGCCGTCTCGGGCGCCCGTCTCTCGGCCACCGCCGCCGACCCTGCTGCCGCCGGCGCCGTCTCGGGCGCCCGTCTCTCGGCCACCGCCGCCGCCCCTGCTGCCGCCGGCGCCGTCTCGGGCACCCGTCTCTCGGCCACCGCCGCCACCCCGGTCGTTTCAGCTCCGAACCTCACATGGTTCTCCGCACTCACCGTCACGCCACCCAGTGCACTCACGCCGTTCATCCCCAGGATAAACTCAAAGCCCAGCGGCTTCCGTGACACCACAAGCACGCGCACTGATACCGATTCGCCAGATTGCGATCGCACCTCCACGACACCCGTTCCCTCGCACCAGTATCGGTCACCGCTCACCGTCATCACGCTCACTGCGTCTCGATTCCAATTTCGACACACCGACACGTGCGCTACACACAAGCTGCATCCCGTGTCCAGCAGGGCGTCACAGGTGGCGCCGTCCACCGATACTCGCACAACGGGCAGCGCCCCGCTCACTGGAGACCGGGAGAGGAGGCTGGCGCCGAGCCCTCCTCTCCGCCGTCGTTTTCCGGACAGGACGAGGCGATATGACCGGGCCGGTTGCAGCGGAAGCAGCGCACACTGCGCCGACCGCCGCGGGCCCCGCCGCGCTCCCGCTGACCGCGAGCAGCGAGACAATCCCGCGACAGGTGGTTGGGCTGTCCGCATGAGTGACAGGTCACGCGGGGTGGCGCCGCCGACGTCCGCGCTGCTGCTCCCGTCGCTCCTGCCATGGCAGTCTCTTCTTCATCGGCGAGCACAGCTCGGGCCCGGCTGATTAGCTCGCTCAGCGTCATGCTTTCGACGCGGCTTCCTGCACGAAGCACACGGCGGGTGGTCTCCGGCAGTTTTGCCACGAACGCGCAGGCTAGGCCGCCGTCTGACATACCGCCAAACAGGCCGGACAGGCGACGCAGCTCTGCAACGAAGACATCCACCGGCTCACCTCGACGGAGCTTCATCTTCTCAAACCGGTCATAGGCGTCAAACTTATCCTCTGCGAAAGCCGAAATCAGGCCATTTTTGATGGTCTCGTAGCCAGCCTTGTCCTGCTCGTCCAGCTGCTGATAGACAGCGAACGCCCCGCCAGTTAGGCGGAGGGGAACGACGACGTGCAGCGCGTCGATGCCACGTAGACGGCACACCAGCTCCACCTTCTCCAGCCACTCTGTGACAGGCTGAGTCGCTCCGTCGAACTCAGGTATGAGTCGGAGATCGGCAGCAGCGTCCGCCGTACTCGCCGGCTTCACTCCACTCTCAGGCGCACTTTTCTCGTCCTTCATGGCTCTTACTCTCTGTCTCTCACACAAAGCCGAAATAGCTTGTAGAAAACCGAGCCACCTCTCACACGCTGTATTCCTTACGTCATCGTGTCGCGGCGCCAACTGCAGCCGCGCGCCCGAGCCCGGCCGGCGGTCCACAGTGCACACACAGCTGTGCGCCATAAAACTAGCGCCGCAGGCGCAGGAAATGCGGCCCGCCGGTCCCACGGCCTCGGCGCGCCCACACAAACACGGTCATAAGCACACACGCACAATACACACACAAGGCACGCTACGTTCTACTAATTCATAACACAATTCTATTACAGAAGGATTGGTTCACGTTGCTTCTGTATTTGCATAACAAGGCTATTTTGAATACCACATGTTTTACTGCCTTGTACTGTCAAACCGAACTATGTAGGTCAATAATTTTTTCCTCTTCAAAAAAGCAGCCGGAGTCGCCGCATTTTTGGACGGCTCCGGCTCCAGCTCCGGCTCCACACCCCTGCTTCTAACTCGGCTTCTGAGCCACGTACCAGCACGCCAAAGGCAGCGTTCGAAAGGATGCAAACTATAATGACGAAATTACTCTGGTCACTTTTTAGATCAGGTCAAAGGTCAGTTCACATAGGTCATCCAAGGCTAAATTTCGCCAATTTTCTGGTCCAATTTCGACAATTTTCAACAAACCACCGCATCACTCGGAAATGAATGCCGTACCGGGGAAAAGCGTAGTTAATAGCTCTTTTAAAGGTAGTGTGCCAGCTTTCCTGGACCGTATGGAGTTAATGGCCCAGATAAGGAGAACCGGATTTTTAGAACTTATCCATACCTTCAAAACTCATGGAAACGTCTTAAATTCTTCAAATTTTGAGTACCCCAGTGCGAAATTCGTCCCGACGGGTTGTCGGTCGTACCCCAACCACATTTCACACCACTATGAACAATAAAAAATGCACACACTGAAATCGCTATTACCGATATGCTCATCCAATCAAGTTTCGATAAACCCGTTCATCATCATCTCCTGCGGTTTCGAACACGCCTGTTAGGTGGTCCGGTAGACCGCGCCCAAAGCCAGGGCCCCGGTAACGTGAGGTAGCCGAGTCGGGGCAGCGTGCGCTGACCCAAGCCGGGGCCGCGCGTCCTCCCGGTGTCATGTGATAGCCCGGGGCTGCCCGCGGGGATGCGGTAGACCGCGCCCAAAGCTGCGGCCCCGGCTTGGGTCAGCGCACGCTGCCCCGACTCGGCTACCTCACGTTACCGGGGCCCTGGCTTTGGGCGCGGCTTCTGCTCATACTTTGTGGTGCGGTGGTGGTGCGTCGGGCCGCGCGCTCTGACTTCGGCCAAGAAAAAGGCGTCAGCTGATCATTGTCATTTCTGCCACTTGCGTGTGGTGAAATGGGGTCATAAATGGGAGACGGCTTTTTCATATCAATTATTTTACATAAAATCATATTTCAAACCATAAATAATGTTCGACAGCCAAATAAAAGAAACAATACCAATACAGGCTTACAGTTTAAGGCTCGACATTGTGTTGTCTACGATTAGACAGCTGATAACTCATTCCCGTACGTCGTAACTCTATAATGACCTTTGCTTATTGTCACATGTGCGCCGCATTCGCGATTGTTGCCGACGCCTGTTTGCAGGTCAGCCCACTTCACTTGTTATACATATCGAAAAACCGATAAACTTTTAGGCGAAAAAGGCACTATTCCAGGCCCATTTTTTATTTTCTCTGCGATATTAGGTAAAAACAGAAGCTTCTTATCCTAGGAAAAATAAAATGGGAAATCTTTCAAAGGTGGCACACTACCTTTAACCCGCGCCGGCCCGGTGCTCTGAGATTCCGCGCCGGGCAGGAAGGGGGGGTGTGTCTGAACACCCCCCTTCTAACTCGGCTCCTGGGCCACGTAGCGACACGCGAAAAGCGGCAATCGAAAGAACGTCCAAAATAAGGACGAAAACACTAAGGTCATTTTTTGGGTCAGGTCAAAGGTCAGGTCACCAGGGGTCACCAAAGGTAAAATGTTGACTATTTCAACATTTTGGAAACTGCCAACGACTATCTCGGGAACCGATAGAGCTACAGCGCCAGAGAAAAGGGCATTCAATAGCCCTTTTACAGACCTTTCTGAGTAATGTTCTCAGATTTGACCTCAGGTCAACGGTTTAGCCTCCAGAGGGCAAAAACTCCAAAAATAGCCGTTTTTACGAAAAACGTTTTTTCGGCAATAACTTTTGACTGAAAAGAGTCATGACATTAATTTTGCAAGCATCGTGTTTCTCTCGTCGAGACACGTCGAATGAACTATAATTGGACCTTGAAAGGTCAACTTGAAAATTTGACCTCAGGTCAAGGTCATGACCTGACCGGAAAAGGTCATGTTGCATATCAGTCGATCCGCAACGTCGAGTCGAACACACCTAAGGCGTTTTCAGCGCTCTAGCACGCCTCTATCAGAAGTTATTGGCGAAAAACTGTTAGATTCTGTTCGTGACCTGATATGACCTCGGGGACATAACGAGGGGTCACAGTTGCCATTTTCCGATTCAGTGTGCCAATTTTACTTACATCTCGATGTTAGAGAGTGTCTAGAATAGCGTTCGTGCAAAACAGACGCTTTTCAATTTTCTCCCATTGATTGATAGGTAGGCCTAATGGAGAGGCCGCGATATTGACCTGACCTTAGGTCACCGATATCAAAATTCCGAGATAAACATTTTATAGATAATGTTGCTCTTATCAATCGCTGAAAGTTTCAAGGCAATCGATCAATCGGTGTAGCTATGACGAGCATTCTTATTTTTTTCTGAGGTGAGGTCACTTGGCGTGACCTGGTGACCTGACCTAAGGCGACCTGGGTCTGAAATTTTCACAACATGTGCGGAAAAGATGCACAAACAGGTGTGCCAAAAATGGGCGCCGCCGGTTTTGAGATATCTGCGAAAAACCGCAGGGGGGTGTTCAAACACCCCCCCCCCCGGCCCGGCGCGGGTTAACACCCGTTTCGCCGTTTCCATCCTCAGGACATTCAAATCCTTCTCCTCCATGCCGCAACCCATGATCCAGGCTGGACCTGGACGGGCAACTTTATACCATGCGGGCGGCTCCCATTGGAGCGCACTGCAGCTCCTAAGGAAGCACACTCGTAACCGGGTGCAGTGAGCACTTGGGGGGGGGGGGGGGGCTGGTCGGCCTGTCCTGTTGGACAGGCTCAGCCCCGGTGACTCACCAAGGTGCCCGCCCAGACCAATGTCTCCCTCAATTCCTATCATCCTTCCGGCCCTGAAATGGTCTGGTCAGACCGAAAGGGTATAGCCCAACAAAACAAACAAAACTCTTTTGACACTCTTTCTGTAATTTGTGCTCAGATTTGACCTAGGGTCAACGCTCCAGCCTGGGCCCAACCCAAGGCGGGGCTAAACTGTGCTCAGATTTGACCTAGGCCTGTTAACCCTCGCCCGTATTGGTGTTTTTCCAGCCGCGAACGTATAAGGGGGGGGGGGGTCTGTTGGACCCCCCCTTGCCGTTTCGCCCCTGATCGAGCTAGAGCTTCGCGGAAAAACGAGCGTGTTGCCCGTGACGAGAGGAAGCCGATGATACCCAATTTTAAGGTCCTAGGTCATTGGTTGACCTTGCAGGTCAGGTCAATGACCCCAAAGGCGGGAAAGCCGGACCTGTTAGAACGTCGTAAAGTGTGGCTGCTATGAGGTTTTTCGGGGTGCTGATCACGAATATCATGTTAGTTTTGATCACAGATGATGTCTTCATGTATTTAGGCCAGGTCGGGTCAGGTCAGCTCAGGTCAACCAGTAAGGGTATTCGTAGTAGGTGGCAACCGGCTCTGACAGCTTCGTAACATGTTACGAAGGCACCAAAACTACTTCGTAGATGTTCATATGGTTGCTAAATTCAGATTCAGCTCCAAAAACTAGCCTAGAAACATGTAAAACTCGAAAAAGCGAACCGAGGTCATCAAAGGTCAATGACCTGACCTGACCTTCAGGTGACCTTGACACCCACCCTAATGCATGGGGGCAACATCATATCACATGTTTGAACACTTGAAACCACGAAAAGACTGCAAACGCGCGGATAATGCGAGAGCCGACATACGCCGAATCGCGATTCCAGCCAAACATGGTCTCGAAAAGTAGTTCACAGGTCAAAGGTCATTTGGGTCAGGGTCATGAAATTTTCAAGGTAGGTGTGAAATTGATGAACGCGAGGGTACTGAAAGTTTCGTCGCGATCGGCCGCTTTTTACGCGAGTTATTCGCGAAAAACCATGGGGAGGGTCCGTTCGGACCCCCCCCCCCCCCTATACGGGCGAGGGTTAATTGTACACCTTTTATCTCGGAACATTTTTATGTTTCTACAGCTCTGTAGGGCTGACAGCTCTTCCTGCGAAACCTTTTTTGGGTCGAAAATGGCAGAACATGACGTCATTTGCGGCCAACCTATCATAGCCTCTGGGGAAAAAATGGTCACAATGTGTAAAATGGATGCCCGTAGAGGTCCTGAAAGTTTGGTGGGGATATCTGCAGTCATTTAGGAGATAGCTACGGAAGAGGACAGGGGGCCGTTTCGCCCCCCCCCCCCACGGGACGCGGGTTGAACGCCCTTTCAACCCAGGCTACAAGGGCCCTTTTGCCACTTAAGGGCCCTTTCAACCCAGTCAGTCAAGGGCCCTTTTGACTGCGGACCCCCCCTGAGAGAAATCCTAGATACGCCACTGGTTCCATGTTTTTATGATACAAGTATGCAACATTTTACATAATGATATTTTTACGATTAACACATCCTCCACATATTAACTCATGATTTATTATAATGATGCTTATTATACAGACAACGATCGATTTCAAAATATGTATTTCCAGGAACTAATGCACACTAAAACACATAAAAACGAGTGTTCTTCGTTATATGGCTTTATTTTTTCAAATTAAAAGGGGATTTTTAAGAGGATTTTAGCACCATTAACCGTCTTAGATTTTCGGCAGCTACTGCATTATAGAATCGGTATGGGTCTATAGCCTATTCTCACGTCTCACGTATGGCACAAATAACGGACACTTCATTGGCTTCTGATTAGATATTTAAATTAATGATGATATACCTTAGTCAAAAAATTGTAAATGCCTACTCACTATTCGTATTTCCTCACTTTCTGTCTGACACAGTTACGGATCAATCTGTTCCTGCATCTCGATCTGACTTCTGAGCCGAGTATTTTCTTGATATAGCTTGATATGTAGACTGGGTACTTCAATCTTTTGAGGGATTGCTTTTTAGCTTTAGGTTAGGTAATAGGTACCTAACTATGTTTGAATAAGAAGGAAAATAAGCTGTAACTTGACCTAATTCAGTTCATGTAGGGGAGAGCGGGGCCAGTTGAAACGCGGGGTCAGATGAAACATGGCTTTATTTTCAACAGTATGCAACATATGGCGTTGCCGACACCACTGCGCATCCGCGCTCGACCACTTCCTTTGTCAACGGCGTTTGGGCGGCAAACGGACGGTAATTTTGATTTGACACTTGTTTTTGTGTTTTCGAGGGGCGTTTGGGAGAAATCGTTTTATGAATATTTTGTGATATCTCATATACCTTTGTTTGCTGAAAGAAGAACTCCTGGCTCCGGAATCACACCTTATTTGGCCCTTCATTCAGCATGATGCCGTCCCTCCAGCTCGTTTGACATATGCTTTACGGCGCGTGCGAGATGGCGGGAACGGATGGGGTCAATTGAAACGCTTCTCTGAGGGTCAGTTGAAACAGGGCCACAGGCCGTTTCAATGGACTCCGGTGACCTTTGCAATGGTTATTGTTCAGGGGCTGTAAACATTAAAGGAAATAGTCCACCTTTGAAATGAGCTTTTAAACTGAAATAGTAGTTTAATAGAGCTCAAAATTTTACCCCCTTTTTCTCCAGCCTTTTGCTTGAAGGCACACTATAGCCTGAGATATTTCTCATTTTCCTCATCCGCCCATTTTACCATAGTCTATGTACTTTGTGTCACCCATTATGAGGAACTTTGCACTTTTAGCTTTCCAACGACCTATTGAATGTAGCATTTGGAAAAGTAAACCGGACAACCTATCTCCTTAAGAAAGTGGCCTTAAAGAGGGAAAACGGCATTGTTAAGGATAGGTGCAATTGACCCCATGGGCTGGTTCAATTGACCCTCGCATCGGGGTGATTTGAAACGGGCGTAGAGCTGTTTTATAAGCATGCGTTTGGCAGCAAAATATGTTTGAAACATAATTTTACATATCTTAAATAAAGCCAAAAGAGCATATTTTTTTCATGGCATTGTGCATTTTTCGATATGACAACTACAGCATTTTAGGCGCGATTTCAAAAAGTCAAAGACCAAATTCAAAACGTTCACGTGCATTTTGAACGTAAACTTTTTGAATTTGGCCTTTAACTTTTTGAAATTGCGCCTAAAAAGGTGTAGATCTCGCTGTGCATGTCAATATATAAAAAGTGGTTCAACTGGCCCCGCTCTCCCCTACGTAATCTTCGAATTTTAGTAGCTTTATCTTCAAGAAGGAAAAATTTCAAGAGCTTATGACAAGAAGGAAAATAAGCTATATCTTGAATTGATCCAGTTAATGTACGTATCTTGATGCTCAAATTGTAGGAGCTTCATTGTCAACGGCATTACTTCAATTACTGAAACAGTAGCCGAACTATAATTAAGTCATTATTTAGATAATTTTTAAACAAATTTATTGGAATGCCTTAACAGCAAATAAATGCAAATGATAAGAAGAAGAAACACTTTATTCACTCGATTTTCTGAGCGCGAGAATGCCCACGCTGAAATTTATTTGGTCGGCAATCCACTTTTCAGGAGAATTCCTCAAGCATGTTGGTGTTTTCCATAGGTTGCTATCACGTTTTCCATAAGTAATTTATTCATTACACATATGTGTCTATAAAAGAAATGAATGCCCCATAAAAATTAAAACACATAACTTTTGCTGTTCGCAAACAGTACGCATAATTTCCAATAGCGGTGGCGACAAGACATTGACCAATCACGTTGCGTGTTTCCTGCTGGCGTTGATTTGTACTGTGGGCAAAATGGCGTGAATAGAATTAGCATACTATAAGATTGCGTGAATAGGGTGCCGTAGAGTGGCGTGGAATGATAGTACGGCATTTGGTAGCACAACCTTTATAAGATTGGGCCCAGGTCCAAAAATGCTTGGACAAACTCACATACTGACAAACAGGCTCAGCCGAACTTTTCTTCAGCGACCCACCAATGGGAATTTTCGGATGGCATTATCGCATGCTTTTGATCCTCCAATTCTGGATAAAGGTGACGAGAAAAAGGCAAAACATTGTCATAACTACTGTTTCAATATGACTTTAAAAAAAAAAAATTGGCGACAGCTAGACATCGCGTAGGTGACAGTTTTTGAGTTTTATTCACATCTGTACGTTTAACGTGTCGTGAAGCAAGAAAACACCTAAAAGTTAAACTTATTTGAGAACGAACGGGAAAAAACTGTAGTAAGTTTGCACTAATCCAATCATTGAAACCGTTTAGCCTATTACCACCGGAATCTCACGCCAACGAGGCTTGAGCCCGGCTCTTATATGAGCTCTTATATGGCTTGAGCCCGGCTCTTATATCAATTTATGAAACTTGAGCCCGGCCTAAGGTCAGTTTGAAAAGGTCCCGTGGTCAGGTGAACCGACGTCTTACCAGTCCGCACAGCACGAATCACTTGCCACAGCGCACCTGTAATTGCGCGGCCACTCCCAACGAACCCGACAGATCACATTAACCGTGTTTACATAGGGTTCCCTTAATCTTCCCCTATTTGTCTCTTAAATGTCCCTTATAAAGGAATCCTCTGTCTCCTTTACCTCGCTTCACTACAAATATGGCGCAACTAAGTCATTCTAGAAGCAGTTTGCAATTGTTACTTACCTTTAGGGCTCTCCCAAATAGCTTCCAGACTAGACACTGAGGTAAAAGTGAT
Source organism: Amphibalanus amphitrite (assembly GCF_019059575.1). Lineage (NCBI taxonomy): Eukaryota > Metazoa > Arthropoda > Thecostraca > Balanomorpha > Balanidae > Amphibalanus > Amphibalanus amphitrite. Next base: position 1,067,580 of record NW_024881598.1, on the reverse strand, counting down.
AGCACATGAAAGCTCAAAGCAAGAAAAATCAGAAAACTATCTGGCATTTAACATACTTTAAACGGCTGAGCTATTATTCAAGTAGGTATAATCACATCCACGGCAATATCAGAACACCGCACCTGTCGAATTTCCGCCTTGACTTTCTGCCGTTTATGCGTTAATGCCACTTAAAAATCCTCAGTCGGCGCACGTGCGCTTGTCGAGTCGGGGACCACCATTCGGACGATTCGGAACTGCCGGCCAATCAGCACGCCGCTTTTGTGATGTGATAGTTTGAGAACCACTGGATATGGTAGCGTAGCAGCTTTTGGAAAGGCGCTACGCTACCAAATCCTCCCCTATTTGTCGCTTAAAGAGGGAATTGAAGGGCAGGATAAAATTACTTCAAAATATGAATTGTTGAATTTCGAGTATCAAATAAGCCCAATTTATATTGTTTACAGCATAAACGATGCTTAGTATGCTTCTAACAACAATAGCGTCCATAGCAACGTTACACGCGAGCGCTATGATGCCTAAAATTCGATCTGAAAATAGGGGAGAAATAGGGGAAGATTAAGGGAACCCTATGTAAACACGACTATTGTTCCATTACATGGTACCGCCATTGCCACTGGAACAGTGTCTGGTCGGATTGTTTGGCGTGTGTCTGCGGACGGAGCTCGCTGGGCCAGCTCTCCGGGGCCGCGCAGACCCGCCAAGGACACTGAATCGGGCCGGCACCGGCACCGGCACCGGCACCGGCACCGGCACCGGCACACCCCCCCCCCCCTCCCACACACACACACACACACACGGCCTATCAGAATGGTGTGCTGGACGGGCGGGCTGCACCCCGGCAGACAGGTGGCGGCAGCCCCAGCGCCGCCGGCCGCCATCGACCGGACGGTGCACCGTGCCACTTGCCACTCGGTGGCATCCGTCGGCCGGCCGCACGCGCGGCTGACTCCGTCCGCTGAACAGGCCACACCAGTTAGTAAGCACGCACCGCGGTCACGCACTAGTCCTCTCCGTCGAGCTTCTTGCTGGCAATGGCCACCGAGCCCAGCGAGCTGATGTTGACGCCCGACATGTCGAGCTCGTGCTCGGCGGCGCGCGCGCTGGCCAGCGCCGAACTGGCCCGCGACTGCAGCGCGCTCTCGTACAGCCGCTTCTGCATCACGGCCAGCGACACCTGTCGATCGGAGAGCAGCTGTCAGGCTCCGGGCCGACTGCCCAGTGCACACGCTCCGGGCCGACTGCCCAGTGCACACGCTCCGGGCCGCCACCTGCGCAAAGCTCGGCGCAAGTATCGTATTGCTATGCATATCCCGCGGCTACTGAGGGGGGGGGGGCCTTTGATCACCCCTCCGGTTTTTTGCGAATATCAGAAAAACGGCGGCGCAGAGCTTCGACGTTTTTGGCACATATGGTACCTCTTTTCTGCACATTCTGTAAAAGTTTTAGAACACGGTCGTCGGTCACTTAAGTTCAGGTCATGACCAGTGACCTCACCTCGCTCAGAAGCAGTTTCAATGCCTGTCATAGCAGGGGCATTCCACGATAGACCGTACTACTTTTTTCTAATCTGACACTCTGCTCTCATCTCTCGGATTTTGACGAAAATTCGTCTCAAAGGCAATCGGGGGCTCTGAATTCGCCTGTACCAATTTAAGGCTGATCAGATACCCTTTTTTTTTACCTATAGTGTACAACATTTGTTGGATTTTCCTGGAAGCGGTAAGTTTGGTGGGGTGTAACTCTAAGACGGATATTCAAATGCCAAATGCTATACGGCATTGAACTTGTAATGAAACAAAGATTAATATATTTTTGAAATGCTGAAAAATAAACTGTTTTTGATGTAGGTATGACGTGTCGAGTTTTCTTCATTGGCATTTTTGGACTTCGGGACCATTTTTTTAAATTTTGATTTCTTTAAAGAAACATGTGGATTATTGTTCCATAGTATGGAAAAAATGGGAAAGTGTTCTTTCTATAAACGCACTTATTTTGCGTTACGATAATAGTTTCTAATAGCTAGTGCTTTCAGGAGGGGCGCATACAAATGGCATGGTAAAGCTGTCTAGTGACGTCAAGGGTTACTGAAAGTTCCACTGAAGACTGAGTCATTTGAAAAAAAAAAAATATGAAGAAAGGGTTCATCCGACCCTCTCCCTTACAAGCGCTTACATTGTTTTGGACATCAATGACCATAGCTGTCCAAGATGGAACTTACAGGACGCATTCGTAGTATTCTCCAGAGGTCTCACAGCTTGTATATCAGTCAACTTTCTAAAGGTCACATGAAGTCAGATCGGTCACGTGACCTCACCGTTATAAGACAATGGGGAAATATGGAAACTGTTATTTTCGCACCTAGAATGATCTAAAACTATTTTAATCGCGCAAATGGTATCGTGATTTCATGCACTTCTTGCAAGGTCCGACACTTCACTTTTGCATTGTTGACCTTGTGTGACGTCATTTATGACGTCACTACGGTCAGAACTAGGAGTTTTTCGTCTATAACTCCCGAGCGTAATTCTTTTTTCCACCCAAAGGAAGGCGCTATACGGAGAATATCCCATTGCGTCATTGAAAAGTGACTTACACCTCTCACCGGCCAGCTGGCTGCGTGGTGTAGTGGTGAGCACACTCGCCTCGTGATCTAATAACTAGGGTTCGATCCCCGCCGCCGGCCGAACTTTTTGGCGCGTTGTAGGTTAGGTTGTAGGTTTGTAGGTTGTAGGTTTGTAGGTTGTAGGTCTGTAGGTTAGGTTGTAGGTCTGTAGGTTAGGTTGTAGGTTAGGTTGTAGGTTGTAGGTTTGTAGGTTGTAGGTTAGGTCAGGTGAGGTTAGGTTATGTTTGTTTTTGTTTGGTTTGTTTACCAAGAAGCATCTTCGGGTATAGCGCCTTCCTTTGGTTGGAAAAAAGAAACACGCAACTCCCGATCTGAAAGTCGGAAAAGCCACCAATGCACAGTGGGGATTTTCCGATCTAGCGCGTCTTAATTCCACAAATCTTTTTTGGATTTTTGTTTATTTTTTTGTGTGTCAGTGGGGCTAAGAAATGTCTGAATTTTTCATATATGGCATTGTTTTATCTCATGGTGTGTCAAAAGTGGAAATAGCCGGTGCGCCGTCTGGCAACCCGGCAGCCCGCCGCCATAGGGAAATTCATGCTTTTTGTCGCTTTTTTCGCTCCTTATGAGTCACTTTATCTAATTAGAGCTTAATTAGGAAGGAGGCGGATCACTTGGACGTATTTGGGTGCCGAATACGTTGTTTTGGAGCCAAAACTTGAAAAATCCTATCCGCCCAATGCCAGTTTTTAAGAGTATACATGCCCAAATGAACATTGAGCGCGGCCGTATTCGGTCGGTTTTCCGCGACCTTTTGGCGAAATCACCTTATTTATTCAACCAGGGTGGACTAATTCGCTTAACTAGAAATAAGGCGTTGAAGAGAATTATTCAAGGAATAGAGCTGTGCAAAAATATATTTTTTGTATTGTTACAACTGTATCCGCCCTCGAACGATAAATATGGTTGGCGCACCTGAAACAGATCCCGTGGGAATGAGTTTGGACTTGGCTGGATCTAATATTAGCGAGTATCTGCTAATGCAGCTTCTTGGCTTGCACAGTATGCACACAAACATACATGCTTCCTGCCCTTGGATTGTTCCTCACTTGAATGAAAATTTTGCTATGATAATTATTCCAAACAGTTAACAGGTTTTAGTGCAATGCAAAGTCGGAACCGTCCCGCGCCGGCAGTCTCCAAGGCGGCGCGTAACGGCCGCCGCCGGCTGCCGCGCCGCCGCTCTGGCAGGGTGTTTGACTTTAAACCCCTGTTGTAAGAAAAGTTGTAGACCGATTTACTTGATTCTTGCATGACAAGATCCGCCGTTCAATTCTTAGCAGGTACCGAAAATTTGACGTCAATGGCACGATCCGCCGCCCATATTGCGGTACTGCCATCTATTGACAAGGCTGGAGAACTAAAGCCGGGCGGCTATTTCCACTTCTGACACACCATGTGTATTTCCACAGCAAGACTTGGAAAAATGCGCCCAAAGTTCACACTCATGCGTGATTACTCAATGGGCTCAGTAAGGCCTGAAAGTATAGCTCAATTTCATTGTCCTGTCCTGTTGGTTTTATTCTTGCGAAATCTTAAAGTTGCATATCTTCTGAAAGGCACTTTTATTAGGAATGGAATGGCAAACAGAAAGTATGCCACAACCTTACTAAGGTATGTCACAAAAATGCCATTTACAGAAAACCCTTACAGACACCGTGTTGAAGGAATGGTATTTTAAATAAATGTAGGAAATCAACAATGTTTTCCACACTTTTCCACTCGGAAACATATCCTATCGAATTCGCCACTTTCTCCTGCACAAGACAACGCCTAGCTTGGCTGCCGGAACTTGCCTGAACACGGAATATTCACATTTGTGAAAAGCGATAATGTGAACAAATATATTGCACAAACCGGTTTCGATATTACTTCATCAGTGTGCAAATATATATATAAAACACACAAAATACAAAACCGAGTGTTCACCCCTTGCACGGTATTTTGTACACTAAACTTGTTTCACTACGGTCACACTTTTTCTTTTTTGCTACAACCTGACCAATCTTCTCCCCAGTCTTTTCCACAATCTGAATATCGGAGCACTTCAACATCTTTGATGATAGACGCGTTTACATAGGGTTTGTTGTAAGCTTATATCTCCGTCCGTGATGTTGCAAAAGATGCCAATGGTGCTTAACAATTTACAAAATGATCCCCTCTAAATATTTGAAGACCACTGCAACGAAATTATCGCCAAATTAACGGGCTAGAGCCTCGTCAAATATGCTATGTAAACCGGGTTAGTGCTTCACAATTCTGTGATCTGGATATTACAACTATAGCGTTCTTTGTATTTCCGTTTGTTTCGTTTCCCGTCCTATTCTTGATCCTTTGTGCCTTATTATAGCATTCAATTATAAATGCCCTGGGGTACCTCAAACTTCTAAAAACGTCAGTGATATGATCACATTCTTCCTTCAGATTTTCGGGACTACATAGTCTCATCGCACTGAGGAAGAATCCAATCACTACCCCCGATTTCGTTCCCCTGCTATGAGCTGAAAATAAATGAATATAGTCCTCTTTGTTCGTGATTTTCCTGTACACTTTGTATCTGATGCCGCTGGGCGTCCTCTCAATATGGACATCTAAGAAAGGTAGAGTATTGTTAGTTTCTTCTTCTAATGTAAACTGGATCTTCTTTCGACAGCGTTCAGCTCAGCTATCTTTTCACTAAGATCAAGATTGTCTGGCACAACTAACAGAATGTCATCAACATACCTATACCAAACAACATCACCTCCCATGACATTAAAATAATGGTCGGTCTCCATCATCTCCATGTATAGACATGCCGCCACTGGGCTTAATGGGGACTTCCTTGGGAATATTCACATTAGAGTATCTTAACCCGCGCCCTGCTGGGGGGGGGGGGGAGGGTTTGAACACCCCCTTGTGGTTTTTCGCCCGCGCCGCCGTTTTTGGTACACCTTATCATACATCAATTCTACACATGTGAAAATTTCAGACCAAGGTCATTCAAGGTCAGGTCACCAGGCACTTGAAGTGACCTCACCTCATAAAAAGTTTCAATGTCTGCCATAGCTACACCGAGGGACCGATCGCTTTGAAACTTTCAGCGATTGCTAAGAGCAATAGCATGTACAAAATATATATCTCAGAATTTTGATACAGATGACCTAAGGTCAGGTCAATTTTGCGACCTCCCCTAAGTCAATGGGAAAGATTGAAATGCGCCTCTTCTGGACGCAAGACATTATAAACACTCCCAAACACTGAATTATAAGTGGTTTAGACACACTGAACATGAAAACGGTGTACGTGACCCCTGTTTATGCCCCTGAGGTCATCTTAGATCACGAATGGTACCTAACAGTGTTTCGCAAATAGCTTTTGATAGAGGCATGCTAGAGCGATGAAAACGCCTTAGATGTATTCAGCTCGACGATACGGATCGACTGATATGCAACATGACCCTTTCCGGTCAGGTCATGACCTTGATCTGAGGTCAAATTTTCAAGTTGACGTTTCAAGGTCAAGGTATAGTTCATTCGATGCGTCTTGACGAGAGGAACACGATGCCGGTAAAAGTAAGCTTGTACAAGGCTTGGGTCAAAAGTTATTGCAGAGAAACTGTTTCCGAAAAAATCGGTTATTTTGCTTGGTACTTGCAAAAGTACTCGGTTCTTGCCAATGTACTTGGTACTTGCAGTAGGGAAACTTTCCACTCTACTCCCGCCGCCCTTCGGGATAATTCCGGGCTCGTCGGGTAGGAAAACTTGCCACTCTACTCCCCCCTTCGGGATAATTCCGGGTTCGTCGTGTAGGGAAACTCATGCCACTCTATTCCCCCCTTTGCACAGTGATGCAAATGGGGTTCACGAGTGGCAATAAATACCCAAAACTCAAGTTTACCAAATCGAGTTAATTGCGATATGGCCGAGTAGACAAATGTTTGGGGCATCTGAAATCACATGGTTTTCATGTTTTTGTCAAAACCGGCCTCGTGTATAATCGTCAGAAGTCGTGACATTTTCTAGGTCGTAAAATGACGGTCAGACACTCGCGAGTTCAAACGCCGCTGGTTTGCGTTCATTTCGTACAAATTGAAAAAATTATGCATGGGAATGATCCTCAAAGTCTCTGCTTCTAATACCGGGTCACAAAAAGCCGTGTCTCATTCACTTTGGCGGTAATCTGACTATTTGTCATCATGTTGCAATCGCAGTTTTTTACTAAGAAAAAAATGCTTTCGTTTCACCTACAGCACTTAACACAGTGTGTGCCCGTTAGTCCACCATACCATAGCCTTCCCTAATCATTTCTGAGTCGCATCGTGAAAGAATTAAGGCGCTAGCACAGGGCTGACCGGCGCTACAGAGGTTTTTGTCCAGGCGGTCGGGTGCCGCAGTGGGCGCGCAGTGGGCGGGTGGGTGCCGCCGCGCGGCGTCCGGGCGGCGCGGCGGCGCGGCCGCCCGGGCCGCCCGCTGCCTGTGCCGCGGCACCCGACCGTGCGGATGAAAACTTCTGTAGCGCCGGTCAGCCCTGTGCTAGCGCCTTAATTCTTTCACTATGCGACTCAGAAATGATTAGGGAATGCTATGATATGGTGCACTAACGGGCACACACTGTGTGAAGTGCTGTAGGTGAATTGAAAGCAAATATTTTTGGTAAAAAACTGCGGTTGCAACATGATTACAAATAGTTAGCTCACCGCCAAACCAAAATAGATACGGCTTTTTATGACGTGGCATTAGAAGCAGCAGGTTTCGGGGTTCATTTTCATGTATAATTTTTGCAGTTTGTATGACATGAACGCACGCTAGCGGCACTTGAATTTCAAGTACCTGACAGTCATTTTACGACATCGAAAATGTCTCGACTTCTGACAATCCTACACGAGGTCGGTTTTGACAAAAACATTAAAATCATACTTTTTCAGACACCTCAGCCAGTTGCCTGACTGACCATATTACGATTTATTCGATTAAGTGAACTTGAATTTTGGGCCTTTTTCGTATTTATGGCCAGTCGTGAACCCCATTTGCATCACTGTGCTTTGGGATAATTCCGGGTTCGTCGGGTAGGAAAATTTGCCACTTTACTTCCGCCCCCCAGTTCCCCACCTAACTCTACTCCCCCGAGATAATTCCGGGTTTGTCGGGTAGCAAAACTTGCCACTCTTCTCCCGCCTCCCCCCCCCCCCACAGCCATTTGTTATCAATCGGTGTTTGTCCCGTGTCAATCGGTCGTCAATAAGCCGAGATATGCACGGCGCATTATTTCAATCGGCGCCGATCAGAATCTTAACCTTGCAGGCAGTGTGGGGGGGGCATTTTTTTTGCCCCCCCCCTTTAGTTTTTACGATATATTTCGAGAACCGCCTTGCCGATCGTCACCAAACTTTCAGTACCCTCCCGTGAATAGCTATTGCACATTGTGACCAAAACTTTTTCCAAAGGCTATGATAGGTTGGACGCTAATGACGTCAGAGTGACGTCATTTCTGCCATTTTCGACCCAAAAAAGGTTTAGCGAGAAGAGCTGTCAGGCCTACAGCTTTAGAGATACAGAAGATAGTTTGAATTTTTTGGATTTTGACCCCCAAAAATCAAAAAATAGATTTTTTTAATATAATAGCCTAAAAATGCAAAAAGTTTCTGAATTTCGAAAAAATGCATATATCTGATAGTCCCTACCGTTTTCTATCTACATACCAAATATTTGAGATCGATACCTCTTTTTTGGCCAAGTTATAGCGAAAAAACTGTTCAAAATTGATGACGTCAAATTTTCAAGCTCAATTTTTAGTAATTCTAGACCTCGTAGCGCAAAAAAAAGACCATCATTAGACTCCCCGTGACGAGCTGCATCGAATCAATGCCCATTTTATGCAAAAATATCAACTTTGAAATTTGACCTTTTTTGACCTGACCTTGACCTGACTTCCACCAGAAAGTGACCTAAACCGTACCTGATGGTCTTATAACCAACACCATTGAGTTGGAAATGAAAAACTGCCCATAAAACATGCATCGCACAACCTTAGTAAAGTTGTGTTCATGTGGTGACCTTGGTGACCTGACCTGTGACCTGACCTGGTATGACCAGTGACCTCTAATAGCAACATATGTACTAGACAACTGACGCCCTATCGCTGCTTTTCGACAAAATGCGTTTACTCGGTGTTATAGCGCTTTCCCTAGAAGCCCCGTGAACGGCGAAACATTTTATCTTTGACCTGACCTGTGACGTCATCGGTGACCACGAGGTCAATGAAATTTGGTTTCCTGCGACAAATTTGACAGGGCTATCGAACCCCGTTTGAATTTTCCGGATCCGTCGAGTAGTTTCGGATATACGGGGGGAGGGACAAAAATGCCCCCCCCCCACCGCGCGGAAGGTGGCCGGGACGCCCACCGCCTGCCGGGTTAAGAACGGAGGGACCCACGCTGATTTCTGGCCGTATCTCACTTTTCCTAGATGTACGTCAAACCTACGCATTTAAAACTACATATTCTACAGCCGAATCTTCAAACTGAAGGTTCCTCGCTCACAATCGCACGTGATTCAGTCGCATTCCTGTGAGGCGCGCAATGTTGAAGAGATGTATGTAGGTATTTCCGCGGATATCTCGCAGGCCCTAAGAGAAAAAGCTCGCTGCAAAAACTGACCGCTTCAAAAAATCCGGAATCCTACTCTAATAAATAACTAAACAAGATATCCTGCGCTCGCTCCGCGTCACTTTGGCCACAAAAAGATTTGGGAGAAAATTTGGGATCGATTGGTGTTTTTCCGGTGACGATCGGACGTCTAGAAGCTTCGATATTCGCGGAAAACTTGCTGAACTTGCAAAAGTACTTGGTACTTGATTGGTACTTGCAAAAGTACTCGGTACTTGCCAAAGTATTTGGATCTTGCTTGGTATTTGCATAAGTACTTGGTACTAAATTGGTACTTGCAAAAGTACTTGGTACTTATTTGGTACTTGCAAAAGTACTCGGTACTTAACAATGTACTTGGTATTCGCTTGGTACTTGCAGTAGGAAAACTTGCCACTACTACCGCCCCCCCCCCCCTTCGGGATAATTCCGGGTTCGTCGTGTAGGAAAGCTTGCCACTCTACTCCCGCCCCCCATTTCAGGATAATTCCGGTTTTGTCGGGTAGGGAAACTTGCCACTCTACTACCGCCCCCCCCCCCCCAGTTCCCCCCGACTCTACTCCCCCTTCGGGATAATTCCGGGTTCGTCGGGTAGGAAAACTTGCCACTCTTCTCCTGCCAAAACTTGCCACTCTTCTCCCCCCCCCCACAGCCATTTGGTATCGATCGTTGTTTGTCCTGTGTCAATCGGTCGTCAATAAGCCAAGATATGTACGGCAAATTATTTCAATCGGCACCGATCAGAATCTCCAGAACGGAGGGACCCACGCTCATTTCTGGCCGTATCTCACTTTTCCGAGATGTACGTCAAACCTATGTATTTAAACTAGGGGAGAGTGGGGTAATTTGGCCGCTTTTTTTAGAAAACCATGTAACTAAAAATCGACAGCACCTTTCTGCATTTTCTCAACGCTGACAGGTGTGGCATGCATTTTACTTTCCTGGACAGTAAGCTTAAAATGATAGGGTGACTACTTATACTGAAATTGTGACGTATTACAAAGGTCTGCAAAGCGGCCAAATTGCTCCACTAGCAGGGTTATTTGGCCAGGGGTGTGGGGCAATTTGGCCGGTGTTAGTTTGAGGCCATGATTTTTGTTATCGGCGATTCAGCTTCACATTCAGCAATGACGCGTGTCCTACGACGCATTTGAAGCATTTTGGAGGTTGACTCAGCCGTCACAGGGGTCGAAAATAGTCAAAATAGCGGCTCTAGATGCGATGACAGTTTTTTACGAATAGCTTTTGAAATTTGAAGTAATCAAGCTAGGCCAAAACTAGAAGTACCATCGTAATTCTCTCGTCATTCCGCATCGAAACATGTATGTGTTGACCTCGACAGGTCAAGGTCAAAGGTTGGCTGCAGGTCACGTTACCTCAGGTCGCTTGACCTCAAGGTTATGTGAGTTCAAGGTCATCATGTATATCATTCGATGCGCCTTGACGAGCTGAACAGGGGCGTCGCCACGGATTTTTGAGTGGGGGGGGGGGACAATGAGACCATTTGCGCGGCTATATCTTTTTCTGTAAGTATTTATTAGCAAAAAACGTTAGGTAACCGTTAGGGTGGCACTAAAACGGGGCTAAAATTTCGTTTTGAGAATTTTCAACGGGACGGGCAGCCAATCTGTTCTACCACCCGAGAAAACGTTGTGTGTAAAATATTTTTGGAAAATATGTTTATTTAGAGGTAGCTCAACCAGGTCAAAGTTCGCATTTTTGTGAAAAACACAACTTTGCCGAAATTTTAATTTCCACGTGTATTTCTGATGTTCACAATGACATTGGACGTTGCCAAGACTTAATTGAAACACTTCAGCACCTAAAGCTCAGATATATAGGTACATAAAATAGAATAGTTATATGAGGTATATATTTCTTTTGAAGGTAATTGCCCATGAAAAGAGAAAGCGGTATCATCCGTAATCAGCCAACACTTGTACACATCATTCGTCGGCTAGTCTTGCCTACTTAGAAGTTTCGATCGCCTTGCGTGTGTCAGAATGCTTGCGTCTTGCTCCTCGACGACCTACATGAGGAGCTGTTGTTAGTCTTTATCCTTCGTGGGGGTCAGATCGATTTCCTGGCCATCAACAAAATGCCTCGTTCCGCGAAGTCGTAGAGGCGTGAAGAGACCTCATGTAGCGCATGGTGGCGTTGTAGATTGGCTTGACCTTCCTAAGAATCGGATCCTTCAAGAGGAAGTCGGTGTCCATATACCGAGGATGCTGAAAAAGCTTGTGAAGCCAGTTGTGATATGACGAAGTCTGCCGTGGACTTGCTAGAGACTGAAGCTATAGTATAGTATGTAGATTCAACCATGGGCTCGACGGGGGGGGGGAGGGGTACTCGGCCCTCTCCTTCTCTCGTAACGATGCAGCCATCTCACGTTTAGTGGCAGCGATCGTTATCTCCTCCATTAGAAGTTGAGGGCGACCAGCCTCTCATTTAGATACCAGAGGTGACGGCTGAAGGCAATGGCTGTCGCCTTGGACACCAATTCGAACACCAATTCGTCCAATTCGTACTCCAGGAGGGACTTGAGGAAGTCGAGATCTTGCGCTGGTGCAGACGCCAGAAGCGGTGCATTGAATCGAGCCGAAAACTACGTTGTTACCACAAAGGTCACGATTCGCTGGCGGCTGGAGGCTCTTCTTCTTAGTCGTAGTGAGCCGGGATTGTGCTCGAAAGAGGTAAAGCTTCATAGCGTAAATGGCATTGGTCAACCAGCACACATGGAGCATATCGGGGCGAGCGATCTTCATACCTCGTTTCGGAGCACCACCGAGGACAGTGATGGCCAGCTCCAGCATCTCACGGTTGTCGGGTGAGTGCTGGTGGTCAAGGATATGTGACCGAACTGTGCAAGAGCATCACGCGGGTTGTGGAGGTGGGACATGTCTCAGTTTTTGAAGGTTTATGGCTTCGTAGTTCGTTTTATCTAGACGCCCAATTTTTATGGAAGCGCTTAAACAAAACAACGTCCGGGCCGCTGGACGGGCCGAGGCAGGCTGAAAATGTCTTTATAGAACAAACTCGTAAATGTTGTGGCAAGTCAGGTGGAGCAAGTCCTGCTCGAGCCGCTGCTCGATGATCGTGCAGGCTCCTGCATTAAGGCCGGTGTTCGATGCACTTGTGTCAAAACTGAGCGCTTTCACTCAATCCTTCAACTCTCACTCATCGAGAAATTCTAGAACAGCGTTTGCTGCGGCCTGTCAGTTTGTGCCTGGCTAGCGAAAAATGTTCTGAAATGGCTAAGCAAAACACAACTTATCTTTTTCACGTGCACATCTTCTCCCTGACATCACGAAGACACGGAGACCTGCCCTGTGGCCGTACACTTGCAGTGTCCCCCTCCGCATCAGTGACCGGGGATACATGAGCAGAGTAAATGCGTATTACAAACGGTTCACAATACTCAGCGAAGAAAAACCATTCCTGATACGCATTTATTTCCTCATGTAACCCCGGTAAGTGCTAGCAGTCTCGTGACCCTTCCCAACCATCGTAATACGAGAGAAGAGCTGAAGCTGCACACCTGGCAGCGAGCTACCGTCACCGAACAAAATAAGCTTAACTACGCTGAACGGCCATTGGTTGAATCATGCATTGCGTCACAGCGCGTTTGCGGCGAGAAACACTGTGGTTGTGAAACAAGTAGGAAGGCATCTATCATTCATTTAAACGTGTTACAGCTCAAATATGACAATGCTTGGAAAGGCGCGACGCACATCTGAATCCCCGTTCACAATATACGTTTTGTCAATATGTACCAAGTATGACCCCATTGAGCTACCTCTAAATATAAATATTTTTTGATAAAATTTCATACAGATCATTTTTTCGTGAGGTAGAACAATATGGCTACCCGTCCCGGTTGAAATTAAAAAAGTCGAAATTAAGTGCCACCCTAGTAACCGTTGATGACGTCACATGCCCTTACAGCTGTCCAATAGGAAATATGGCATCAAGGTAGTCAAAGTTGGTCATGAATTATGTCCTTTATGGTATAATTGACCGTGACGACTCGGCCGTCCCAGCATAGTGACTCTGAGCGCATCGGCCAAGTTGCCCCGCTAGTCCCGGCCAAATAACCCCACGTTGCCATTCTGATAATTTTTATCTATAAAGTCGTCATGGCTGTACAGAACTAGATGAAATTGCTCTTAGAACCGCTGAACACCCTCAAGAATGGCGTTATAATGTTGGAATTCGCTTACAGCCCAAATACTACATGTTATACAAATTTTAAACGGAAGTAAAAGTTACCATTTTCTAACGAAATTCACGTTTTATTGATTTTGAATAAAACTAAGAACTCTAACTAACCACTTCGCCACCGCGACAACACATCTAAGGCAGCTTAAATATCGTTAACTTAAAACCTGGCTTCAATAGACTCCACCAAGGGCGAGGACCGAACGTATGAGCTGGTGATAAGGAGGTTGGTGGTTCGAATCCACTCGGCGACTTCAATTTTTGTGTCATCTGTCATTATATGTTTTTTGGATACATTTGCAACGGCGTGCACCTAAGAAATCAGAGGTAAGTATTCTTCTAATGAACATGTTGCATAAGAGAAATATTTGCAGTCCAACCGATCGGTTCGCTTTCGGTATTTTCCAATGGTTTAGGTTTGTATTTGGTTTGGTATCGGTGTTCTGATTTTCTGTGATTGACATCACTAATGCATAGTGCATACTATGCGGGCGTAGCCAATGGAGACAAATGGTGCTGGGCGATGGCCATTGATCAATATTTCTCATTGCCAATGGGTGATAGCACGCAACTCCTGCTGGATATGACAGGGGCGGCGCTGATCTTTTGATAGTAGGTGGGCACTTGGCAAGGTAAAGTACCTAAAAGTAGCGAAAACTAAGATGAAAAGTAAAAAAAATCACACGCTGGTTAGCAGGCCATTAGATAGTTTTTCGTGTAAGAATCACCATGCACAAAAAGAACATCTTGGCATAGCTGTTAGCGTATCACGGGACGAAATTCTCCATTTCCAGCCGTCACGGAGCGTCATCTATGTATAGGAGCAATGCCCTAACTATAGCTTTTACATATTTGCCGCCAGGGGGATAAATCCCTTAATTGGAATCTAGTTAAAGTCAAAAATATTTATATTAGACGTATATGAAGATAACTCGGGACTGATTGTTAAGTTGCATGCTCACGGCGGGCTATCCCGGAGGGCTGTCATCGATGAACTAATACAGGAATCCGTTGTCATTCGAGTGTGTTTCATAATAGCTCTTCCGACTTTGACGATTATCAACAGATTGGTAGTTTGGGTACAGACTGCAATCAAACTGCAGCCAGTTCTTTTGCCAGTGGCGGCGGATTCGATTTTGGCGTGGGGGGGGGGGCAAGATCCCAGTCGAGATGATGTCATAGGCAGATCCAGAAAGGCGTTTTCGACGCTGTAGGGGACATACCCCCCCCCCCAAAAAAGTATCCAAAATCAAAAAACTCCTCGGATTTCGATTCCTTACGGATCTACTGCTGAACAGTATAAAGCAAAAAAAAAAAAAATCCTGATAAAAGTGTTATCATTAGGAAACATAAGGTACGTTTTGTCTCTTTCGGGCGATGCAGGGGCCAGGGGAGGGAGAGTAAATATTTGCTTTAAATGCCCGCTCCCTGGATCCGCCAGTGGACGATGTAACGCTTTTCGTATTGCTGTATTAGAAAAAAGCTCCAATGGAAAAAGTTGTGACCTGATCGCATATCAGATTTTGAAGAACGGTTCCAAACCTTTTGAAGTAGGCGAGCGCTATTCTTCAATGAGGTAACTCGTTACCATTTTCTCTGTTCATTTTACGTTCGATTTCCGTTTAACCTTCCTTTAAAAAGTATTTCTGAGACAGATATCAACTGAAACTAACTCACAGCGGGAGGAGACCGCTCAAACATTCAGAGACAGTCGGTCGCATCTAAACCTATTGGGACAGCGATCCGCCAGAAACCCTCCCCAAGGCAGTAGTTTGCCAACTAAGCTCACCGAGACGGGCTGTCTCGATGGGTTTATACAGTTAGCCTACAGCAAGGCTTAACTAAGGCCCAAACGCTCGTCAAGCTGGCGACGGAGGGCTGAGGTGAGGGAGCGTGGTGGTGAGCTGGGGTGAAGGAACGGTGGACTGGAACGAGAATCCTGAAGTTCTGGGTAGGGCGTTTCTTTATTAGGACTTTAGGGTGCGCTGACTGCGGTAAGGTCCAAATTATCACACCAAATTTTGCCACGACATCTACCGGTTCGGGCACTCGAGAATCAGCGGCCAGTGATATCTGCAAAGACGAAGCATTTCCAACCCAGCTTCAGCCTGGTGTCAGGGACAGGGTGCCTCAGGTGGCTTTAATTACAGTTGCACATACCAAACGACCTCAGTGCAGCCAGTCTGTGGCCGAAAGCATTCAGAACAGACTTCAACAAAAAGTGAGACAAGGTTAGTGCTATCGTTAAGTGCCATTATAGACTTGGGCCCCGTTGGCTTGACCCACTAGAAGGTGGTAGTTATCGGACGCTGCGGGGCATACTCATTTTTCCAAAATGCCTCAGATTTTGCTTTCGTGTTCATAGGCGGCGGAACGGGGAGGGCACCGGGGCACCGTGCCCCCTTTGATTTTGGCATTTTAACGTTAGCCCTGTGAGCGTTGCATGGAAAGAATGGGACCAAAAGTCGGCAGTGCCCCCATCCCCCCCTTAATTGAAGGTGTTCCGCTGCTTACTGTTCGTTTTTGATGCTCTTTATTCTATAGTCAGCCTTTAGACAGAGGGGGGGGGGGCACTAATGATCAGTGCCCTAACCCTCAAAAGTTTCCAACATTAATTTTTACTTTTTTAATAGTGAAAACTGAAATAATGCGGATGCTGAACTGTGAACATCCAGTTTTCACACTGGCCCCACACAAGCCTCCGAATGCCCAAAGCAGATCTCTGATGACTGGCCTTTGGGTGTCATACCATACCGTGCATTGGTCAATGTCGTCAATGTGTACTACCTCGGCGTTTACCATTTTATGCGCTGGAAACTGTTGCGCTCGAAAAAAAATCAGGGGAGTGGCTTATTACGAGCGCTCATCAGTCCTAACTACCCGCAAGCGAATGGCTAGTGCTTCCGTCTCCGCTCGCTTGCGATTTGGCACTCATGTAGGTACAAAATAGAGGCAAACGACCACTGAAGGTATGAGTTGCGTCTCTTGCACACATCTATAAATCGAATCTGAAAAGACAAAAAAAAAAATGATAAAAAGCGGAAATTGTTAGCATTTACACATATTCAAAAGGCACCGTTGGACAAATTGTAGGAGCGCATAGCTGCAATATCAGGTTATGGAAATTTTCCTCATGTTTAGGGCGCAAATTATGGAGGGGCAAGAATATACGTTTGCCCCTCCTCCAAAAGTTTCTTAGGGAACGATGCCTCCTCTGCCACCCCGTATCCGTCGCCCCCGTAAGCGGTCACTGAAGGCCTGGGTTGCCGCTGCGTCACGTTGACGCTTATAATGCCTCCAAAACTAGGTTGAAGAGAGGAAAACTTCAATTGAACGTGAACGCTTGCCATTTAAGAAAGGCAACGTATGATAAAGTATATGGGCATCTGGTTACATCTTCAGATGATCGAACAGAATAATCAGGTATATGATTTGTCTAAGCTTTGTCACAAATTATGGGGGGGGGGGGCAAAAAGATACTTTTGCCCCCCACGAGTTTGCCAGGGGGGGGGGCAGCTGCCAGCTTTTAGCCATATATAACTGGAAAAAGTCTCAACTCAAATCTAGCCTAGAGATGTCGCTAGTTGGTGGGCCGATTCGTGTAATACACTTGGCGAATACGCGCCCCGAGCGGCAAGGCCGCTGAGGCGGCGGCCTCCTCTGATTGGTGGATCGGTTCATGTCACGTGACGGTGGCGGCGCGGGGTTTGACTGCGTTTGCGTGGTCACTCTGTTCTAAGCCACCCGGTCTGACGCAGGTCAACAGTGTTCTCGTTTTGAAGTGTTTTTGCGTTTCCCACCCACCCACCACCATTTTTGGGGCTTTCTGTTTACACGCACCACACTCTCAAATAAAGAAGTGTTTTTTCACAAAATGTGTTTTTTTCCCCAGCTAGGTCCCCGTTTTTTTTCTAGCTAGAACTTCTTCCGGGTGAGGACACACACGCCAGGGTTTCTAGTTTGGGTGGGGACACCATTGCGCCGCACGGGGGGAAAGGTGGCGGCCCGATAGCAGGGCAGTCTTGGTGAGACTTGTATACTTGCTTAGTTGCTGGTGTGTTTGTGTCGTCTTCATTTGGGCTGAATATAACAATAGCTCCTGTTCGTACAGCTACAGTGTTTTCCTGGAAGGATTTGGTTGTAGGCTTTGCACCGAGGTTGGTTACGCAGAGCATATTTATTGGTATTTTTATGTTCGCTGGCAGCTCGAAGGGGAAGGGGAAAATACATACCTACATACATATTACATGCATACATAGTACATACATATATACCTACATACCTACATACATATACTCGTATACATACCCTACCTACATACATACACACATAAGTGACATAACATACAGACACAGAAATCAGAGAGAGAGAGAGAGAGAGAGAGAGAGAGAGAGAGAGAGAGAGAGAGAGAGAGAGAGAGAGAGAGAGAGAGAGAGAGAGAGAGAGAGAGAGAGAGAGAGAGAGTGAGTGAGTGAGTGAGTGAGTGAGTGAGAGAGAGAGAGAGAGTGAGAGAGAGAGAGTGAGTGAGAGAGAGAGAGTGAGTGAGTGAGAGAGAGAGAGAGAGAGAGAGAGAGAGAGAGAGAGAGAGAGAGAGAGAGAGAGAGAGAGAGAGAGAGAGAGAGAGAGAGAGAGAGAGAGAGAGAGAGAGAGAGAGAGAGAGAGAGAGAGAGAGAGAGAGAGAGCTCACCCGGTTAGCGTGTAGCAGCTCGCGGGGAAAGATGACGCCGTCGGCGGCGCCGGCGTCCAGCTCCTCCCTGGAAGAGGCCGACTTGAGCGGCGGCGCGTCGGGTGAGCGGCGCGGCGTCGGCAGGCTGGCCAGCCGGCCCCCCGAGTTGCCCACCTTGGCCGATAGCGGCCGCAGCGCCGACGGCACGCACCAGCCGTCCGCGCGCCGGATTAAGTAGTTCAGCAGCTGCTTGATGATGATGGAGACGATGTTGAACAGTGAATACATGCAGCAGACACCAACCACCGTGATGGTAAAGTTGGCCACGCCGTACCAGTGGGCGGCGCCGTAGAACGGGTCCGGCCGGATGCCGGCTACCATGTCCCCGAATCCGATTGTCGCGAAAGATACAAACGTGTAGTAGAGCGCGCGCACGTAGTCCCAGCGCTCCATGTGCGCGTAGAGCGCGGCGCCCAGCTGGAGCACCAGGCTGGTGCACACCAGCAGGTACAGCAGCACCCAGTACACGGACGGCTTCCACTTGGCGGTGCAGGAGGGCTGCGAGCAGCCGCTGTCGGGCCGCGAGAGCCGAGAGGCCGGCCGAGAGCCGGCGCCCGGCTGCCGCTCCAACTGCCACCGGTGGTACAGACGCATCACGTGACTCAGCAGCGTGATGAACCGCTCCAGGAACAGATTAAAGAAGAGGATGCCGCCGGCGCAGCCCAGGATGCCGTACAAAATCAGACAGACGCGTCCGGTGGTGGTCTGAGGGGCCGTCCAGCCCCAGCCTGACAGAGACGCAGCTGGGTCAGAGAACGCACTCAGCCACAAACACGACCAGAGACGCAGCTGGGTCAGAGAACGCTGACTCAGCCACAAACACGACCAGAGACGCACTGACACAAACGGACACCACAATTACACACGGACAGCAACGGAGTCATTCTTGGATACATACAGTAAGATATCTATTTATCTTTTATATTTGTCTATTATTTATCTATTAACCCGCGCCCGGCTGGGGGTCCTGGATTTCCACGCCCTGCTGGGGGGGGGGGGGGGTGTTTGAACACCCCCCCCTTGTAACTCGGCTCCTGGGCCACGTAGCGATACGCGAAAGGCGGCATTCGAAAGAGCGTAAAAAATAATGACGAAATCACTTCGGTCAATTTTTTGGTCAGGTCAAATGTCAGGTCACCAGAGGTCATTGAAGGCAACATTTCGCCGATTTCCAGGTCGAATGTCGAAAATTTCCAAGAACCCAACGCATAACTCGGGAACCAATAGAGCTATAGCGCCGCGGAAAAGCGCATTCGATAGCCCTATTAACGCCCTTTCTGAGTAATTCTCTAAAATTTGACCTAACTCAACGGTTTTGCCTGCAGGGGGCAAAAACTGCAAAAATAGCCGATTTTTTTCGGGAACAGTTTTTCTGCAATAACTTTTGACTCAAGCCTTGTACGAGCTTACTTTACCGGCATCGTGTTCCTCTCGTCAAGACGCATCGAATGAACTATAACTTGACCTTGAAAGGTCAACTTGAAAATTTGACCTCAGGTCAAGGTCATGACCTGACCGGAAAGGGTCATGTTGCATATCAGTCGATCCGTATCGTCGAGCTGAACACATATAAGGCGTTTTCATCGCTCTAACATGCCTCTATCAAAAGTTATCTGCGAAAAACTGTTAGATACCATTCGTGTCCTAAGATGACCTCAGGGCATAAACAAGGGTCACGGACACCATTTTCATGTTCAGTGTGTCTAAACCACTTGTACTTCGGTGTTTGGGAGTGTTTATAATGTCTTTCGTCCAATAGAGGCGCATTTCAATTTTTCCCCCATTGACTTATAATGGGGAGGTCGCAAAATTGACCTGACCTTAGGTCATCGATATCAAAATTCTGAGATAAACAGTTTGTACATGCCATTACTTTTAGCAATCGCTGAAAGTTTCAAAGCGATCGGTCACTCGGTGTAGCTATGACAGACATTGAAACTTTTTACGAGGTGAGGTCACTTCAAGTGACCTGGTGACCTGACCTTGAATGAACTTGGTCTGAAATTTTCACAGCATGTGTAGAATTGATGTATGATAAGGTGTACAAAAAACGGCGGCGCTCCGCGCCGCCGTTTTTGAGATATTCGCGAAAAACCAAAAGGGGGGTGTTCAAACACCCCCAAGCAGGGCGCGGGTTAATTATATCATAGATAGTAGCATAGTAAGCTGATCAGAAACAGACAACAACACAATCCTCAAGCATATCCAGTCACTGGCCGATCCAGAAAGGCCGTACTGGAAACTGCGGGCAAAGTTCCTTATATACGAGGTGTGTGTCCCAAAGGAGTACCGGGAAGCTACTTATGAAATGAGAGTTAAGAGACCCACGAAGATATTACTCATAGTCCCATTTTAATTAGCCCCAGATAACTTATTTTGCTACATAGGTACCTAACTTTTGTCCCACATCACCTGGAAGGCCAAATCTGTGCTCAATGTGTTCTTTGGACATTTTACTTTAAATTCCACTCCTCAAATTCTTTCACTTATGATCGGACTCCCAGCTAGGAAGTGATTTGTGAAGCAACTGCAAATGGGGCATTTTGCCCCAACCCCAGGGCAAAACGCCCCACGGCCTGAGGCAAGAAGCCCCATACTCTAGCTTAAAGATTAAACATGGTAGTTGACTAAATGTTATATGAAAGATACGTTAGACCGCTGGAGGTACGGCACTGAAGTTAGCACCTTCCATCCTATCAGGTGTTCAGCTATGACACTATTGTATGAGCATGTTTTTCACGTGCCTCATAAGACCAAATAATAAATTATTGCAATGCAAATCAGTTAACAATATACTTCCCTTGCCATACAGTTGCTGAGAAAAATACATATAAATGCATAGAAACTTGTTGTTCGCCAGCTACCAAACATTAGGAAGTGGGTAGTCCGAACAACACATGAGGTAACTGGTAAAACGCCCCATGGGGCTTTTTGCCCGCGACCTACTGGGGCGTTTTACCCCATCACGTAGTTCGGTCAGCGAACAACGCCTTGCGCTCCAGCAAGACATAATTTAACACGAACCAACCCGGCATCATAAGCGTTAGACAATAGTTGTTCGAAATACATAAAAGTTGTTAACTTGATGTGGACCACAAAAAACGCGATTATGCATTATCAGATAACCAAACATAAAAATCACTCAAAAAACACATTTTTGGCTATATCTCCCTAGAGAGTTATCACAATTTCTTTCCAGTCTGCTCATATAATGATCATATAGTGCACGTTTGTGAGAAGAGAGGATCTTTCCCCAGAACCCTGCCAGTTCCGAGAAACATCGGCGAGGCGTTTCACCTCGGCGGAGCGACTTGCCCCGGTCTACCCTACGTGTGGACAAAAGTACGTCACGGACAAAAGTACGTAGAGCAAATGTACGTAGGGTATAAAGTACAGTCACCAGCAGTTGCTACCCATCACCCCCGGACGGTGGGGGAGCAAGCTACCACCGCCCCTGCGAGACTAGCGCCGCCATGCGCCAAGAAGTGGAAACACCACGTGACTGAGGCCACGTGAGGGCAGGGTCACGTGATGGAGGGGCGGAGCATAGTAGCTTTTGCGCCCGACACTAACTGAAATGCGGCGCTGTGATTGGGCGCCTTAGCATGAATGAAGCCCCGGCGCCAGAATCAGCCGTTCGCCTTATATGGAAAGTGAGCCTTTGCGTTTCACTGTTCTGTATTGGTTTGAGAGCCACGGCACCATAGGAATTGTGAGCCCCTTTGAACGGGTCACCGCCCGAGGCACTGAGGCGACGGCTGTGCCGGGCAGTCTCGCCTGGTGGGAGAGGTGGGCCAGGGAAAGTGCGATCGAGCAGCCACTGGGACGTGGATTGGTATTATCCAACCGCGACAAACGATGTCAGCAGCCTCTTCTCGTGTCATCGACAGTGTATATGACACGAAAAGCTAGACAACGTGGGCAGTGCCCAATCAAAAGCTACTAAACGATCCAGTTAAGAAGTTGGCGAGGTAGCCAGACCAAATAAAAAGTTTTTAATTCGATTCTGTTTGACAAGTGAGTAGTGACATATAAGCCCGCTGTGATGGACCAAAAAAGGAGCTGAACAGTCCATACAACTTCTAAAAAGCTCAACGGTTTAAAAATTCAAAAATAAATGTTAAAATTCATCCTGCATGTTTAAACTCTGGTCCGGCGCTGGCAGTAAGCTTATATTGCCACTTGCAATTCCACTACGTTGTAATATAACCAAGAGTTCTGTGAGAGCAGCAACTGAAAGCCCCGTTGAGGGGGAGGGCGGCGCGAAACGGCCCCCTCTCTCCTTTTCAGTCGATATCTCCCTAAAGTATAGCAAATGTCGCCACCAAACTTTCAAGACCTCTCCGGGCATCATTTTTACACCTTGTGACCAAATTTTTCCAGAGCTCTTATGAAAGGTTAGTCACAAATGACGTCAGAGGGATGCCATGTTCTGTCATTTTCGACCCAATAAAAGGTTTAGCGGGAAGAGCTGTCACGCTTACAGTTTTGAAGATAACGAAAAAATATTCAGATCAAAAAGATGTTAAATAAACAGCGCTACCAAACTGCTAACTCTTATTTCCAAACAAAAATTGATTTTGACCATCAAAAGAAAACTATAGAAGTTAACACCCCGAAAATACCAACAACTTTCAAAATTAAAACTGAAATATATGTTATAAAACTATCTGCTCTAGATATGCCAAACTTAAACTCGATAGCTCCATCTCTAGCAAAGTTATGGAAAAAAAACTACTCAAAATTTATTACGTAAAATTTTCAAATTCAATTTTTAGCCGTCACAGAACATACAAAGCAAGCCAAAGGCCACCATTGGATTTCCTGTGATGAGCTGCATCGAATAGATACCCCTTTTATGCAAAATATCAACTTTGAAATTTGACCTTCTTTGACCTGACCTTGACCTGACCTCCACCATAATGTAATCTAAACTGGCCCCAATGGCCGTCTAGCTCACACCATTGAATTCTAAATGTAAAATTGGCCATAAAACATGTATCACACGACCCTAGCATAGTTGGGTTCATATTGTGACCCTTAGTGACCTGACCTCTGTGAACTGACCTGGCATCAATGACCTCTTTAGGCAACATATGTATTAGACAACCAACGCTTCATCGATGTTTTTCGATAACATGCCTTTTATTTAATGTGTTAACTGACTGTAACGCATTCCTTAGACTAAATCGGTGAAAAAATGCGACCTTTGACCTGACTTGTGACGTCATGGGTTGCACCTAGGTCAACGAAACCTGGTAACAAGGTAGTTACCTGGTGGGGCTATCGAATGCTCTTTGAATGTTTAAAATCGGTCGGTAACTTTCCGAGATCTCAGGTGGAGGGCGAAACGGCTGCAACACCCGATCAGGTGGTAGGGTCCGCCAATAGCCCAAGAGGGCGCGGAATATTTATTCACTCATACAGTGTCATTTATATTTAGAACACCTTTCTCACGCCATGACATGGTCCTCTCGTAATAGAACGAGATGAGGAGTGTTTTCACGCCTCCTTATGCACGGCTCTAAGTTTCATTGAGCTGTCAACTGTCAGCGGTTTTCGGACAATGAAGTTCTTAGTTCTTACTGAATCCAATTTTATTTCAAACGATTGTCACTGTGCTAGTTTTCTTCTTATACGTTTTTGAAAAAAAAAATGCTGAAGAAGTCTTTGATAGACGAAACCAGTCCCCTTATTCTTTTTCTAATTGTTTTTTGAATATATTCGTAGACTACTGACTCTTTACTACAAAATTTGAGAATGTTTGGTATTACTTTGACCCGAACGATGTGCAGCTGAATTTTCCCTCTTGAATGATTATGGGCAGCTCGCGCTCAACCTAAACTACCGACAAGCAGAAGAAAATCCGATACAAGCCTACCTCAATCCTCTCACCTTATTCAACCGTTGAAACGTTAAAGGCATTTGTTCAGTCCGAGTCGCTATGTCGACCACCCGCACCGTGCTGGGGGGAGGCGTTTTTACGCCCTTCCCCCTCAGGTTTTTCGCAAATATCTAAAAAAAAACGGCGACGCGATGCGTAGCGTCATTCAAGGTCAGGGACCGATTCGCGTTGGCGCACTAAGGCCCTAGTGACACTTGATTTCAAGCGTCACTATGCGATTTCGGTTCGCGCTGAGCCACTAGCCGATTGGTGTAAAATACCGCTTAGTGTCACTACATTCAAGTGTCACTTGGCCGCCTAGTCTTACTAGCTTCCTAGTGCGCCATCTCGAATCGGCCCCAGGTCACGGTAACGTCAAGTGACCTTACCTCAGAAAAAATTCGAAAGCTCGTTGTAGCTACACCGATTGAGCGATCACTTTAAAACTTTCAGTGCTTGCTTAGGGTAACAGTATGTATAAAATGGATACCTCGGATTTTTTTTTTATGTCTGTGACCTAAGGTCAGGTCAGTTTTGCGACTGCTCCATTAGGTATAAGTCAATGGGAGAAAATTGAAATGCGCCTCTTTTGGACGAATTTCGTTCTACACCCTCTCAAACATCGGTCCATAGGTAAACATGACACACTGAATCGGAAAATTGCACCTGTGACCCCTGTGTGTGCCCCTGAGGTCATTTTAGGACATAAAAGGTCTTCAGCAGTTTTTTTTTTTTACTTTTGACAGAGACGTGCTAGAGCGGTGAAAACACCGTTGATCTGAGGTAAAATTTGAGGTCAATCAGAGCGGTGTCCTCTGGGGGCTAAACCGTTGATCTGAGGTCAAATTTGAGGACATGTTGGCAAAAAAAAAAACGTTAAAAGAGCTATCGAATGCGCTTTTCCGCGGCGCTGTAGCTCTATTGGTTCCTGAGTTAGCCGTCGGGTGTTCGAAATCGTTGAAATCAACAAAATTTGACCTTTGATGAACCCTGGTGACCTGACCTTTGCCCTGACCTTAAAATGACCGAGTGTTTTCCTCCTTATTTTTGACGCTCTATCGATTGTCGCTTACCGCGTGTCGCTACGTGGCCCAGGAGCCGAGTTAGACGGAGGGGCGTAAAACGCCCCCCCCCCCCCAGGCACTCGATGGAAAGTTCATGCCACCAACACGGCGGCGCGGGTTAATTGTTAAGTTAGCTAGCTTCTGTTGTAAGCTGTGGAGTCGTGGACCTGATCTTGAAGGAACTGGGCCTAACGTTTTCATAGCAAACGTAAAAAAATGTTTAATAGGTTGTGCAAAAAATAGCATCTTTTATGAAACATTTGCGAAACCTTCAACACCATCCCCAGACCCCATTAGTGCCGAGCTCCCAACGACGACCATAAAAGCGTCCCCATCCCGTCATAGGCGGCGGAACGGGGAGGGCACCGGGGCACCGTGCCCCTTTTGATTTTGGCATTTCAACATTAGCCCAATGAGCGTTGCATGGAAATAATAGGACCAAAAGTCGGCAGTGCCCCCCCCCCTTAATTGAAGGTGTTCCGCCCCTACTGCATCCCGTCAACGTGGGTTTATCACAAGGATGCTAAGATTTAATTTCCAATCCGAAGCTGTAATGATGGGAAGCAAATTTGCATTTTACATGTGAAACAAGCTGATACAACTAAATATTTCCTCTCTCGCTCCCTCTCACTGATTTACCCATTGCCCTCTTTCTCATTTTACCCTCTCTGGTTTTCCTTTTCAGTTTTTTTCTCTCTCTCTCGCTCTCGCTCTCTCTCTCTCTCTCTCTCTCTCTCTCTCTCCCTCTCTCTCTCTCGCTCTCGCTCTCGCTCTCTCTCTCTCTTCGCTCTCCCTCTCTCTCTCTCTCTATTTCTCTCTCTCCCTCTCTCTCTCTCTCTTTCTCTCTCTCCCTCTCTCTCTCTTTCTTCCTCTCTCTTTCTCTTTCTCTCTCTTTCTCTCTCTCCCTCTCTCTCCTCCCTCTCTTTCTCTCTCTCTCCTCTCTCTCTCCCTCTCCATCTCCCTCTCTCTCTCTCTCTCTCTCGCTCTCTTTCCTCACAATATTCTCGGCTGTCACAGCGTTGTAGGACTTGTTTCAAGACAGGTCCAGGCGCTCCCCACTCCGCAGGCCCCAGCCCACACGGCCCAACCGCTCAAACACCCTCCGGCGGATGACCTCTGACCTCGGCGACCTGACCCCAGCCGACCGATCGCGTCCCTCTCCACGCCTCCGCCCCGCTTCCCCCACTACAGCTGCGTAGTAGTTGTAGCGTGTGCAAAGGTCACGTGACATTATTTACTTCTGCGGCTTGTTCGGCTGACAAGAGATGGCACTAGTGGTCTGTGGATCAGAGGCGGGGCTAGGTTCTACGACTTCTTGGGGCACACTTTAGGGCAGAAAAGAGGTTTTTTGGCTCCCCATCCCAAAATGCTTCGAATATACAAAAACAAGTTAGATATTCGAAAATCGGAGGACCAAACGGATCGTTTGACGTATCTTGCGCGACTGACAGTTGATCGGTCTTCAAACTACTGAACAAAAACGAGGTGATTAGTAGCAAGTGCTGGTGACTGTACGTACCCCACCCATGGGGTAAGTTGATCAATGTGTAATACCTTTCTTATCTATTTAATGAGCATTTGTTACAAGGCATAGCAAAATTTCTCGATGAGTAAATGGGCGAAATGGACAAAGCTATATTATTTGGTATAAGAATTTATCATGAGTTCCCTGTAGTATGGCAACAGAGCAGCAATAAAGAAAAAGTGGCTCAACTTACACTACTATACCCTACTTCTAGCATACGTACTTTATACACTACGTACTTTGGCATACGTGCGTACGTACTAGAGTTGCAAAGTTTTCCCAATGGGCTGCTACCGGCACCGCCCCGCCCCACAAAAATTTTCTGGGATACCGGCATGCTACCACGCCCCAAGCAAAAAAAACCGCCAAATTACCGGCATACCGGTAATTTGGCGGTAATTTTAATACGGCATATGGAACTTTTACCACAAAATGTATTTTGCAGTGGCTAAGACTGCTGTTATTACAATTCAATAGCCTCTTAGTGTCCAAAGTTTGAATCATATGCTGATAATTTTTTTGTGTGCAAAATCAAAAATACCGGCATGCTACCGGCAAGACATGCCAGATACCACGAAAAAACCTGCGGTAGTGAAAAATTACCGGCATGCCGGTAGTGCGGTATGGAAATTTTGCAACTCTAGTACGTACTTTTGGCATACGTACTTCTTACACTACGTACTTCTGCGTACGAACATTTGCGTACGTATTTTTGGGATACGTACTTTGTACACCACGTACTTTTGCATACGTACTTTTGCGTACGAACATTTGCGTACGTACTTTTGGCATACGTACTTTATACACTACGTAGGTACTTTTGCATATGAACTTTTGCTTACGAACATTTGCGTACGTACTTTTTGGCATACGTACATTTTACACTACGCAGTTTTGCCTACGTACTTTTGCGTACGAACATTTGCGTACGTACTTTTGGCATGCGTACTTTATGCACTACGTACTTTTTCATGCGCACTTTTGCGTACGAACATTTGCGTACGTACTTTTGACATACGTACTTTATGCACTAGGGGAGACCCGGGAGGCATAGGCCGGTTTTGTGAAAAGACAATTTTCTTCCAGTGGGCAGTGGCTAGACCCGGTTTTTCACTCTGTGTACGTGAAATTGCCTTTCGCTTGCAACGTGTGCCTGATATTAGGCATCGGGGATCAACTACTTTGTCTCGAAATAACTTTCAATACATCATGTGCTTTTTCGATCCATCAAAATACACCGGGAGGTATGGGCCATGGCTCGGGAGGTATGGGCCGGCGCCATGTTTCATATTCTTTTCTCGATAATGAGAACAATATTCGTTGCTGTTATCTACCTTGATCTCTCTTAGAGCCCAGGGACCGCATAAGCGGCCAACAGCTTACTTCATGAAGGTCACTTGGGCACATATGTATTTTGGTTAACTCAATCATGCACCATGAAATAAGATCAATAATATTTTTTCTGTTCGAATGAAATTTGAAACTAAATTTTCGACCTTGCGCGACAAAACTAAAACCTATTGACTGGGACATTCAATGAAAGCATGTTTTTATTTATTTAGGATCAACGGGGTGGGTGGCCCGAACCTCCCGGTTAGGACGCCAGAATGTGCGTAGCATCTCAGGTCATAATCTTGCAAGAAAGCTTCAAATTGTCTATCCAGTCATAATTTCCATACTTTAAACTTTATGTTAGCGATGGTCTGACATCATAAAACGAGCCTGGTTCAAATTTATCATGAATGTTCTGTATGTACCGTATTTAACTCGAAGAGGGCAAAAACAGTTTATCACCGCTCATTGCCAAAGAAGATTGAGGAAGATTTTGAAAATCACGTGGGTTGTATAATGGATGGCTGCTACCAGTTAACGCCGTCAAATGTGTAAAAAACACGCATCACTTCTTCAAAACTGCGATGGCCCATACCTCCCGGGTCTCCCCTACGTACTTTTGCGTACGAACATTTGCGTACGTACTTTTGGCATACGAACTTTATCGCCTACGTATATTTGCGTACGAACATTTGCATACGTACTTTTGTCCTACGTACTTCAGCGATACGTACTTTAGTCCTAAAATCCATTGGAGTCCAGCACTCTACCAACCGAGCTAACAAGGACCCTGACGCTGCCGCTCTTAATAAGCTTCGATACTCTGCACAGGTCGGTGACATAGTCTGATGCGTTTTATGGCGTTTTACGGCGAGGTGGCTGGGAGCAAATTTGGTGTGAAATGAAGGTAATATACCACGTTTCTTTGCAAAATTTTCAGAATAAGTGGGAGGGCAAAAGCAAGACAATACGCTGGAATGGGTTTTCCAACGGCGACATGCACTTTTTATGATCGGCGATTGCGGCCTTGTGTCGGCCGTGTGAGCTGACGTCACGCGCACAGTCATCGCCACCTCTGGAGCGGCTGACGACATAGTCGAGGGCCGAGTTTGACTACTTGGGGGGGGGGGGGGGGGGTGCCAATGCGATTAGAAATGTGTCTATACGCAAGCCACGGCCGAGAGCTGTCGATTGATGGTTGAATCATGCCTGTAGGTGGTGTGTGTCGACCGTGGGAGGGGACAAACTGAAACCCTTCACTTATTATTGATTTTTGATTACTTTTTTGATATTAGGGGGTCGAAATCGGAAAATTCCAAAAATACGAGATTGCAGTTTTATAACCCTGTTAATTATACACATTTTATGTCTTGAACAATTTTTCTCTATCTTCAAAGCTGTAGGGCTAAGAGCTCTTCCCGCGAAACTTTTTTGGGGGGTCGAAAATGGCAGAACATGACGTCATTTGCGGCCAACCTATCACAGCCTCTGGCATTTTCTGTCACAGTGTGAAAATTGATGGCCGGAGGGATCCTAAAAGTTTGGTGACGATAGGAGATTTAGGAGATATCGTCGTTTAGGAGATATCGTCGGAAAAGGACAGTGGGAGGGGTCGTTTCGCTTCGCCCCCTCCCCTCCCTACGGAGCGCGGGTTAAGCGTGTGAGACAGCTGGTGTTGAATGATCTAAGGCACGGATCATAGAAGTGTGAAGATATCCGCGCCGCTAGATGGCAGCCCGCTCCGCGGGTACACCGATAACAATGGGCAGCGGGGGGAGTTGCCTATCCGTTCTATGATCCGTGTCTAAGGTAAGTGGTGGGAATGATAGAAGGGGGGCTTGCAATGATAAGGGGTTAAGATTGCACCGCCTTGCTGCAGCACTGGGGGTGCGGAGAGTTGAGAGCTGCTGCTGCTGCATGGGAACTGGGAAGGGAATGGCCAAGGCCATGACAACCCGCTACCGGACGACGTATGTACCTAAAGTCAATGGGAGACAATTGAAATGCCTTTCTTTTGACCTAAAACACCCTCAAACATAGGGACACTGACACACTGAACCGACAATAGCTTTTTTTTTGACAATAGCTTTAGATAGAAATATGCTAGAGCGCTGTAAACACCATGCATGTGTTCAGCTCAACAATACAAATCGAATGGCGTGCAATATGAACTTTTCTGTGACCTTGATATGAGGTCAAATTTATAACCCTCGCACTTATAGGGGGCGGGGTCGAGGAGACCCCTCACCTTGTTTTTTGCGAATAAGTCACGCAAAAGTGGCCGATCGCGACGAAACGTTCAGTACCCTTGAGGACTAAATTTTACTCCAACCCTAGAAAATTCATGAACTTGACTCTAATGACCTTTGACATGTGACTGATTTCTCGAGACCATGTTTGGCCTGAATCGCGATTTTGCGTGTCAGCTCACATTATCCGCGCGTTTGCAGTATTTTTATGGTTTCAAGCATCACCTCTGTGATGCTTGAAACCAGCCTCTGTCATTTCCATATAGGTGGTATAAATGTGTAGGTACTATTTTTTTAGATAGAAATAGGGAGAGAGAGAGA
The DNA here is from genome assembly GCF_019059575.1 of Amphibalanus amphitrite. Lineage (NCBI taxonomy): Eukaryota > Metazoa > Arthropoda > Thecostraca > Balanomorpha > Balanidae > Amphibalanus > Amphibalanus amphitrite. The sequence goes on along the minus strand of NW_024881598.1, from coordinate 1,037,010 downwards.
GAGAGAGAGAGAGAGAGAGAGAGAGAGAGAGAGAGAGAGAGAGAGAGAGAGAGAGAGAGAGAGAGAGAGAGAGAGAGAGAGAGAGAGGCGAGGGAAGCAGCGGTCAATGTGCCGCGGCCACGGCCGGCTCACCGATGGTGGAGACGACAGTGCAGCAGAAGTGGAAGCTGCCGGCTAGGTCCCACTGGGCGCGGTGGTGCAGCAGCCCCAGGCGGTCGGCCGTCAGGTGGGCCGCCAGCAGCCGCTCCACATCAGACAGGCTCGGCGAGCCGCCTGCCGTCAGGTTCCGCCGAAACTGCTCGTAGAGGCTGCGGTAGGCGCGCTGGGCGTTCAGCTCGTGGTCGCGCTCTGCCCACTGGAAGAGCGCGGCGCCCGCCAACAGGTAGAGCAGCAGCGCCGCTCCAAGCAGCACGAATCGACTGTTGTCCTCGTTGAGCCGCAACCGGCCGCAGCAGCCGGCAGAGCGAGCTCCGGCCGCCGGCGCGTGCATGCTGGCCGCGCGGACGACGGCCGGCCGGCCGGCCAGCGAGGCCGGCCGCTCGAGCTCGGTCAGCGGCCGCGCGGCCGGCACCCGGTACGGCGAGCGGAGCGGCGCGCGGCTCCAACCGGCCAGCCAGCGTGGCGACCTGCAGCCGCCCAGCCGGCCCGCTGTGGTTTGGAGCGCCGCGCAGTCGGTCTCCACGTCGGGCAGCGCGTCCTCACCACCTGGTTTGGGCCGGTGCGCCGCCGTCTCGCCGGCTGCGGTGAGAGCTCGCTGGCCAGGCAGCCGCCGCGGAGGGAGGCGGCGTCACTGCCAGCTCGCCGTCCACCGCGGCGGGGCAGTACGAGCCGCCTGTTGCTCGCTGAGCCGAGTGGTCGGCCGTTCAGGGCGCGATGCCGTGCGCCGATCAATCAGTGGCGCCCACCGCTATCCGCCGGTGCCCAATGACGGACGACCGCTATTAATAGCGCAACCATCGACCTGCCGTGCCACGCTGTGTTGAAGCGAGTCCCCTGGTCGCCAGGCCAACAGATGGCCGCAGCCTCCGGGCCGCCGCATCGCTCCCGAGACACCGACCGGAGCGCCTCCCACATGCCGCGCCCGAGCCACTCCGAGACAGGGTGTGAGCCGGGCCCGAGCCACTCCGAGACAGGGTGAGCCGGGCCTGAGCCCTCCGACAGGCCGGGCCTGAGCCCTCCGACAGGCCGGGCCTGAGCCCTCCGACAGGCCGGGCCTGAGCCTTCCGACAGGCCGGGCCTGAAAGCCTCCGACAGGCCGCGCCGCGGCTGCTTGATGGACCGAACTAATAGTATTCTTCACATGCATCCTGCACATTTAGTACATGTATTTCTGGTTCTAATTCCGATTAAAGTCTTAAAAATAAAAATAAAATGCGACGCCCAGCTTTTGAATAGCACTTGGCCAGGGCATATTCTATAACCCAATTGACTGAGGTCTTCAGAGAAGACCCATCTCCAAAACTAATGGTCCGATTGTCCAAATAGTTAAAAAGTCTCTCGGGCTTCTCATTCGCTCATTTCAAACCGGATCTAAAAAAGCCAAATTCAATACGAAATCTCTGTTGGCTGCGTACTGCGCAAACGTACGTTCTGTCCTTGAGTTCGGAACGGTCATTTGGGCAGGCGCAGCCACTTCCCACACAGTTCGCGTCGATCGGATTCAGCACAAGTTTCTCCTCTGGTTAATCCACCACTGCAACAATCCTTGCCCATCACTTACCTATCCAGATTTATCCAAGCATTTCCGTGTCCCGTTCCTTTCCTCTCGAAGAGCCCAACACGACCTCCTGTTCCTAAAGGGTCTGTTCTCTGAGAAACTGAACTCTGAGATACTCTTATCCCGATTCCCCTTACGCGTGCCTATCCGACCGACGCGCACTGCAGCACTGTTTGCTGAGAGTCGCGCCCGAATCAGCACGGTCCAGAACGGGTTGGCCTGTCGTGTCGCGAGAGGACAAACTCATTCCTCGCTCATTCCAAAGACGACTTTTTCACGGCCAGCTTTTTTGCGTACATAGCTCATGTCATCAAATACGTTGCGAACTTACCACCACCTCCGGGCTACTAGTCACTGTTGGTAGGTGATTCTTATTGATTTTACATTTTTATGATTTTAAATGTCTGTTTTTAATGTTTCCTTATATTTTTCATTTCACTTTATACATTTTTACGTGTTTTTAAAGTACCTACACATCGTTTATCTCTCAGTGTTCATATTTACTGTTTGTTCAGTTATTCTGGTTTACCTTGTATCATGATTTCTTTCCCACCTTACATGGGATTTTAAAACTCATGCTCAGTGGTCGTTCACACATTTTTTCTTCATATTTTCACTTCATTGCCTATTTCCTTGTATTGTTCATTGTTTTCTATTTTAGTTACATGTGTATCTGCGTTTTTTATCCGGGCGTGTGTATGCTGCCTGTGTGTGCCATATTTATTGTTTTTAATCTTGTGACTCCGTCTTTTAGTGGGTCAGGTGCCTGTTGACGGTCTGTTGAATAAATACAAAAAAAAAATACAAATACAAAGATACCAAGAGTAGGGCAGGGGGCGTCGAAGTCTAGTTCCTACCAACCTGGCACTCCCATGCCTACGTCACCACGAGGACGCCCGAGGGCATTTACATGTTGAAGATAGGGAAATTGCCATAGTTTAGAGCTGCCTGAAGGGCAGCCTTGAGATTAATGATAATGTAAATGTGTGCAAATATGATCATCAACATGTTATTTATCCAAATCAAGGGCCAATTAATGGATAACTTGTCACGTTTTCCAGTGGTGATGCGCTAACTTTCGTGGTTCTTGCAGCCAATAAGGGTGTTTCATAGTGCGATTCAGCCGTATTATCGACTTTAATGCCATAAACCGCCACGGAACATACGATTTGCAGCTTCCTGGCGTGATAGCTGCCAGTAGGGCTCCGGAGTCGGAGTCATGAAGTCGGTCGGAATTGACAGTTCTGACCTGACTCGTCGAGTCAGAGTCAGAGTCGATTTTTAAAGCTGGAATCTGAGTCGGTCACCGAAATTCGATCCCCTCCGCAGACCTTTCAGGGTTCCGTAGTCGGAGTTGTAGTCGGTCGGAGTCGGCAGTTCTGACCTGAGTCGTCGAGTCAGAGTCAGAGTCGATTTTAAAAGCTGGAGTCTGAGTCAGTCACCGAAATTCGATCCCCTCCGCAGACATTTCAGGGTTCCGTAGTCTGGAGTTGTAGTCGATTGGAGTCGACAGTTCTGACCAGAGTCAGAGTCAGAGTCGATTTTGAAAGCCAGAGTCGGAGTCGGAGTCACCAAAAATCCATTGCCTCCGCAGACCTGCTAGGGCTGTGAAGTGTGGAGTCGGAGTCGGTCAGAGCCGACCTTTGAAATCAGTCAGTTGATTTTTGAAAGTCTGAGTCAGAGTCGGAGTCATCAAGAAACCCATTGACGATCCGCAGTACCATGCGGTAAGGGCGCTGCCGATCGATGCCCTGAATTGCCTATGAATTGAATGAATAGATGACAATTAAAGGTAGGTACCTTCTATTATTCATCCCCTGCCACTTGGAGGACTTACTTTTAGTAGAAAAAGACGCATTATTGTTTGTTTGTTTGTTTATTTATTGACAAATATTTTTTTTTTAGCAGTTTATAAGGATACAGACACAAAACACAATGATAGCACCTCGCTGGTGCAAATCATTGCTAGATAGATGTTGAAATGTGTTGCCATTGAAGAATCTACTGATTTTCCTGGCGACTCTCATTTTCAACGTTAGGCGGCACGGGCGGACATCGATAGCAGCGCCTCTATCGGTCACTAGGGAAAGCTGGGCTGTAGGCGACGAAATACCGGCTGAGTTGTCACAAGTTAAATAGGTTTATAGACATCCGTCTTGTGAAAAAGTTGAACTTTTGCCTTCAATATTTCTACAGGCAATTTTAGAAGAGCCTTCACATAGATTACAAAACCGTTTAAATTATTTTATTCACTTCAAGCCTTCCCTATTGTTCTTGATGATGCGGGAACTATTTCTAATTAGTGCTTCTAGCTTAGTAAAAGAACATATTGTGCAAACGACGAAAAAAGCATAAATGGAAGATTTTGAATGCAATTTTCTGTAACAAATAATGGTAAATTCTCTACACATCAAGGAAAAGGTGCATGCTAACTGATAATTTAAAGTTCTTGGGGCCAGTTGGTTTCTTCTTTTCTTACGTCGCCCCAATGGCCGCGAATACACTTGTGATAACGCCTATCGAGTAACTACTGGTCTTGTAAGATCACTTGATTGCTCACCGTCTGGCGTCTTCCAAGGTTTTCTGAAAGCTAATCAAACGTTACCATGGCTGCTCTTGATTACATGGCGCTTGCTGGTTCTGGGTTCTTAATTGGTGGTTCTTGCGTCTGATCCTGGTGCTTCATGCTCCATCACATCACATTGAATTTATAATCTAATGGAACAGACACTTTTACCTTTTATTTCACTATCAGTCGACTTGCATTTACCCCTGTGGCCTGCTCGCCCTTTTATTTCCACGCTAGAATCTACCAATTATTGAAAAAGCCTCGGATAAAAAAGCAAGAAAATTATGTCAAGTTAAATAATTGAGACGGTCCTAGAACACCAGAAAAAAATTCAAAAAGCCTGTCCATCTCACTTCCCTCACTTTATAACAAAAACCAGGCAGCAAAACATGCGAAAGAGTCCTTAGCAACGCCCTAGCAACGCATTTGTCTGAAGTGCGCAATATGTGTCACATCTGGAAAATTTAGTAGCTACTTGATTATTCAACTAGAGTTGGACTATATAAGCTAGGCTTTTATATAAGAAATAAGTATTTGCTTATTGAATTTATAGCAACTGGTCGCTTAGATTCGAAATAATGATTTATTACAGAAAAAGCTTGTTTGCGACATATTTGTAAAGAAACAGCGGAAATAGCTTTGACTCGTGCGCTATTCTAGTTCATTTTTGGTAGAAAACTTCGTCCAACCTTATGTTTTAGGGCCTTGGAGTAGGGGAGGCCCGGGAGGTATGGGCCGGTTTTGTGAAAAGTCAATTTTCTTCCAGTGGGCAGTGGCTAGACCCGGTTTTTCACTTTGTATACGTAAAATTGCCTTTTGCCTGCAAATTGTGCCTGATATTAGGCATCTGGGATCAACTGTTTTGTCTCAAGATAACTTTCAACAAACCATGCGCCCTTTCGATCCATCAAAATACACCGGGAGGTATGGGCCATTGCCCGGGAGGTATGGGCTAGTGATGTCAATTACAGGAAATCGGAATACCGATACCAAACCAAATACCAACCAAAACCATCAGGAAATACTGAAACCGAACCAACTTGAGAAGATGAGGAAAATACCAACCTTTTACCGATTTTTCAACCTTGTATACATTAGCAAGGGTTCATAATACCAACAAAATACCAAAAACAATCGGATTGAAATACCAAATACCAACTTGGTATCGGTTTGGTATCGGTATACCAAAAAGTTCGTATCCGATTGACATCACTAGTATGGGCCGGTGCCATGTTTCATATTCTTTTCTCGACAATGAGAACAATGCTCGTAGCTGGTATCTACCTTGATCTCTCTTAGAGCCCAGGAACCGCATAAGCGGCCAACAGCTTACTTCAAGGTCACTTGGGCAGTGGGCACATATGTATTTTGGTAAACTCAATCATGCTCCACAAAATAAGATAAGCAACATTTTTCTGCTCGAATGACATTTGTAGTTACATTTTCGACCTTGCGCGACAAAAATAAAACTTATTAAAGTGGATATTCAATGAAAGCATCATTTTATTGATTTAAGATCAACGGGGTGGGTGACCCGAACGTACCGGTTAGGACGCCTGAATGTGCGTAGTATCACAGCTCATAATCTTGGAAGAAAGCTTCAAATTGTCTATCCAGTCTTAATTTGCATGCTTAAACCCTCGCCGGCACAGGCCATTTTGAGTCCTTCGACGGCACAAAGTCCATTTTGAGTCCTTCGACGGTCGAAATTCTTCTCCAAAAACTCAGTCAGTACGGCATTGAAATCTCCTGGTTCGCCGCCTATCTTCAGGGACACACTCAGAGTGTGTCTCTGAACGATGGGTCCGGATGCAGGGTGCTGTCTCGGCCGCTCGCCAACAACATGGGTGTCTTCCAAGGTTCTGTACTGGGTCCGCTCCTGTTTACCGTCTTTTCTAATGACTTGTCATTACACGCTGAGGGAGCACTCGTGTACCAGTACGCCGACGACACCCAGGTGTTGGTGAGCGGCCCGAAGGACGACCTCAGGGACTCACCTCGCGCATGGAACGCTCCTTAGAATTACTCAGTCGCTGGTTTATCTCTCATGCTCTCAAGGTCAACGCTAACAAAACCCAGCTCGCCGTCTTTGGCAGTCGTCAGAATCTCCGATCACTTCCGGACATTGAGGTAAATTTTTGCAACGTAGTCTTGAAACCACAAGCGGAGGTGAGAAACCTGGGTGTCGTCTTCGACAGTGCTCTATCCTGGGAATCGTATGTGTCCGAGCTGAGCCGTCAGTGCATGGGTGTATTGATCGGCCTATCCCACTGTCGACACTACCTTCCCGATGGCGTCATCAAGGTGTTGGTGACTGCGCTGGTGCTCTCGCGGATCGGATACTGTCTCTCGGTATACGGAAACGGCACGCAAAAAAAAAAAACTTAGACAGGCTCCTCAAGATACTTAACTTTGCGGTGAGAGTGATTTTCGGCAAACGTAAATTCGATCATGTGTCCGATCTGCGGGAGCAGCTGCGCTGGATGATGCCACGGCAGATGATGGAGGCGCAGACGCTGACTCTCGCGTACAAGGTGCTGCGGTGGGGCGAGCCCGAGTCACTGGCTGATGCGTTTACTCGCTGCCGCGATGTGCGTCAGAGGACGACCAGGCAGGACGGCCTCTTCCGCCTACCCCGGCCGAGGACAGAGGCCGGGAGGCGCCGGTTTGCTTACCGCGCGCCGTCCCTATATAACTCGCTGCCCGCCGGTGTCGCAGAGATGTCCCACCGGTGTTTCGCTCGAGCTGTGCGGGCTCAGCTGATGGCGCCGGGTGCGTGAGCGCGTCCATGTTTGTAGCGTGCGCACACCTCATCTCATCTCATCTCATACTGTATTAAGGACATCCGCAATATACTTGCGGCTATTACTGCCTTTCGTCACGTGATAAAACCAATGAACGTCAATCGGCAATGGGAGAGTAGGCACAAAATGACAACGATCAAACATACAACTGTCACACGCACGCACACACATACACACAAAAACTCAGTCGCGTCTTAAATCGGTTCCAACTCTGAGGTGCCGCCTGAGGCGGCAGCCAAACAGGTGCGGAGGTAGCCGCGGCAGGTCGGGCGGCAGCGCGTTATAAGCGGCCGGCCCGCGGCACTGAAACCGCCTCCTCCCCATCTCGGTGCGGCACCGCGGCACGTGGAGCAGGTGGTCCTGTCGCGTGACCACGTCCCGGTCGCGGCCGCGGGCCTCGGCCACAGTGGCGAGACCGGCTGCCAGCTCCTCGGGTTCCCCGCTGCGGCGTACCTTGTGCAGCAGGCTGAGAGTGTGGTACGACACTAGCTGATCTGCGCTGAGCCACTCCAGCCGCCGCAGCAGGTCAGATGCGTGGTCATACTTCCTGCGACCGAATACAACCTTGGCAGCATAGTTCAGCACCTTTTGAACACGACATAAGTTCTCCTTACTAGTGCCGCCGTACACCGATAAACAGTATCTGACCTGTGATATGACCAGGGCGTTCACAAGCGTCAGGATAACGCTGGGTGGTAGATGTCCTCTCAGATGAGACAGACCACTCAAGACTCCGAAGCAGCGTTTAGTGACGGCGGAAATGTGTGATGTCCAGTTGAGCGAACGATCAAATACCAGGCCGAGATTTTTTGCTTCTGGTACGGGGAGTAAAGGATGATCGCGAAATACTACTTCAATGTCAGGCAAAGATCGCAAATTTTGGGGGCTGCCCAACAACATCAGCTGCGTTTTAGTGGCGTTAACTTTGAGCCCGTTCGAGCGGAACCAGATGTCGAGTGAGCTAAGAACGTTTTCCATACGGGCGACGACTGTGTAAAGTTGAGATTTTTTACCACTGACTAAAATTTGAGTGTCGTCCGCATACTGAACTACAAATGCGTCCTTTGCAAATTGAGGTAGATCGTTGGCAAACACGCAGTATAAAAGAGGCCCTAAGGCCGAACCTTGAAACACGCCGATGTTGTTGGGCAGCGGACGGGATGTTTTAACCTCCCCCCGTGCGCCAGTGAAGCTGACACTTTGAGTATGACCTCTAAGGTAGGCTGAAAACCAGGACGTATGAATGCCGTGAGCCTGTAATTTTGAAAGGAGTCTTGAGTGGTCTATCACATCAAAGCACTTGGTCAAGTCCAGCAGGCAGAGAAGGGACACTTCTCCATGGTCGAACGAGGAGAGGATATGGTCAGATACGGATGTTAGCGCGGTTTCGGTGGAGTGACGGGGACGGAAACCATGCTGGTTTGGGGAAAGGAGGTGGTTTTCGGATAGATACGCATAGAGCTGCTGGTGGACGGCTCTTTCGAGGATTTTAGAAATGACTGGGACAATTGAGATGGGACGGAAGTTGGACGGATCGGATGGATCACCGGATTTGAGGATTGGGTGTACTAGTGAGTGTTTCCAGGATGCAGGAACGTCGGATTGGGTGATGCTGGAGTTGACCAAGTGCAAAATCACCTCACCAATAGAGTCGAAGGACATGCGAAACATGTGGATGCTGATCCCATCATCTCCACAGGCCGACGAGCTGCTGAGGCCAAAAACGATGGCTCGCAGTTCGCCTAGTGAGAGCGGGGACAGCTGGAGCGCGCAGGCTCCGACGCGCGGCAGGCGGCAGGCTACTTCCGGCACGTCACCGAGCCCGGCGATCTCGCCAGTCACGCGCGGTCCGACGCTAACAAAATAGGTGTTCAGGTCATCCGCTGAGATCGTGGGCATCGTTCCCTGTTGTCGCTTGTCAGAAACAAAAGACCTGATCACTTTCCACATTGAGCTACGCCCGGCCTCCTTGATGCGTCGCTCAACATCATTACGGCTGTCCCGCCTGATGGCGGCGCGCACGGCTCGGTTCGCGTCACGGTACTCGGTGGACCCGTGTCCGTACACCGCCAGCGCCCCCCGACGGCGACTCATCAAAGCTTTAGTTGAGTCTGACACTGGGGGAGCATTAGGGTTCCGGGCCCGAACAGACCTTATAGGGGCGTGTGCATCCACCACAGGTAGAAACGCCGCAAGAAAGCTATCCCACTTCTCTGACACCGAAGTGGCGTTAAAAACAGCACTCCAGTCGGCCTGAGCGAGATCAGTGTGTAAAAGTTCCACATTCACACGACGAAGGCAGCGCGTACGAACCCTGGTACTCGGCAATTTAAAGCGAGGCATGTCAACTATTGTGCGAACGATCTTATGAGTACTAAAATGGCACGCCTTAGTAAAACAAGCTTTTACGACGTTAGGACAGTTGGTAATAAAAACATCAAGTGAGGAGCCGGTAAAATATGTCGGTGAACTGACACATTGAGTTAGGACATTGTCAGAGATAAACTCACACAGAGCGCGTTTCGATGGGGTGGAGTCCGGTTTGAGCCAACAACAGTTTAAATCGCCGCAGATAAACACCTTCGAGCCCGGGTAGGTCATAGAGACACGCTGATACTGCGCCTCCAACTCGCTGAAATCGGCACTCAGGTCGGCTACGCTGTGTCTCGGCGGGCGGTACACAGTCCCCACCACAAACCGGCGCCTCTCGTCCATCCTTACCAGAGTCCACAGCGACTCCAGCCTGCTGCCCCGGGTGGTAGTCGGGGGCATCTTGATGGAAGACGCGCAGATTCCGTCCCGGGTTGCCAGCGCCACCCCTCCGTACCCTCTGTTGTCGGGGCGGTCTACTCGATGCAGCTGGTATCCGGGAAGGACGAGCAATCGACTCGGAGTTGCAGCCTTCAGCCATGTCTCCGTGAGGCACATCAGGTCATATTTCCCACGGTTAAGTTGGTCGGTCAACTCAAGGAGTTTCGGTTTGATGCTCTGGATGTTGAGCGTTCCGATGATCATGCCCGTGCCATCCGCCGGTCGGCATCCCGCCCGACACCGGCCGCCCCGGCTCCCCCGCTTCCTGGCGCTGGGAGCGCGCCTGCCGCGCCTGGCTCGGCGCTGGGAACCGCAGTCAGCTGATTGGTCGACCGGCGGCACCGAGCCAGTACCCACGGGAAGGGACCGCCGGCCGCCGGCCGGGTCAAGGTCACCGGCCGCGGCCGCGGCGGTCCAGCGCGGGCGGCGCGGGGGCGCAGTGGTGGTGGCGACGGAGTCAACCAGTGCCCGGACGACGACGAGCAGAACGACGAGGCGGAGCAGGTCACGGTGATGTAGAATCATGACGAGGCACTCCGTGGCACACGGACAGGGTCACAGTCAATGTTGGCACAAGGAGTGTGGTGTGGCCGAATCCGCAAAGAAAAGAACTCACTCACTCCAGTCACTCCGCATGCGCTTCCCACTCGCTGCCAGCCGAGAAACACTCGCAGGGCCAGCTTCACCGCTCACACACACGCGCTCTCAGAGGCTAGGAGTGGCGGCACGGGGCGAGACACGGGGGAGGTCGGGAGCGCCGGCGCTGCGACCCGACCCCGGGCGCGGCGCACAGGCAACACAGGCAACACACGTGTAAATGTGTGATGTTTGTCGGCTTACGAATGTGACGATTCTGACCTGCATGCTTTTATCACTGAGCTTATGACTTGGGGCTGTAATAGCCACGATGCATTGTGGATTGCCCTGCAATTGTAATACATACATACATACATTTGGGAAGTACCTAGTTATGGTGCCTACTGCCTATGCAACATGTTACGAGGCTGCTAGTGGTGGATGATAGCCACCTAAAATAGTATAGTTATACTATGTATAGCCGGCAGGAAGCCCGGAGACTTGTGCGGTGTGCCGCTATTTGTGACCCGTGTAAGGGAAGTGGGGGGGGGGGGGGCTCGTGTGTGTGAGGTAGTGCCGCTCAGTGTGGGCTCGACACCAGAGACGCGGCCTCACCGCTCGGCCGATTTTGGCGGCGCAGGTGCCTGCTGGAGCGGCATCTGGCGGGTCACTCGTCCGCGGCTCGGTGTGCTTGATGTCGGCTCCGCCCGCGCAGCTATCGGTTAGGGTCGGTAGCTGAGCGATCGGCTCCGCGCCAGCAGCGCCCATTATCGGCTGCCCAATAATTCAGCGCCGCCTCCCGCACCGACCGTCACCAAATCGAATACGGCTACCGAGTGCATTATTAGCGACCCGGGCCGATAATGCCTGACCGGACGAGCCGGCTGGCCGCGGCCAATGGCAGAGTGAGCATCGGCGGCGACACCTAATCATAATGTCAGTCAATGACCCACGCTTCGCTGGAGCGCACGCACGGTCGGTACCCAGCTTCCTATGTCTGAAGATCAGTGAGCACCTTTGTAATTTTTACCATCATATTATACATCAGTAAAACGCCTTTGGGGCGACTGGGGAGCGAGCGAGAGGGTGAGATTTGAACATATGGACTTTTAACCCGCGCCCTGGTGGGGGGGGGGCTATTTTTTGCCCCCCCCCCCCCCTCCAGACTTTTCGATATATCTCCAGAACCGCTGCGCCGATCGCCACCAAACTTTCAGTACCCTCTCGGACATCAATTTTACACATCGTGACCAAAAATTTTTTTACAAAGGCTATGATAGGTTGGCTGGAAATGACGTCAGAGTGACGTCATGTTCTGCCGTTTTCGACCAAAAAAAGGGTTTCGCGGGAAGAGCTGTCAGGCCTATAGCTTTGCAAATACAGAAAAACGATTAAGACATAAAAGATGTAAAATTGACAGGGCTACAAAACTGCTATCTCGGATTTTTGAACTTTTTGGATTTTGACCCCCAAAAATAAAAAAATAGATTTTTTGAATATAATAGCCGAAAAATCCAAAAAGTTTTTGGAGTTTCGCAAAAACCGGAATATATATGATAGTCCTTACCGCCTTCTATCCACATACCAAATTTGAGATTGATACCTCATTTTTTGGCGAAGTTATAGCGAAAAAACTGTTCAAAATTGATGACGTCAAATTTTCAAACTCAATTTTTAGCAATTCTAGATACCGTAGCGCAAAACAAAGACCACCATTAGACTCCCCGTGACGAGCTGCATCGAATCAATACCCATTTTATGCAAAACTATCAACTTCAAAATTTGACCTTTCTTGACCTGACCTTGACCTGACCTTCACCAGAAAGTGACCTAAGCCGTACCTGATAGTCTTATAACCAACACCATTGAGTTGGAAATGAAAAATTGGCCATAAAACATGCATCGCACAACCTTAGTACCTAATGTTAGGTTCATGTGACCTGACCTCTGGGCTCTGACCCTTGGTGACCTGACCTGTGACCTGACCTGGTATTGTCAGTGACCTCTTATAGCAACATATGTACTAGGCAACTGACGCCCTATCGCTGATTCTCGACAAAATGCGTTTTCTTCGGTGTTATAGCGCATTCCCTAGATGACCCGTGAACGGTGAAACGTCATCTTTGACCTGACCTGTGACGTCATCGGTGACCCCGAGGTCAATGAAATTTGGTTTCCCTCGACAAATTTGACAGGCCTTTCGAACGCCGTTTGAATTTTGAGGATCCGTCAAGTAGTTTCGGAGATACGAGGGGGGCAAAAAATAGCCCCCCCCCCCCACCAGGTCGCGTTATAAACAGACCCCACCAGGGCGCGGGTTAAGGGGTACCTCCAACTGACTTGTGCACGGCACCCTACTAACCGGTCTCTAGCGATGTGCCAAATTTGAGCACAATCGGCACAGCCGTTCTGCGATTGCTCGAAATAAAGTTGCCAATTGCCTACTTTATTTGTTATATTCATCTGTTTGTTATTGAATAAATGGTCTCTCTCTCTCTCTCTCTCTCTCTCTCTCTCTCTCTCTCTCTCTCTCTCTCTCTCTCTCTCTCTCTCTCTCTCTCTCTCTCTCTCTCTCTCTCTCTCTCTCTCTCGCGGTCTATGACACATGTTTTATGGGTAATTTTGGGCGTAGAGCACGATGGTACAATTTATTTTATGATGCGAGTACGTGTTTGATTGAAAAATATCAATTAAAGAAATACATGAATCATGGTCGTAAAATGTCACGAGAAATAGCCAAGATTCAGTCCAAGATTTTGGTAACTTAGACCAGTAATCAAAAATCGTAGATAGCCATTTGATATCATAACATTGGCAGTCCAATGTCGTTTACGGCATGTCTGTATGTCTATTCTGTGATTTTATATGATCTTTCGAAAATATGCCGTTTTTTGTCGAAAACACAGAAATCATGACGTCACTAAAATTTCGATATCGCAAAAAAAAATTTGAACCGATTTTTTTTTTAAAGTTTGCCATGATATACTTAAATAAATTCCCTACAGGTACCCAAAATTTAAATGACATGCGGCGCGCCGTTTTTAAGCTACAGCGCGGCGTGGGGGCGTTTAACGCCCCTCCCCAGCAACTCGCGGGTTAATAAACGTGATGATGATGATGATATCGACAGTGCCGTAACAAAATTGGTAGTTCGGGTACAGACTGCAATCAAACTGCAGCCAGTTCTTTGGCAACTTATTCCTTATTCAGATGAATACTTGTCATAGATTTATTGGGCGTACGATATTGGCGTGCGAACGTAGGGGCCAAAAATGCGTGTTTACGACATACCTACTTCTTTTTAACAGAGAAGAACCGCTAAGGCAGGAACCGATCCACCGACCCTTCGGCTACTAGACCGAGACTCTAACTACTCGGCTACGACGACACATGGAATGATTATTAGCCATATACAATTGGAAAAAGTCTCAACTCAAATCTAGCGTCAATGCATGCATTGTCGCGTCGGATGGCTATGACGTCGCACTAGAGATGTCGCTAGTTGGTGGGCCGATTCGTGTAATACACTTGGCGAATACGCGGCCGGGAGGCCCTCCGCCTACCGGGTTATGTTTGCATTCGTCTTTTCGTTAGCGGAGCGCAATGACGATTGAAACTCTCTTTATGCTATCTCATTCTCGACATTTTTTGGTTTGTATTCATCAAACTTATTTTGTAAGCTATCAGCGGGTATACAATCTATGATTTGTAAGTTGTGTTTTTGACCATGGCTGGCAGGTTTCGTATGAGAGATGTGTAGCATAGGAAGGTCATATTTACGTTATATCTACTCATTAGCTCAGTGGCGGATCTAGGATTTGAGTTTAGGGGGGGCAAACATTGCGGCGCCAGGCAAGTCGGCGAGAATTTCAAACGTCCAGTCTTAGGAACAAAAAAAAAAACGAGCTACCCCTATTTTTCTCCTCGGATTTCGGGATTTTTTTTTTTTGATTTTTTACATTTTTGTCAGTCCGGCCAAGCCAGGGCAGCGCAAAAAAAAATTTGCAGCCACCCTGACCCCGGGAGATAGAGAATAGCTCACCGGCGCTATGGACGGTCCGTCCTCTACCTCCCGCATCACCTCGGCAAGACCTCGTCCGAAAGGTCCGCCCGCGCCGGTTCTCAAGGGCTTCTGTATCCGGAGACAGATAAGGGTCGCAGCAGCAGGTTCATGTGTAAATGCCCACGACCAAAGGCCACATCAGCGTACCTGCGATACTATACGCAGTCAGGGTTGCCACGTAGTTAAACGTGTTAACAGTTGTTTCCGGTAATAGAAAATGAGATCAGTCGATTAATAATCCCAACAAGAAATAGACGAAGAACAGCGCATTTGTTTTCGGTCCTGCATTTATTGATGCAATTACAATGAACATTCCTTAACTTTGGGACTAAACTTCGCGAGCTAGCAAAATTATACAATAAGTGTTACTTTCGAGAGGAGATAAACGATGCTTCTACAGACTGCATAGGACCACAGCGCAACAGCCAACGGAATCACACTGAACAGCGTTAACATACTGAGCTTCTCCAACACCTCGCAAACCAAAAGCTCTGACTGAGCCTTTCTGTGTTTGTCCCCGTTAGATAACGGTATGGCTCATGAAAAAGCCGCGATTGGTAATCTTCTTTACGTTATTCCTCTCAGAAACCCATCTCGCACTTGTTCTCAAAGGCACGCAGTACACCGTTCTTTCTGGCCATCACTGAGTGACACAGCGGCAGTAGCTCAACCATATCGTTCAAACTGAGTTTGGCACCCCCTTTCGCTCCTCAGTCCTGCATACACATATGCAGCTCTTGTAGAGACTCTCGGACTTTGGCACCCTTTTGGCACCCCCTTTGGAAATGGCTGTATCCGCCTCTGGACATAACTAATGTAGCCACAGTGGAAATGCTAGGTACTAAGGATATTTAGACCCACCAATATTTTTTCAGCTCCTACACCCATGCTATCTAGCAATAAAATATTATGCAAACACTTCTTATATACCCATGCAAACCCACCACTGTCCAACCGCTCACCAGTGTGGTGACCCCTGACCCCACTGGCGTCTGGCGGTCTGCTGTTGACGGTTTGTTTACTTGGTTCAAGGTTTCAATAAATCGCGTTATTTTTTTTATTTTTTTTTGGTAGCAGTAGCAGTGGTAGCACTGCTGATGGATGATGGACTGACATTCATGGGGCGGAGGACTTTTTATCAGCTCACAACTTAACCCTCGCCCGCACATGGGGGGTGGTTGCCACCCCCCCCCCAGGTAGTCTTTCTGCTCTGCACTCAACATTTTTAGAGCTAGAAGGCTGATTTTTCGTATAGCTGCTCCTCTATCCTTTCTTGATGTCCACTGAAAATTTCAAGTTTCTGTGATTTTTTGTTTCGGAGATATGACCTTGTTTTTCAGGTCATGTCATGACCCAAATGGCCAATTCTCAACATCTTGCGTTTGCCATGGGCCTTATGAGCTTTTGACACCCTGATTTCGGCCTTTTTTGCCAGTCTTACCTCCCACCTATCATGGAACATGTTGTTCGACGATGTACAGGGGTCAAGGTCAGGGTCAAGGTCAACCTAGGTCATCTAAGATAATTGCGTTTTAGGCTAGCTGAATTTACTTTTTTTGAATTTTTTTGACTGCATTTTTGGTAAAAGCTTCTCAGATCATGATTTCATGTAATATGGACCCAAAAACAATCGGTGCACACATCAGTATACACACAGACACACACAGACATACAAACACATATAATTGACCTTGACCTAACTTGACCTGAAATGACCTCAGCAGCAAAGTTCTGGTCGGGTAGTGTGACAAAGAGGTTCTAGCTGGCTTGGCACCAGAAAACAGCATCGTCATCGGTATTTGATAAGCAGCACACTTGATATCCAACGGTGACCCAAAACAGCAACATTTTTTAGTTTGACCTGACCTGGAAGGTCAATGACTGACCTGAGAAGGTAAAACTGGGTATCATTGGATTCGTCTCTTCCCAAAGAATCTTTTTGGTCCTTACTGCTAAGCTCTATCTCCAACAGGAACGAAATGGCGCGGGGGGTGGCAACCACCACCCCCCCCCCCCCATGTGCGTTCTAGGATGGGAAAATGGCATGTGCGGGCGAGGGTTAATATCACTAATATGACAACCTTCTAATCCTCCATTTATTTCACATTTTCTTTTCAAACACCATATTTTTAGTATTCAAGTTGTAGTTTTTTTAGGGGGGGCAAAAAGATATGTTTGCCCAGAGGTTTTCCGTTTAGGGGGGGCAATTGCCCATTTTGCCCCAACGTAGATCCGCCACTGCATTAGCTCATCAAGTGAATACAACTGGCCTGTTTTATTATTGATTAGGGCAACTACAAATCGGATTCCCTTTTTAACCCAACTTGTTATTCTGCTATTACTGAATCTGGATACATTTGTGAACCAGTGTTTCTTTTACTAACTAGTGTCTACAAAGTGTAATGTATTGTGTATTCCGTCAATCACGGACTGCAGCTTACTTGGACCGAAGGTTCGAAGGTCTTCGAGAAAGGGAATGTTATGTTTGGTTATGAGAAACTTTTTTGTCTTACATGGTACTTTCTTTTAGATACACGATCACATTTGTGCAGCCTTTCTATCTAATAAACTTCCATGTTTTTATAAACCCAAATAGGAATGTCATATTCAGCCCGTCAAGCTCTTGCCGCTGTATTAGCTTCATTCTTTTAACACGATCGTTTTTATTGTTCCAAATGAATTTGAAAAACATGCTTTGAATTTTTTCAACAACATGTTTATGTGGATTCGGTAGTGATATAAATAAGTGCACAAATGTGCCACAGTTGGGGTGCTGCTTCACGTGTGCACGTGCAGGGGTCGATTCCAGATCTCGAGAACGGCTGAAACAATTGCGCTCAAAATTGGTACACGGTTAGTGATTGGTTAGTAGGGTCAAGATTACTTTACTACTCAGGTTGGTTCACTAGGGAAATAAAGGCGCCGTAGCTACGTCACGGATTTGGTAGCAATCTGGTAGCAATTTTTGCAGACATCAATGGCGCACGTGTTGTTTGATCGTCGCCAATACTATTTTACTGCACTATTTTGTTATTTCACTGCAATGTATTGTACATTACATTTGAAAATTAAAATAAAGAAATATTCGTAACCCAGCAAGTCAGTTATTCTTTGAGGCAGCACTCTGTCAGCATTGAGCCTTCAGAATGTGTTATTTGATAGACTTTCCCACATCTAACTTACTATTCAAACAGAATCCGTCTGTGAGTTTGTGTGTCCGCACATCGTGTAGTGGGTTCAATTGACCTCGCCTACAGGGCAGACGGTATATCGTAGGGGGTTGAAATTTGCACACCTTCTAGGTGACAGAGCTGGTCAACGCCTTTTCTGGGTTCCGACTCGCTGGGGTGCACGGTTCGCGCGTGGGGCGCGCTGGAAGAACGCCAATGAAATTTTGATCGGTTCGTAGATCTTCATTGAGAGCCGGGGTCGACAAACTTTGTGAACTAAATGCATGCCGATCGGCGGCGGGTGCCTCGCATTGGCGGATGGGCAAGTTTTAATTTGAATGAAAAGTGGCGAGAGAATGTGTTGATTTTCGTTCGACAGGAATAGTTTGTGATACGAATTTACAAATGCACCACGTTTGCCGCAATGCGTCACATTGGTAACAGGGCATCATTTTTGCCGCAAATCGCACGGTTTTGTCAAATACAGTCCGATATGGGTGCAATTTGGTGCAAGGATGCATACTCAATCTCCGGGTGAAAATGCGCCACGCTTGCCGCAATGCGCCACATTTGTCACAAAGCACCATTTTCGACAAAATCGATTAGGGGTAATGGAATGGCACGAATAGGAGCAGGGCTGGGAACACTTTTAAAGTCTGATTGTTAAGCACGTATTGGATCAAATTAGTCTGTGACCTGACATGACCCAGCGGTGTTGGTAGGGTTAGGGGTAGGGGTAGTGGTAGGAGTAGTAGTAGGGGTAGGGGTAGTGGTAGGGGTAGTAGTAGTGGTAGGGGTAGTGGTAGGAGTAGTAGTAGGGGTAGGGGTAGTGGTAGGGGCAGCGGTAGTGGTAGCGGTAGTAGTAGGGGTAGTGGTAGGGGTAGTGGTAGGGATAGTAGTAGGGGTAGTAGTAGTGGTAGGGGTAGGGGTAGGGGTAGTGGTAGTGGTAGGGGTAGGGGCAGGGGTAGTGGTAGGGGTAGAGGTAGTGGTAGGGGTAGTGGTGGAGGCAAAAGCAGAACAGTGGCCCGGGCTGATCCCATTGGACGGGAGGTGATCTATGTGACCTGGCGTGACCCAAAGTGACCGGGGCTGACCCGTTGACCCGTCTTGACCCTGTATCACCCAAATTTCATCCAACAAAGCCCTCAGAACAGTTCTTTTTAAATTCTCTTCGCATTTCCGTCCATATCTATGCTTCTAGACGACACATCGACTTGAATCGAACACCATTCGAAAGCAAATTGGCTGGTGCCGCAATTTTTTCCTACCACGCAGCAAAGCAAGTGGCGCAGCCGCTTGTCTATACTACTATTTGAACAGGATCCATCTGTTTGTTTGTTTGTCTGTCCGCCACGCCGTGTAGTGGGTTCAATTTAGCCGGCCTACAGGGCAGACGGTATATCGTAGGGGGTTGAAATTTGCACACCTTCTAGGTGACAGAGCGGGTCAGCGCCTTTTCTAGGTTCCGACTCGCTGGGGTGCACGGTTCGCGCGTGGGGCGCGCTGCAGAGGAACGCCAATGAAATTTTGATCGGTTCGTAGATCTTCATTGAGAGCCGGTGTCGACAAACTTTGTGGACTAAATGCATGCCGATCGGTGGCGGGTGCCTCGCATTGGCGGATGGGCAAGTTTTTAATTTGAATAAAAAGTGGCGAGAGATTGTGTAGATTTTCGTTCGATAGAAACAGTTTGTGATACGATTATACAAATGCACCGCGTTTGCCGCAATGCGTCACATTGGTCACAGGGCGTCATTTTTGCCGCAAATCGCACAGTTTTGTCAAATATGGTCCGATATGGGTGCAATTTGGTGCCAGGATGCATGCTCGATCGCCGGGTGAAAATGCGCCGCGTTTGTCGCAATGCGCCACATTTGTCACAAAGCGCCATTTCCGACAAATACGATTAAGGGTAATGGAATGGCACGAATAGGGGCGGGGCTGGGAACAATTTATGTCTGATATTTTAGTACTGATTGGATCCAATTATTCTGTGACCTGATATGACTCAGCGGTGTTGGTAGGGGTAGGGGTAGGGGTAGGGGTAGTGGTAGGGGTAGGGTAGTGGTAGGGGTAGGGGTAGGGGTAGGGGTAGGGGTAGGGGTAGGGGTAGTGGTAGGAGTAGTAGTAGGGGTAGGGGTAGTGGTAGGGGTAGTAGTAGTAGGGGTAGTAGTAGGGGTAGTGGTAAGGGTAGTGGTAGGGGTAGGAGTATGGGTAGTAGTAGTGGTAGATGTAGTGGTAGGTGTAGGGGTAGGGGTAGGGGTAGTGGTAGGGGTAGTGGTAGGGGTAGGGGTAGGGGTAGTGGTAGGGGTAGTGGTAGTGGTGGAGGCAAAAGCAGAACAGTGGCCCGGGCTGATCCCATCGGACGACAAGTGACCTATGTGACCTGGCCTGACCCAAAGTGACCGGGGCTGACCCCTTTGACCCGTCTTGACCCCGTATCATCCAAGGTTCATCCAACAACGCCCTCAGAACAGTTCTTTTTATAAATTCTCTTCACATTTCCGCCCATATCTATGCTTCTAGACGACACATCGGCGTAAATCAAACACCATTCGAAAGCAAATTGGCTGGTGCCGCTTTTTTCTACCACGCAGCAAAGCAAGTGGCGCAGCCGCTTGTCTATATTACTATTTGAGGAAGGCGTAGTTTCTGTCTATTACGAAGGTCGCGACATGGTGCTACGTAGCGCGGGTTACAGGTCACACCGTTGCACCTACCGCGCTGAAATTTGCGCAAGTTATAGAACAAGGATGGACAACGTGCCTTTGAGCGGTCTCGGCTCGATCGGATCGATAGCGAGCGCGTGGCGCGTGCCCCAAAAGTGCAAATTCGCGTCATAGACTTTACATGTATAAATCGGCTGGCAAAAACGGGCGAAAATGGCTAAATTTGCCCGACACGGGTCCGTTCCCCGTGCAATATCTCGGTAGCCGTGCGCCCGATCGGCACGGGGAAAACAGCATCGTGTAGAGAATCGAACGGGCAATCGAATAGTGTGCGGTGCAGGGGTGGCACGCGCCACGTGCAAGTGTGAGGGCAATTTCATTTCAAAAAGCGCCATTTTAGACGTATTTTGGATTTTATTTTATTTTCCCGTGACCATCAGACTGAGAGAGTTGAAACAACGTCAATTGCCAAGAGAAATGTACCGCCTCTCATGGAAAAATTGTGGACAGCTAATTGATCAAAAACAATGTGGAAAAATCGCTGAATTAAAATGGTATTTGTCCACAATGTGCCACTAAAAAGATACACGGGATTTGCTGCTTAACCTGATACGCTTGACAATTGAAAATGCTATCATTAGAAAGAGCATTCAATTCTCTCCAAGATCCAATCATCACGTTTGCATGACAAGCAACAGTATTCTTAAAAATATAAATGTTTTAAACCTCTGCAAAACGATTTTTAGCGAAAATTATCTACGCCTTTCATTTGTCTTAAAACTACGCACCTCAATTATAAAGCACATTTGACAGATTCTGAAGTGGAAAGCATGCTTATCAGACACGGGCACCTCGATGCGGTGGATATTTTTTCCACAAACCAAAACGTTTAGCCGTCAAAAAGCAATCGACCGAAATGGATAGATAACCCAACCGACACAAGAACAACCGAACACCCGCCGATCGAAAATATCCCTTTTCGCGTTGCGGAGCACGCGGGCCACCCTAGTTTTCTACTCTTGTGGAAAACTTTCTTAGTCATCAAAAAGGTATGCACATATGAATAATTAGAACTTCATTTTCAAAGTTTTATAGAAATAAGATTTCACATTACATTATCATAAGGCTACCTGTCCATTTCGTCCAACCAATTAAATATTCATCCAGCAGAAGGCAGGTACCTCTGAGAAGAAACTGATATCTCTTATCTACTGTACACCAATATTTCAGGAAAATGACAGACACTGAGAAACTATTAAAACTTCAGCGTATGAAAGGGTTATGGCTTATGCACATTGAAAAACATCAGATAATGTTTTTGAACCATCTCATTCACTAGCACACATCAATCCGGCTCCTGGCTTCTGTCAAGGAAACATTCCAAAATAATGCATTATTTTATTTCATTGACCACCTTGCAAAAGACAAACAGCAAACACATCACCACCAAAAACAAAAATAGTCAACAGGTAGGTACCAGCTGATCTAGCCGTGCTGTGTCATGTGCCTTTGAAAAACTTGAGCAGTCAGGGTTGAATAAACACCCCAAACTTAGCCATTCATGCATGAACAAGTGCAAATTCTGGTCGAGCATTTTAATAAAAATGAAACTAACAGCATTGTGGGTTACAATTATAAAAAAGACAATTACAAAAAACAGCAGAGCTTACTCTACAAGGCATAACAATTAATTTTATAACTGACATCCAAATTCGCATCTCCGAAGTTTAACCCACCTACCAGCCACCTGCACATTTCAGCGCACGTGTTGCGCAGTGTGCACAGTCACTACACATTACACAATTATGAGAATTAAAATAGTTTAAACAATCAAGCAAGTCAGGACTGGTATGCAGATTCACAAGTTCTCTCAACATCTTCAATTACCAACAATCAAGAGCACCTTGTGATCTCAGTAACTCCGCAGATCCATCTTCTGTTTTCCATTTTCAGTTTTCAATTGAAATATAAGTTCCATCTGGGAGACACATGTTGCATCATTATGTTTAAACAATTATTATGCTTGAACTTTTGATTTTTCATGTGAACTTCACTTCAAAAGTTGATTCAATTTTTAAAATTGATATAATTTGTATAATGCTACGATCACGGCGCACCAAATCACAGATAACTTGAAAATAACCAAGCAAAAGCCACATTCTTCAGCAAACTATGAGAGCTATCTGATCCATGCTGCGTTGAAATAATTGAAAATCGCCAAAATCAGTCAAAATATGACAATTAAATTAATATAAACTTCACAAAACTCTGATTTGTGAGGCAATGCGCAACAGAAATGCGAGGGAATTTGGTAGTAATCTGGTAGCAATTATGAAGGATTTCCCCTGTAGCTGATAAAAATCACAAGAAACATTTTTTTAACGCAGAGGAAATCCTTCATTATGAGTTGCAGGGACCATTTGATAGGCCCATTTTAGTCAAATATAGGCCGATTTTTTCGATTTCAACCCCATTTATCGTAATGAGACGAATCCATTGGCTTAGTGGTACGTCTTTTGAACACATGTAGGCCTTAGATTTCTCCTTAGCCCGCCTGAAACACACCATGCTTTGCATGCATTTCTATGGGTGAAGGAAAATTCATGCGCCGTGATGACGTCACGGTAAAGGAATTCTGAAGCTCGTGAACGGGGGCTGAGTAGGGTGCCGTGCAAAAGTCAGTCGGGACACATTTCACAAGTGCGCACGTGCAGGGTGCCGCTTCGAGATCTCGAGAACGGCTGGGCTGATTGTGCCTAATTTTTAGCACACTGCCTTAGACCATTTAGTAGGGTGCCATGCACAAGTCAGTTTGAAGTGCCCTCTCGCACTTTGTAACGTGCAGAGCTTACCATTTCGCTCGCTCGTTTGTCACCCTAAATGTGTTTTACTGGTTAATAATTGCATCTGATATCGCGAAACTTTTATTATCACTGGTCTAGCATTGTCCGGAAGGTTAAGCAAGATAAGGCCGGAAACGGTCCGACCGCGACAAGCGGCAGTGCTGGTCGGCAGCCGGCAGCTGCATGAGCCGGGCTGTCGGAGCCGGCCTGAGGCTGCGCCGCGCCAGCGCCCCAGTTCAGCTGCACCTTCACGACGGGTAAGGTGCTGTCGGGTGGTGTCCAGTGGTGAGCAGTAGTGTCTAACGGTGAATAGTGGTGTCTGTCGATGTCTGATGGTGACCGGTTGTGGGTGGTGGTGTCCAGTGGTGAACGGTGGTGACGCCTCCCCCCTCTCATACGTTTTTTTTCTCGACAGTATTCGGAACACACTAGCGATAGAGAGCTGAATTTTGACGCCCTTTGATTCAGGTTAGATCTTATAGGGGCACAGGGGCGGCGGATTCGGGGGGCAGGGGGGCAGCTGCCCCCCTGGCAAAATCGTGGGGGGCAAAAGTATCTTTTTGCCCCCCCCCCATAATTTGTGACAAAGCTTAGACAAGAAACCATATACCTGATTATTCTGTTCGATCATCTGAAGATGTAACCAGATGCCCACATACTTTCATACGTTGCCTTTCTTAAATGGCAAGCGTTCGCGTTCAATTGAAGTTTTCCTCTCTTCAACCTAGTTTTGGAGGCATTATAAGCGTCAACGTGACGCAGCGGCAACCCAGGCCTTCAGTGACCGCTTACAGGGGCGACAGATACGGGATGGCAGAGGAGGCATCGTCCCCTAAGAAACTTTTGGAGGAGGGGCAAACGTATATTCTTGCCCCTCCATAATTTGTGCCCTAAACATGGGAAAATTTACATAACCTGATATTGCAGCTATGCGCTCCTACAGTTTGTCCAACGGTGCATTTTGAATATGTGTAAATGCTAACCATTTCCGCTTTATATCATTTTTTGTCTTTTTAGATTCGATTTAGAGATATTTTAAGTGTGCAAGAGACGCAACTCATACCTTCAGTGGTCGTTTGCCGCTATTTTGTACCTACATAAATGCCAAATCGCAAGCGAGCGGAAACGGAAGGGCTAGCCATTCGCTTGCGGGTAGTTAGGACTGATGAGCGCTCATAATAAGCCACGGTCGTACGCATTGGCCACATTGACCAATGCACGGTATGGTATGGCACCCAAAGGCCAGTCATCATAGATCTGCTTTGGGCATTCGGAGGCTTGTGTGGGGCCAGTGTTAAAACTGGATGTTCACAGTTCAGTATCCGCTTTATTTCAGTTTTCACTATTAAAAAAGTAAAAATTAATGATGGAAACTTTTGAGGGTTAGGGCACTGATCATTAGTGCCCCTCCCCCCTCTGTCTAAAGGCTGGCTATAGAATAAAGCCCATCAAACCCGAACAGTAGCGGCGGAACACCTTCAATTAAGGGGGGGGGGGCACTGCCGACTTTTGGTCCCATTCTTTCCATGCAACGCCCATAGGGCTAACGTTAAAATGCCAAAATCAAAGGGGGGCGCGGTGCCCCGGTGCCCTCCCCGTTCCGCCGCCTATGAACACGAAAGCAAAATCTAAGGCATTTTGGAAAAATGAGTATGCCCCGCAGCGTCCGATAACTACCACCGTCCAGTGGGTCAAGCCAACGGGGCCCAAGTCTATAATGGCACTTAACGATAGCACTAACCTTGTCTCACTTTTCGTTGAAGTCTGTTCCGAATGGTTTCGGCCACAGACTGGCTGCACTGAGGTCGTTTGGTATGTGCAACTGTAATTAAAGCCACCTGAGGCGCCCTGACACCAGGCTGAAGCTGGGTTGGAAATGCTTCGTCTTTGCAGATATTACTGGCCACTGATTCTCGAGTCCCTGAACCGGTAGATGTCGTGGCAAAATTTGGTGTGATAATTTGGACCTTACCGCAGTCAGCACACCCTAAAGCCCTAATAAAGAAACGCCCCACCCAGAGCTTCTGGATTCCCGTTCCAGTCCACCGTTCCTTCACCTCAGCCCGCCGCCGCGCTCCCTCACCCTCCGTTCCCAGCTTGACGAGCGTTTGGGCCTTAGTAAAGCCTTGCTGTAGGCTTACTGTATAAACCCATCGAGACAGCCCGTCTCGGTGAGCTTATTTGGCGAACTACTGCCTTGGGGAGGGTTTCTGGCGGATCGCTGTCCCAATATGCTTAGATGCGACCGACTGTCTTTGAATGTTTGAGCTCCCGCTGTGAGCTAGTTTCAGTTGATATCTGTCTCAGAAATACTTTTTAAAGGAAGGTTAAACGGAAATCGAACGTAAAATGAACAGAGGAAATGGTAACGAGTTACCTCATTGCAAAGAATAGCGCGCGCCTACTTCAAAAGGTTTGGCACCGTTCTTCAACATCTGATATGCGATCGGGTTATGGCACAATTTTTCCCATTGGAGCTTTTTTCTAATACAGCAATACGAAAAGCGTTACATCGTCCACTGGTGGATCCAGAGAGCGGGCATTTAAAGCAAATATTTACTCCCCCTCCCCCTGGCCCCTGCATCGCCCGAAATCGACAAAACGTACCTTATGTTTCCTAATAATAACACTTTTATCAGGATTTTTTTTTTTGCTTTTTGCTGTTCAGCAGTAAGTCCGTAAAGAATCGAAATCCGAGGAGTTTTTTGGATTTTGGACACTTTTTTGGGGGGTATGTCTCTTACAGCGTCGAAAACGCCTTTCTGGATCTGCCTATGACATCATCTCGACTGGGATCTTGCCCCCCCACGCCAAAATCGAATCCGCCGCCACTGTAGGGGCATTCCACGTCAAGTGGGACAAAATGACCATTTTGAACCTCACCTACTCCGATTTTTGCGAAACTTTGTGAAACTACTCATCTATATGTGAAAAGGAAAGAACATTTTTATCAAGACATGACGTCACGTTTCCGAGATACACGCCATCAAACATTGACTTAAGCAAGGCACATTATCGATTTTAAAGCGTAATACTCTTTGAAGTTTTAGACATATCACCACGCGACAAAGTTTGAAATGGAGGGATTACCTAGATTAGGTTTTAATTTGAGGATAACAATATTGACGTCTTTAACTAATTGGTGAACTTAATCAAAATTCAAAACATACATTTTAAATTTCTGAAAAATAGGCACCCTTCGATTTTCTTGATATTCACATACCTATTTTATTCTCCTATACATTAGCTGCTTCAGTGCATCTAACAAACTTTAAAAATGACGTCCTCCCTTTCAATGTTTGCGCGAAGACACAAAGCCAGGCAGCATGTCTGACGTGGCATAGCACACACTAAATGCAGGCACGCTCACCTACACATTAGGTATTTGAAGGACTTGATAGCTCATACACATGGAAGAAAAATGCACTAAAACGAAATGTGATAAATAGCTGCAGCAGAGGTTTGGCGTCCGATGCCTCTTCGCCAAGTTAAGACCATGCCAATCTCGGCCAGTGTGCCGCCGCGCCGGCATTGGCCGTGGTGTGACGTCATCCGGCCGGCTCGGCGATGGGTACTGCGATGGGTACTGGTTAGGTGACTCGCCGGCCAGCCGGCCGCCGTCAGGACCAGGTGGGTGACAGCACGTGATCGCCTGAGGCGGTGGGGGGTAAAAATATTTTTGTCATTTAATGCTCAATGCAATCGCTGCGACTTTTTACAAGACCTTCTCATCGTCGTTGTTCCTTGCTTTCAACGACTGGTCCCCGAGTGATGACTATCCTCACGCAAGATAGGATGAATGGAGCTAGCAATTAAGCCCAAAAAACATATCGAAAATGTTACAAAACACTTCTTTTGAAGGGGATGAATTGAATGGTTTTGGAGCCTCACGAAACATGTTTCAGATATGACGCGTAAAACAAACTGACGCATAAAGACTGTGTTCAAAAATAAGAGCGGCAGCTCCGCAAGCACTTGCTGACGAATGAAAATCGTAATTTTTTCCCGGTCGCCATAGCAACAAGTAGGCGTCACAAATTTCGAACACTATCTGAGTGCGCCAGGTTCGACTACATCGAGGACGATGGGTGATGGTTGCCAGCTGATTAAATTAATGAAACGAGAATAAATTCGCTTTTCTTTGAGATGGCGAGTTAAAATGTGTTCTTAATTTCAAATATCATTGAATTAGTTTCTGTAATTAAAATAACTACAAAGCCTCTGTGCAAGGGATAAATCAAGGCTTATGAAAATCGTGAGTAGGGTTGGGAAAAGCAAAAAAAGGATCACGTGACTGGCGTCCCAACCTTATCTGTAAGAATCTTGGTCAGGACCAAGCGGCAAGCGACCGTCCGCGGTAGTTCCGCAGGCGGCCGCCAGAGGGATATCGCCACGCGCGGCGTCGCTATTAGAGTTGCAAAATTTCCCTACCGCACTACCGGCATGCCGGTAATTTTTTACTGCCGCCGGTTTTTTCGTGGTATCTGGCATGTCTTGCCGGTAGCATGCCGGCACTTTTGATTTTGCACAAAAAAAATATCAGCATATGCAGGGTAACTTTTAAAGGGGGAAGAGGGGAATTTCACCCCTTCGAAAATTCCGCTTCCCCTTTCAAATCGTGTCTGAACGGCTAGGGAGAGAAGGGGGAATTTCCCCCTTTCAAATTTATTTTTGAGCCCATTTTCAATCAATTCGCTTTTCAGCTTCTATAGTCATCGTTAATCAGATTCTCGTCATCAATCAACGTTGCTGGCGCTTAAATAATTATTAATTTTCAATTTTCGGTTCCATCCAACCATTTTACGTTTAGTGCAATGGGAACTCCAGATTAGTGATCCGAAACCGATCGGATGGTCGATGGTACATACCATCTCTTGTCTTGTCGCAATTCGCACTCACTGACATATCGGTACAGGCGTCGGCGTAGAAATCGGAGGGGGACGGGATGACCTCTCCGAACCAAGGGCGGATACAGGGGGGAGGGCAACGGGCCATGGCCCCTCCTTTGACGCAAAAAGAAGGTGACCCCCTTTTGGACCCCCTTTTATCTGTGTTATTTTTCAGAAACGACCCATTTATTCACGATTATTTTCACTTTTTCATCGACGCCAAGGCCAGACTTCTAAACTTTTTGTCCCAATATGACAATGGCCGTGTTTAACCATCCTCCAAACCGGAATCATTGAAGGAAAAACAACGTTATTTTTGTTCCATAGGCATCAAAGCTTTGAGTAATAAATAACTGTTTTCTCTTTATGCAGCATTCACGTTCATCTGCTTTGCATGCAGAGCAGGGCGCAACTAATGTGCCTCATCACGGCCGGCTTTCCCAATGGAATTTTCACTGCTCACCAATACTGATCGTAATAATTCAAATTTTGTGCTTCATTAGTTTTTGTTCGGATATCACTGCCCACCTTGTAGTTGTAGAGGTTGCAGTTTTGTAGCGCCGCCGTTTCTCTACATGCACGACCACACAAAGAACTTTAAAACTGCTCGTTAACTGTAGCTTTTGTGAGCGTTTAAGAATTTCATGTTTTTTGCTCATTTTTTGCTCGAACAGTTTGACATCAATTACTCCTGACCTAACGTGACCTAAGACTTGAAATTTTGTGTGAAGGTTTCAAATTGATGCCCGGTAAGGTACTAAAAATTTGGCGGCGCTGCGCGCCGCCGATTTTCGCTTTTCAAGAAAACCCACATGGGGCCAAAATGACTTCCAATCAGGGCGCGGGTTAACCTCTCTCTTTAGAAAGGCGGTACTTAATGTTTGGGGCCGGGGTATACTACTTATTGATACTACTGATAGGTTGATACTACTGATTGGCATTTGCAAGGGCGCAGTCAAGTTGGGACCTCCCCCGCCCCTTACAGCCAAAGTATATTTTTTAGCAAAATTATTTTTTGGCAACCTTCCAAAATAAAGTGGCTGAAATCCGGGGATAGAATAGGATTTGGGGGTAGGTAAGGTTCTGCGGGCTCCATCCTAACGAAAAACCTAATGGCATTGCCGCCCACCCCCCTTTCAGATGCCCCTGGATCCGCCTTTGCCCCGAACTTTATTTCCCCTCTCAACTTTTCCTGTAAAAGTAACCCTGAGCATATGATTCAAACTTTGGACACTAAGAGGCTATTGAATTGTAATAACAGCAATCTTAGCCACTACAAAATACATTTTGTGGTAGAAGTTCCATTGCTAAGGGTAGGGGTAGCATATGGACCTCAGCATTTCACAGGTTTTGTTATAATTAGAATTGTCAAGAATCTACTGTGGTCTATCAAAGGAAGAATACTCATTCATGTTGCAAAAGCGCAACCAATTAGTAAGTCTAATGGTAGGTAATATCTTCAAAAATAGCCAAGTTATTTGCATTATTGTCAAAATTTTACAACTATTTATTTTTTAAAACCATTTTGCAGTACGTTTCTGACATCTTTCAGCAATGTAAATGGCACCATCGTGTTCCTGAGCTCAAGCTGCATCTGATAGGCACCTTTTGTGTTGAAAAATTTCATTTTCAAAATTTGACCCTTCTGACCGTGACCGATACATGATATGCAATTTTCGTGACCTAGGATGATATGGCCTTGACCTGAAAAATTCAAAGTAAAAGTTCGGTACCCTCAGGGTATCTAAGGCATATATCAAGGAGTGCGTAAACCAAAAATTGAGCCTGATCGGACTTGTCAGTCGGCAGCCAGAGCCTAAATTGTAAACAAGCAAAAATGCCGATAATTTTTACTTTGACCTAACCTGTGACGTCATCGGTGACCTCGAGGTCAATGAAAATAGGTTTTCTTCGATAGTTTTTCCAGGGCTATCAGACGCCGTTTGAATTTTGACGATCGGCTCAGTAGTTTCGGAGATAGAAGGGGGCTCTGGAGAGCTCTGGAGAGCCCCCCTCAGTCACTCGCGTTATAGAAAATACCACAGTCATGCGCGGCTTAAAATTAAAAAAAAACTGCAGACTTTGAAATTAAATGTTTCCGGTGATTGAAGATATGGTGTTGAGTGCTCTTGCGAGGAACATATTGTTATAATAACTCAAAATGAATGACCTAAATACATCATTTTCGACATTTAAGCTTTCTATATTCGAGGAAAAGGTCATTCATTTTGAGTTATTAAATGTTTCCGAATTAACCTTCGCCCCAGTGCAGTGTGGGGGGGGGGGGGCATATGTTAGCACCCTGTCGCGTTTTTTGCGTGTAAATAAAAACGGCGGCGCGTAACGCCGCGCCGCTTGGGGTAGCTTTTTGTACATCAATTTTGGACAATGTGTGAAATTTTTGACCCCAGGTCATGTCAGGTCAGGTCACCAGGTCAAGTTAACTGACCAAGCCTAAAAAGTTGCAATCATGTCCAGCCTGCAGTGTTTGTCAGAGAGGTTTTAAACTTAGTGGATTGCATGATGTTATGGGCGCCTACAATTTGTATATCTCGGATTTTTTTATATCCGTGACCTAAGGTCAGGTCAGTGACGTGACCTTTCCATTATAAGTCAATGGAGAAAAATGAAAAGGCCTCTAGATCCGTGTGTACGCATAGGAACAGTCCAAATATTTCAGAATAACAATGATTTGGACCACCTGTGACGACCAAGGTGTCTATTTTGCTGATAGCCTCTAGAAAGGTCATCCGAGGTCATTTGAGGCTACAAACAAATTTTTGCCAGTAACTTTCGATTGGAAAGAGATAGAACGCTGGGGATGGTCTCACTGTGTTTGTCTTGCCGAGACGCATCGACTGATATGCAACATGACCTTTTCCGGTCAGGTCATGACCTTGACCTGAGGTCAAATTTTCAAGTTGACCTTTCAAGATCAAATTATAGTTCATTCGATGCGTCTCGGCGAGAGGAATACGATTCTGGCAATAGAAATGTCGTGGCTTTTTTTAGTAAAAAGTTATTGTCGAAAAACACTTTTCGTAAAAACAGCTATTTTTGGAGTTTTTGCCCTCTGGAGGCTAAACCGTTGACCTGAGGTCAATTTTGATGTGACTTTATGTAATGAAAGAAGAGTTCAAGAGCTATCGATTGCTTTTCGATGCATTTTTCTAGCTATCATAGTTCCTGAGATAATGGCATGTTTTCTGAAAAATATAATGACGTTTGGCAAATTTCGACCTTTGATGACCTCCAGTGACCCCAATATTGGTCTAAGATGAAAAATGACTGGAATACTTTCAAACGTACGCATTAAGAGCTATCGATTGCTTTTTACCGCGTCTTTCTAGCCCTCTTAGTTTTTGAGTTAGAGGTGGGTGGTAACATATGCCCCCCCCCCCCCCCACTAGGGCGAAGTTGGCTGAGACCGCCACTGGGGCGCGGGTTAAAACATTTCTCGTTGTGAGTGCCCAAATCGGCAAATGCAAGCTAGGGACCCCAATGTGGCTATCTCAACCCCAAACTAATGTTAGGTGGGATGGTCACTTTAATGGAAATGAGAGGAACGCCACCATATCAATGCTACCAAATATATTTTTTTTACGCTAAGTAAATTTCGTCGGCTCACCTATTTTTGCCTTCATTCCATTTTATCCAGCCGTGTAGGGGAGGGCAACTTGGGTCCCAAAAAAACTACCCCATTTTTTATTTTGGCATTGGGCCACTTTATTTTGGAAAATTACCAAAATTATGCATTTTAACCCGCGCGGGGCTGGGGTCTCCAGCCGAACGCGCGGGGCTGGGGGGGGGGTGTAAATTTTACCCCCCCCCTGTTATCTCCCGAACTAATGGTCCGATTTGGAAAATTCAAACGCCAATCGAAAGATCTCATCACGAACAACTAAAATCATTTACTTAATTTAAAGTTTGAGGTCAAGGTCAAGGTCAGGTCAAGGGTACAAATTGCAAGTTCCTACAGTATCGGCCTTGCACCGTAGTTGCCGAAGAATGGAGTCATGGACTGAGACTGATTGCCCAAAACGTGTTCTAATGCTAGCAAGACAATATTCGACAATATTCGTTGCATACGATATCATTCAGAGGTCAAGGTCAAGGTCAGGTCAGGTCAGGTCAGGTCACCAAAAACAAAATATAGAAAAGGGCATGTGCGACACATGTTTTATGGGTGATTTTACTCATAGAATTCAATAGGCACACTCAATAAGTGATATGGACCACTTTTGGATTAATTTCAGGTCGAGGTCAGGTCAAGGTCAGGTCAAGGGAGGTCAAATTTCAAAGTTGGTTGTTAAGGCCTAAAAAGGTGTCTATCTGATGCAGTGTTTCACGGCAAATCGAATGGTGCTTTTTTTGTTTCCGTACGAGGTCTAGAACTTCCAAAAATATCATTTTCCAAATTTTGTGTGTGTCGTGACGTCATAAAATGTTTAATAACTCCCACATTTTTGAACCGATTATTCTAAAAATTGGTATGTAGGTGCACATAGACCACTTCTCTGACATATATTCCGTTTTTTCGATACACTCAAAATTTTGGATTTTGTCATTATTTTTCCAAAAAAGTCAGTTTTTTGGGAAAATTTTGGGCCAAAATCCAAAGTTTTCAAAGAACCGAGATAGCCATTTGATAGACAAAGTAGAATTACGTATAACCTTTTTTGTTACGCCTTGATCCCTTTAAAAATGAAGTTGTTAGCGGCGTTTGAAATTTTGCCGTTTTTGAGGCGAAAATGGCGAACATGACGTCACTAAAACGTCAATTTCTCAAGAATTTTCCGACGGATTTCGCTCAAATTTTCAGGGAACGTGTCAAATTGATGTACGAAAAGGTAATGAAAGGTTGGCGGCGCTGGGCGTCGCCGTTTTTGAGATATTGCAAAAATTCGCGAGGGGGGTAAAATTTACCCCCCAGCCCCGCGCGGGTTAAAGCTTAAACAAAAACAAAATATTTAGCGAAAATATTCAGTAAAGTTGTGGGGGCGGCGTCGCCCCACGCCTTCAAGTTGTGGGGGCGTCGCCCCCACAGCCTTCAAGTTGTGGGGGCAGAATGCCCCCATTGCCCCCATGGTTCCCGCGTCCATGCGTGCCACGTGCAAAACGAAGAGGTGTCAGTTTTGTAATAGTTGCAATATCTCGGTAACTACTAGGCCGATTGCGCTGCAAGTTGGCATGTAGATAGATACCCACTAGGCACTGCATATCCATGTGCCAGAGTTGGGGTGCTGCTGCACGTGCGCACGTGCAGGTGTCGTTTCCAGATCTCGAAAACGGCTCGACCGATTGCGCTCAAATTTGGTACACAGTTAGGGACCGGTTAGTAGGGTGCCGTGCAAAAGTCAGTCGGGACCCATTTTGCACGTGCGCACGTGCAGGATGTCGCTTCCAGATCTCGAGAACAGCTGGGCCGATTGTGCTCAAATTTGGCACATCGGTAGAGACCGGTTAGTAGGGTGCCGTGCACAAGTCAGTTGGAGGTAGCCCCTCGCAATTTCGCACGTGCAAGGCCCACTCTCTCGCTCGCTCCGTTAGTCGCCCCAAAAGGCGTTATACTGGTTTATGAGACAGAGGGCAACAGTGATAAGTAAACTTGAAATCACTATTCTACTATACACCAGTAATAGAAGAAAATGTTTATGAGAAAGGCTACGGGGGCAGATTCTGTCCCCCCTTTCTAACTTCCGAACCAATGGTCGTAAAAAGACGGGGAAAACGGCAATCGCAAGCTCTCAACAAGACAGATCTTTAGAGCCTTTTTTCTTTAGTAGGTCAGAGGTCAGGTCAAGGTCAGGTCAAGGGTACAAAATGCAAGTTTCTACGGTATCGGCCTTGCACCGTAGTTGCCGAAGAATGGACTGAGACTGATTGCCCAAAACGTGTTCTTAGGCTACTAAGACAATATTCGTTGCATACAATGTCATGCAAAGGTCAAGGTCAAGGTCAGGTCAGGTCACCAAAAACGAAGTATAGAAAAGGGCATGTGCGACACATGTTTTATGGGTCATTTTATTCATAGAATTCAATAAGCACACTGAATAAGTGTTATGAACCACATCTGATTGAATTTCAGGTCGAGGTCAGGTCAAGTGAGGTCAAATTTTGAAGCTGTTTGTTAAGGCCTAAAAAGATGTCTATCTGATGCAGTTTTCAGGGTGAATCGAATGGTGCTATTTTGTTACCGTACGAGGTCTAGAACTTCCAAAAAATGACTTTTTCCAAAAATTGCGTGTCGTGACGTCATAAAAAATTGTATAACTCCCACATTTTTGAACCGATTCTTCTAAAAATTGGTATGTAGGTGCACATAGACCACTTCTCTCACATATTTCTGTTTTTTTCCCGATACACTCAAAATTTTGGACTTAACCCGGCACGCGGTGGGCCTCCCGGCCACCTTCCACGCGGTGGGGGCATTTTTTTGCCCCCCCCCCTCCGTATCTCCAAAACTACTGGACGGATCCGGAAAATTCAAACTGCGTTCGATAGCCCTGTCAAATTTGTTAAGGGAAACAAAATTTCATTGACCTCGGGTCACCGATGACGTCACAGAGCAGGTCAAAGATAAAATGTTTCACCGTTCACGGGTCTTCTAGGGAAAGCGCTATAACACCGAGTAAAACGGGTTTTGTCGAAATCAGCGATAGGGCGTCAGTTGTCTAGTACATAAGATGCTATTAGAGGTCACTGGTCATACCAGGTCAGGTCACAGGTCAGGTCACCAAAGGTCACCAAGGGTCACCACATGAACCCAACTTTACTAAGGTTGTGCGATGCATGTTTTGTGGCCAGTTTTTCATTTCCAACTCAATGGTGTTGGTTATAAGACCATCAGGTACGGTTAAGGTCACTTTCTGGTGGAGGTCAGGTCAAGGTCAGTGTCGTGACCGGAGACCCCCCGAAAAAGCGTCTCATGAGCCAGTTCGAGATTTAGTATTTTGGAATATTCTCTCGGAGCATGCAATTTAGGTTAAAATCGAAAAACTGTGTTTTGTGTTGGATTTGGCAGTTGGAAATTGGTTTGGCATTATTTCGTCAGTGTTAAGTTATTTTCTCGGTTATTAATATGGTTTATTTTGTGACGAAAGCGAAGCGATAGAACGACACGACATTACGGATGAACGAAGCCACCGAACGATACGAATTATTTTTGCGACCCGCCTATAAATCCGACATTCTTGGTGAGTGTATGTTCCTTTTATGCTTGTTTGTTTATGCTTTCGGCTGATGCAAGAAGTTTGTCTGTATTTATTTATGTCCGTTGAGTTATGTTATCTAAAGTGTCTCATTTATGTTCTCCAGAAACCGTGAAATAGAAGTTAACAGCGAGTTTTCCTACACGAGTTTTACAAGTCACTGGCGGGCGCAACAGTTTCAAGAATCTCGACATCAGCACCAGATTCTAGTCGGCATCATCCATCCAGTTCTTCGGCAGTCGGCATCATCGAACCAATTCTTCGGTGGTCGGTATCATCGTCCACATCATCGTCCACGTCGTCCACAAACCAGGTCACGTCAGCGACCGACTACATAGGTCAGTCACGCCTTTGGTTTTAATTTACGATTTGTCTAAACCAAAAAATTACACCGCTTATAGCAAAGCGGTGACACGTTTCAAGACGAGGGCATCGGAATGTCTGCCCGTTTTGGTATGATATGACAATTGTTTGGACTGCCTGAGTGTAGACAAATGTTTGTTTGTTTTGTCTGCGCTATATCTAGAATTCCGGTTTATTTTGGCTCATATGTATGCATATGCCCGCAGTTATATACATAGGTGCAATGTGTAACTGAGCTGTAAATAAGCATCATGGATAATTTGAAGGTCTCAGAGTTAGGTACTATTGGTCTCAAGATAAGGGTCCAGGCGACCTGTAGGTTTGATGCGGTGAATACCCCCACCTCCGCCACACTCGCTCGGTGCTACGGAGCTCCGATCTCGCGACGACCGGTCACCTGTACTTGTAGACTGTGCCGCATGACATAGCAGTTGAGCGGGCCAGCGGAGCTTAGGCGGAAACTAGCGCCGCGTTTGACAGAGAAGGACGCTCACCATTCCGGTGGGAGGGCCGCTCGCCATTTTAACTCCATGTAGCGCCTCGACAATGAAGGACACTACATGAGGACGACACTACAGGGTTCGGCAAAAATTAAGTCCACTTCCTATGACAGCACTTTCCGGTTCCTAATCGTGTCTACACCTGAGGGATGACGATTCAGGCTGCAAGTTCTCCCTATGTAGCAACTTAGAGAGAACATTTTTTTTTAAGTGGATAAAACTTATGCCTGACCATGTAGCTCACACATCATTCATTGCAGTTTCACCCTAGACTGCAAGACGTGGCAGTTTGTTTAGGACGTAGCAATTAATGTTGTCATGATCGGCATACCGCTGACAACGTCACTAATCACTATTTATATCATTATCTTAACGGTTGCATATTTCAACCTTCATAACTTTTAATTTCCTAAGTTGTTTCATATAATTTCATTTATTGCACTCAGGGTTGTATACCAATCAAGTCGATTGAATTGATTGATTTGATTCAACGCGTATTTTGAGTTGATTGGATTGAGTCGATTGACTTTTCGAGATGACTGGTTGACTGACTCGTTTGACTTTAGCGACTGGTTGACTGATTTGATTCCCGAAAATTAGAGTGACTCGTATGATTGAGTCGATTGAATGGAAAGTTCAAATAAGTTTTAGTTGACGAAAAATAATGACACCAATTGATGACATCAAAGATCACAAAACTACACTGAAAACTGTTTGTCATCACAACTGCATTATGGGGTAGATGGCCAAATAAAGAACAGGGCCTAACCATGAACAGCCAACTTTGACTTTCAACTGCAATAACTGCTCCAATCCTGGTGATAGAACCTGGCATATATCTATGGAACCTGGCGATGCACCTACCTACCTTTCTGCACTCAGCAGGAAACGTTTTTTTTTTTAATCCAGATGATAAAGTGCAAGGCCCTATATACTAATAAAGTGTGATTAATTAATAATTCACATATCCACATCTCCTCAGAAACAACCCACTGAACTCTATAAATATCTGAAACCTCTACAAAAATAACTGAAACAAAAGCGCCGTTTTCGTCTCGCTAAATTTGCTGCATTGTTAAATTTGCAGCAGAACGTTTGTTGATCCTTTTCTCCTGAGAGCCTAAGCATAACATATTTAATATATTTCATTTTCCTTAAAATATTTTACTGAATATTATAAAGTGGTTTTATTTCAAATGAAATCATAATTAAAACGAAATTGGTGTACAACCGATTTATTTTATGATAATCTACCATACTTCACGATTATCAATGACGTCATCTTACCAAAAAATCAAAGAAGTAGAATAAGTATTTATAAAAGCTTAGCATACTTGTTCATTGTTGGCAAAACGATGGCAAAACGTTTTCTTTGTTTTTTTTCGCAGTCGCACCGTGCCGTTTTCGCGTTTTAATTTTCCTTGCCTTGTTCCTACTTCCTTTGTCCTTAACTTATCCTGTGGTTCCAGAGTCCCTGTCCTCTCCATTTCCTTTTCAATGTATTTTTAATCCTCATCCCTATCCCCCAGTCCTAACAGTTTCAAATTGTATTGCAATAAAATGTTTTGAATTCTTCACATATAACCTATCTACCTTCGTTGGTACTGTTGGTAGCCAGTGACACATCTAGGCAGGTAAGTAGGTACCTACCTGCTTTCCTGCTGTCTTCATAAAGCATACCTAATGAAGTTGTCAAATTTGTAGCACATTTTCAACACTTCAGTTGGGCAAACTAGACCTTTGGAATCAAAATATGGAGGCATCAAAAGATTGATTCCTTATGACCATATTTGGGCATAAATGCAGACCATTTCTAACTTACCAATCACATAAAAATAAGAGAGTGTTTCAAGAAGGAGCATGCCTGATCTTGAACAGAAATGCTGGAACTATCTCCTAAGCAAAATAATATTGCTCCTATCATAACAATTTGAATTCTATAGGTAGTGAAAGGCAATCAAGGAATTGGTTCACTTTAAACAGATAATCAAAATATTGATTCCCCATCAGCTGGCTAATCATTATTTTGATTCACAGGTAATGTTAACAGATAGGCAACAATGACTTGCAAGAATACAGCATTTATCTTGCTATTATTCTCATTTAGTGGT
The DNA here is from genome assembly GCF_019059575.1 of Amphibalanus amphitrite. Lineage (NCBI taxonomy): Eukaryota > Metazoa > Arthropoda > Thecostraca > Balanomorpha > Balanidae > Amphibalanus > Amphibalanus amphitrite. Next base: position 998,714 of record NW_024881598.1, on the reverse strand, counting down.
ATCCTCAGCACTACAACAGATACCTATGGCATTGTTGTACTTAACCTTCACTACATTTGATAACAATTCACAATTTTTAAATGTCAAGAATACAAAAACTGAAGCAACAGGTAAAAACCATATAAATAATATAAAAGCACTACAACAATGATAATTAGGGGTTTAAAAATTTCATTTTGCCATTTTACACAAATACTGATAGTTTAGTATGTGATTCATGATACAAAAATAACATACAGTGTGATTTCCTCAAAACAGCTTTTACGTGATGGACAGTGGCTCTGTCTTTTTCCCATTCACAAGGCCAAAGGGACAATTTCTTAGCTTTGAGGTAACACTTTTTCCAAACCTACCACATTTTTCTACCTTTATAAAGAAAAATCTCACCGTCATGGGCCTTTTTTCAACCGTAATGATACATTTGAAGTCAAAAGTGTACCCAAATGAATCAAAAAATTGATTCCATGCCCATATTTGGTCATGGCTCCTCCCACCAGAATCAAATTATTGATGCCTCCATATTTTGATTCCAAAAGTCTAGTTTGCCCAACTGACTTTCATATGGTGTCAGTGTGGCATGAAACCTAGCTAGGTTCATTATGTTAAAGGTTCATTTCAGAAGAGCTCCGCATAACTCACATAAGAGACAGACAGGGGCTTTACATGGGGTAGATGGCCTGATGACTTAGCTGGAATATGGCCAAAATTAAATTGACAACTTTTAGGTGAAAGGTGGTGATTTGGGTTAAGGGGCGAGTCAACTACTGGGTTATTTTGCACCCATTAAATGAAACTTCTGCTCCAATGCTACCCATTGAACCTCAATATCATGATCCACCTGTCCATCACTAGGTATCCTTCCTTATTACATAGAATCTTTGAATGGCATGGCAATTTATAATTTTAAATGACAATATTTTTATGTTTCTTCTGTAGGTAGGTAGGTAGGTAGGTAGGTAGGTAGGTACACCAGACTGCTATGGACACTTTTCCAACATGGTGGGGCAAAAAACCTAATGTATGTCTTGGTTTGAGTCGTTTGATTGAGTTGATTGATTCCTTTCATTGTCGCGTTTGAGTCGATTGAATCAATTCCCGAAAACTGCTCTGACTCTATTGATTTGATTGGTTTCCCAAATTTGTCGTGATTGAATTGATTGCTATTGATTGAGTCGTATACAACCCTGATTGCACTGAACAACTGTTGAACAGTTCATTTCAATAACTGCATTGTAAAAGCTTCGGCCAGGGTTAACCAGTAAACAGTATGTCAAGTGTTACTCTCGCCCCGTTCGCTATGTGTTCGCTTTATACTTCTATCGAACGTGATATCATTCCAAGAAAGCACTAATAGTGTAGAGTATAGAAGCCATTCCCACCGATGGGACTCGAAGCAATGCAGCTAGGTAATGCATATAGGCTGATTGGCGATTTCAGCTTATAAACAAGACAAGGAAACGTTCTCAAAAATCAAATTCATGCACGGAACAAACATATTTCAAGAGTGCACGTATCTCGTTGTCGTTGTATCCGTTATTCCTCGTCTGACCTATTGGCTTTCTGAATACCGAGAGGGGTCTAGAGTGGGGAGGGGGGGGGGTTGCTGGACCCCCGCCGCCGTTTCACCCATAATTAAGCTTAAAGCCTTGCAAACAAAAACAACACCCAGCGATTCACAATCAAGTTAAAAGTGTCAGAGCTACATGTGACCTCTGAGGTCAGGTCACGTGCACAGGTGCAAGGTGCAGGGTGTTCATTAGCGAATAATAAGCCCCCGCTGGAGCCCCAAAAGGTCGCCGGCCATCGTGCAGACGAGGCCTTCGACGACACACGGCAGCGTTCAGTTCATCAAGGGTCTTGGACTTTGAGTTCGCTCCGCAACTTGAGTTGCTTGAAGTTAAACGGTGAAGTCCAAGCAGGAAAAATTCAGACTGCAGAGTGACCAGGGGTGCTGGGATCTTGTTCAGTTGCTCGAATGTAATGAGAGTCTAGCAATGTTTTAATAATCTGTCCAGTATTCACGTTCGCAATGGATTAAGAAACCCTGGGAAGGCATTTTTAAATATATGGACTAGTGATGTCAATTACAGAAAGTCGTGATACCGATACCAAACCAAATACCAACAGGAACCGTGGGAAAATACCGAAACCGAACCGACTTGGGAATATCAGGGAAATACCAACTTTTTACTAAAGTCACAGTTTCTTTTACATTAGCGAGGACTCACAATACCTACCAACAAAATACCAAATGTGTTAGCCTCGAAACGGCAAATACCAAGTTGGTATCGGTTTGGTATCGGTATGCCAAAAAGTTGGTATTCGATTGACATCTCTAAGATGGACAATCATCCACAAAAAGAAACTGAACTGGAAACATTATCGCCCGATCCTAATGACCGTCATCTACCCTGACAGCATGGTGTCGAGGCTGGAAGCGTGCACCTTTTGGCTCACGGCTCAGTGAAGCGGAAGAATGGTTCGAAAGGGTGATATTGAGTGACGAAAAGTGGCTCGCGCTACAGCAAGCACCCGCAAGAAGAATACAGGCTCCTTTGCTGAAGAATCCACAAAAGTTGATTCCATACAAGGATGTGCACGGAGCGAAGGTCTTGGCCGAGGTCTGCCGCACGGAGAAGCAAGTTTTCTTCGAGCGACACAACTGATTTCTGTACACAGTTAAGCAGTGATACGTAGTGGATACGCCGAGGACATGTCGTTGATTTGCGGCCTCAGACGATGAATATACAACGATTCCAGAATTCTTAAATCAGGGAATCGTCTCGCCTAACGGCTCGACGTTTAAAAGATTTGTTCTACTTACTTGCGGTTTAATATATAATCAGTTGGATATATATAAACTTTACTAAGGTTGTGCGATGCATGTTTTGTGGCCAGTTTTTCATTTCCAACTCAATGGTGTTGGTTATAAGACCATCAGGTACGGTTAAGGTCACTTTCTGGTGGAGGTCAGGTCAAGGTCAGTGTCGTGACCGGACACCCCCCGAAAAAGCGTCTCAATATATAATCAGTCTTTCAGTTGGAACGGTAGTTAATGACAAAAAAGCTCCAATATCTATATAATGTCGTTTATGACATTGCACATGGTTCAAAACGCAAAAGTTGAGCATATATCTTGCACGGAGTGAAGCGATACGAGCACGACTCCATGTGCAAACGATAGTCTTAAATCATTTTTTGTCATCAAAATAAATTTAAATATGTCCCTTGTTCCTTGTTGAATTACGATGGTGAGCTCACGTCATTGACCTAGATTTACGTGAACTTTATAGAAAATTACGAGACAGTGAAGTTGCAAGGTCTCGGAAGAATATGAAGTCCTGTGAATTTTATTTATCTGCAAAAGTTGACCTAACAATGACGGAGTTGCCAAGCCGCAATATTTTAGGACCGAGTGAATTCTTTTATGACGTCAAAGGTCAGTGACTCGACGAGAATTGACAATGTAATTGGTCGTTGGTGTCACCAGAGAATCGGCTTGAATCAAGTCAGGTGTGCTATTTTCAGCTTTCCATGGTTGCCTTGTTGAGCGCAATCGCAAGAAGTCTGAGGTAGGTAACACCCGTCACCCTCACCTATGGAAAGTTAGGCTTTTGCGGAGCGACCTTCAAAGCTAGTGCGCCCCATGCACTGTCGTGTTTTCAGCTTGCTGTCGGTTTTCCAATATATGGAAGCCAGTTACAGGCGTCTCTTAGTCTCTCATTGGTCAATCGCACACACCACGTGTGGTTCATCAATGGCCAATGAGAAGATGAGAAACGCCAGCACACTGACAGCATGCCGATTTGGTGATCCAACAGCGCCCTGACCACACCCCCTCCCATCTATCGCTGACAGCCTGCTCGGTAAATCGTCTCGAGACGCGACTGAGCCAGGCCCTTCGACCGGTTACCGCCGCCGGCATAATTCCGCCTGATTCCGACTGCACCGCTAGACACCACACTGCGGCGAGCGACCCCGCTGTCAGACTCGGGCCGAACGCACCCCCTCCCCTACCCCCACTCCAGCTGTGGCGAGGGTGAGGGTATTCACCGCATCAAACCTACAGGCCGCCTGGACCCTTATCTTGAGACCAATAGTACGTGAAGAGTTGCGTCGAAGGGGTCTAAATTACAAAGGTACCAAGAAGACCCTTATTCGCAGATTAAGGGCAGCAGTATCGGACGAAAATGCCGGTAATGATTCCACGGCACCTGGTTCTACGCGCTCGCTAAGAGCAGATGATTCGAGCAATTCTATCGCTGACGACGAGGCAGACCCGATTGTTCAGCCGAGAGACAGTGGCTGGGGGGATCCGTGCTATCGTAAGTTATATCGGACGTGGCTGCGAAACTTCTCTCGGTACGAAACTTCTCTTGATCGGAAGAAAATCGGAGGGATGAAAAAGAAAGAGCGGCAAATCGGAGCTACGTTGTACGTAAGTTGTTTCGCAGCGTTTAAATGCCAGTTTTACTACGATTTAAATGCCAAGCAGATCAGCTGACCTCGTAGTACCATGTCGATAAGGTCGAATTCCCCATACGTCTATAGTGTAAAAGTGACCCCTATTGCAAATGGGCTGTCAGGGACATCTCCTCCTCTGTAAATTTGGAGGGATCATGTGTCGGCATTCCCACGTTCGTTTCGGAGTCCATCTGTTCCATTTGGAGCCCGTCAGTTGGCGTCAAGAGTTGGCGCAGCGAGCGCCCCGAAGACTGCGTCTGCGCACGAGGCTTCGCGATGGAGGAGTATTTTGACGAAATCGCCCTCGCTGCAGAAGAAATAGAGGGACTTGTTGAGAAAGAGGAGGCCGCAGTGTGCCGACGACTTTAAACTGTACGCCAACGCTAAGACCAAGGCAATCAGGGGGCGCTCAGATGATCGGGAGGTCTCAATTGATCAGGGACCAGCCAGGTGACCAGGGAACCCTCTGATAACCAGGGGTCCTTCCAGTAACCAGGGACTCCTTCAATAACCAGGGGCCCCTCAGTAAACGTGGGCCACTCAGGTTACTGCAAGAGACAGGAGTCCCTTATAACCAGTGGCCGGCAAGGTCTCTCAGGTCCGTTTTTGACAAAGCTGTTATTGATGCGAGCCCTTTGCCACCAGCAGAGGGCCCTTTCAAGCCTTTTTAGGGTCGTTTAACGTCTCTTGAGTTTCCTTTGAGGCTAAGGGCCTCTTCAGCAGCCGAGGGGTCTTTGAGGCCTTTTTGAGGGCCTCTTAACGTCAGCTGAGGACCGTTGGACGCCATCTGAGGACCGTTTGGGGCCTTCTGATGGCCAGTAGATGCCAACTGAGGGCTCTCTGACACCAGCTGAGGGCACGCTGACACCAACTGGGGGCCTTCTGACACCAGCTAAGGGCGCTTTTATATTTGACACGAGCTCAGGGCCCTTTGACGCCCTTTGACACCTTCTGAGGTCCGTTTGACGCCAGCAGAGGACCCTTTGGGGTCATAGGAGGGCCCTTTGCTGCCTTCTAAGCGGCCTTTGAGGCTTTTTGAGGGCCGCTTGACGCCACCTGAGGACCGTTGCGGTTGGACTCCAGTTACGGACCGTTTGAGGCCTTCTGATGGCCATTTTGCGCCAACTGAGGGCTGGGGGACCCTCTGACACTAGCTGGGGGCCCTCTGACACCAGATAAGGGCCCTTTAAGGCCTTCTGTCCGGTTAACGCTAGCGGAGGGCCTTTTGAGTCCAAATGAGGGCCCTTTGAGACCTTATAAGGGCTCCTTGAGGCTTTTGAGGGCCGCGTGACGGCATCTGAGGACCGTTGTACTCCAGCTGACGACCGTTTGAGGCCTTCAGATGGACTTTTGGCGCCAGCTGAGGAGGGCTCACTGACACCAGCTGGGGGCCCTCTGACACAAGCTAAGGACTCTTTAAGGCCTTCGGAGGGTCGTTTGACGCGAGCTCAGGGCCCTCTGACGCAGGTTTAGGGCCCTTTCACGCCCTTTAAGGTCTTCTGAGGTAGGTTTAACGTTGGCTGAGAGCCCTTTGAACCCATCTGAGGGCCCTTTGAGGCCATCTTGTGGCCCTTCATTTGGCCATCTGAGGGCCCTTTGACACCAGATGAGGGCCATTTGACGCTAACCGAGGGCCCTTCGAGACCATCTGAGGACCCGGTGAACCCATCTGTGGGCCCTTTGAGGTCTTTTGAGGGCCATTGAAACTTCACCACAATACCCCTGGCTGCGCTACTGGGCATTTATGGACTCGTATGGGCCTGCTGGGGAACGAGATGGGCCCTCCCGGTCTTTTTTAATCATTATTTCAGCTCAGTTTACATGGTCTTCGGCGGTCTAAAGATTAGGGGCCCCAACTCGAATGGGGGGGGGGGGAGGCCCGTGTGCCCTCTCCTGTGTGTGGCCTTGCCGACACTACACCGCTTCCCCTCCCCCCGCCATAAACGCACCGCTGCACTGCTAGGCGCCGACAAATACGGACCGGCGCCGCAACCGGCTCCCCCGCGGCCTGCCTCGCGTTGACATAGCCCTTCCCGAACACCAGTGTAACCCCCACGCGGCCTAGGTATCGCCGCGCCCACCTGTCCGCGGCGCGGCCTCTGATGGCGTATCGGATCATTGATGGTGCGATACATGTTTTGGTCAGATTTTCGCAATTAACGCGAAAAATTGCCCAAAACATTTTTTAAATTTCAAAATTGAAAAAAAATAATTACAAAAATGACGTGAAAGTGACCGTTTTCAACGTGTAAATTTAAAACGCTGTAGCGCAGCCATTTTTGAAGAAATCGACTTCAAATTTTGCACACGTGTTCATCAACCATATTTGTTTAACATATATTTCGGTTTTGTGAAAATTTTGAAAATTTCTTATATTTTTCTCTTGAGAAAGAGGTAAAGCTTCGCTACGATCGGCCTTCCGATCGACCGAGAAGATTCGTAAAGTTAGTTCGTATCTTCACCATTTGCGATACAACTTGCGTATCTACTTAGCCTACGATGTGATGGATCCCTCCAATATCTGTTCCGATTCAACTTACGTTTGATCGCAACTGCGAGGTGCCTTGCGATCACATGGATCCCCCCAGCCAGTGTCTCTTATGCCTCTAGTTCGGTGCACTCCGCAAAAACTGGTTCATCGATATCAGAATGTCGATGAACTTTGTCGCTGACCTCCCTAAACACATCGGGTCATCCTGCTTGTCATACGCTGACGACGTCAAAATTTTTCACCGTGTGTCCTCTCCTGAGGATGCCCACGCCCTTCAGGCTGACTTGGACCGTCTCAGCCGGTGGTCAAGGACCTGGCACCTGAAGCTCAACCCGGCCAAGTGCAAGACCATCACCTTCACTTTGCGCTCATCACCTCATGTCGCTTCATACGCGCTGGACGGTCACCAGCTCGAAAGGTGTGTTAGCGTGCGTGACCTTGGTATCATCTTAGATAGCAAGCTTAACTTCGCAGACCATGTTGACGCTATAGTCTCGAAGTCGAACCGCATGCTGGGCTTGCTGATGAGGAGCATGCAGGTCTCGACACGGGTGCATCGAGCGCAGTTCGACTGTGTCGCAGCCCTCACCGCCTACAAGGCGCACGTGCGTTCCGTAATGGAATACGGCTGTGTTATCTGGTCGGGTGCCGCTGTCACCCACCTGCGCCGATTAGAGCGACTACAGCACCGTTTTCTCATGTGGCTGGGCGCCCGGACACAGGCGAGGTGCCCTTCACTTGACTATGCATCGCTGCTTAAACTGTTCGGCTGCGAATCAGTGAGGTCACGATTCACACAGTGTGACATCAACTACATGCGCTCCGTGTTCAGTGGTCGCTTGGACTGTCCCAACATCTTGGCCATGTTTTCTCTATCGGCACCCGGCCGTCGCACGCGCCGTCCCGAGCTCTTTCATGTGCCGCGCGGAAGAGTGGACACTGTGAAGCGAGGATTTCTGATTCGTCTTCCCCAGCACGTGAACTCGCTTGTCCACAGCAGCCCCGAGGCCGATTTCTTTATGCCTAGCTGCAGGCTAAGGTCGGAGATAGCCAAATTTGCTGACGACCAGGGAACATACTTAGCCTAAGGTCATTGATATAGCTCCTCATGTAGCAACTAGCCGTTACCGGTTTTATTCTCATTGTCATTGTCTACGCTCATTTTTCGTCTTTTTTGTCTTTTTATTTCATCCACTGTCATTCTTGCTTATACCTACACTCTTTTAGGATTACAGGCTATTGCCTGTGCTGATTACTTTTAGGGGATTTCTCATGTCAGTATACTTTTAGCCTCGCTCATTAGCCAGGTGCCTATACTTGTATATTCTCTTAGGCTTTTGCTCATGTCTTCTATATTCTTAGGCTGTTGCCTGTCGGTTTACTTTTAGGCTCTTGCCATCTTGTTAATTTATTTGGATTTTGATCAGTGTTATCACTCATATTTATTTCCATCCAGTGTGTGTGAGTGGTTGTTATTGTCAGTGTGCGACTGCATCCGTAAGTGGGGCTTTGCCTGTGGACGCTATGCCAGTAAATAAACAAATAAACAATAAACAAGAATCCCTTTTCGTTAGGCAGGCTGATGCTGCCGCAAATAGAGCTGGTTTGGAAGCAAAGGTAATGTTATTGGCCGAGAAACAGAGATTAACCGAAGAGACTAGAGCCGCTAGACAGCGTGAACTGGACTTAGACTTACAACGAGAGAGACTTGAGCTTGAGATGGCAATAGTTGAATCCAAGGCACGCGAACGAGAATTTGGTAAATTCAAAGCAAATTTCGATCACCAAATAGGCATTAACAATTCGGCTAACATCAAGTCAGCTGCTGTTCATCAGACCGTGGTAAAAAGCGAGTCTCCAGAGCACCATCAAGCGGAAGAATGTGGTGTTACAGCAGCACCGAAGCAGGAAGTACCAATTGTAAATTTAAACACTTCATCGAATGATACGTTCACTCAAATGTTACGACTGGCTGAAAGAAACAGTATACCTCGAGTGGAAATTGAGAAATTTGGCGGTGATGTCTGGTCTTACAGGTCTTTTATACGCGCCTTCGATCATCTCATATGCGATAAGGTTCAAAACGAAGATGAAAAACTGTATTATTTGGAACAGTACACAACAGGCCAGCCCCGAGATATAGTTAGAGGATGTCTTCATATGCCAACCGAAAAAGGATACAAAGAAGCTAGACGTTTGTTCGAGGCCAGATATGGCAATCAACATAAAATCGCAGCATGTTCGGTAGATCGGATACTGAACTGGCCAACAATCAGAGTAGACGACATTAACGCCATGGACGACTTCTCCATTGCTCTCCGAACCTGTTACAATTCCATGGCGGATAAGGTAGCAGGTGTTTCTGAGTTGGATCATCCTAAAACAATACGGCGAATTTTGGAAAAGTTGCCGGTATACATCTAGCATGGGTGGCGTCGTCTCGCTGACGATGTGAGTGAGCAAAGAAACAGGATGGTAGTATTTAAAGATTTAGTAGAGTTTGTAGAGAAAGAAACCAGGATATTAACAAATCCTCTGTTTGGTCGCCACTTATTTATGGCTGGAGAACAACCGGAGAGGAGGCAAAGGAGCGGACCATCAAAACAATACACTTTGGCGGCTAAAGTGGGCCAATCGGAAGCTGCCAGTCAGCCGATGTCTTGCATGTGGTGCGAGGCAATGCACCCCCTAAATGAATGCTCGAAGTTTGTAAGAAACTGTAGTTTCTGTATGTATTTCCACACGGTCGCTCACCCACCACGGGCTATCGCCGACCTCACACTGCCGCGGCCCGGGCGGCTCCCGTCCACCGCGTGTCGCCGCCGGGGAGACACATGGCCGGCACATGGGCCCGCGTCGGCCGAGTCCGACCCCAGTCCCGTCCACCCAGCCCGGGTCCGGGCCAGACCGATACAGTTACACACCCCCCTGATCTACAAGATCACAAATCCATAATCAACACAAAAATACACATAACATGACACAACATAACAAGGCGAGTACCTAATAATACACCGGTGTTCCATAGCGCTGTGCCGGGCGACTCTCCCGCTCGGTGCGCCGCAGGGTTCGTGGTGCAACGACTCCTGGTCCATCGTCATTGGAAGCATCATTAGCACGAGTGCATTCAGTGCGAGGCGTGACATCAGACATGACACTCACTACGGGGCCAGGACCAGAATCAGCATTATGTGGCTGCGCGGATACTAAAAGTGGCAGCTCATTTTCGGCACCCTCTGTGTCGTCAACCGAACAGTTATCGCTCACGTTGACGGTGCGGTGTCGCACGTTTCTAACATGATGAGGGGTGCCATCAACTACTACTACCTGTGGAGAAACTACTGAGGACACAACACCAGGTTCAGACACGTCCGTGCATCGCGTGCCACGGCGCCTGACCCACACAGCGTCACCAGGGGCGAACTCGCCCGTCCCGCGCGGCGCCGCCGGCTCCGAGCCGTCCGATCCCTCGCGGCCATTCCCACGGCCGTCCGTTCCCTGGCTGCGCCCTTGACCGTCACTGTCACCGACCGGCAGCTGACGACCAGCTGACCCGACACAGTCGCGCACTGTGTAGCGATAAATCCGACCGACGGGGGCATCACTGGCGCTGTCGCTGTCGCGGGGCGACACATTGTATAGGTGCACGGCCTCTGTGATTGAGCATTGCTTTCGAGCGGCAATAACCTTAACTGTCCGGTGATGCCGTTCAACAATACCGTTACCGCCCGGCTCGTACGCTGCCCGGAACCGCAAAACCACGCCCCATTTCGCCGCGAACGCCGCAAAATGTCGTCCACGAAACACAGTGTCATTATCACAAAGAATCTCGCATGGCGCTCCACGTTCGCATAATATCGCTTCCAGATGCGACACAACATTTTCCGCGTCCGGCCGACGCAACTGCCGCCACAAACCGAACCGAGACGGACCGCAATCGATCACTGTCAGGTACGACTGGTGCTGGTAGTGGGTGACGTCGATGGCCAGCCGCTGCCATGTCTCCGTTACCTCCAGCGATCCGTGACGCCAGGTGACCGGTGCCGGATCGATTGAGCGGCAGACGTCACAGTGATGCACAACAGCACGCACCTGAGACCGAGTAATGGTAGGAGCGATGTCACGACGGGCGAAATACCAGGTGCGGCGAATCCCTGGGTGACCGGCGCGCTCGTGCAGCTCAGCAATAGAGGCGTCCACTGTTGCCCCGGTCGCCACCGCCGCTTCTGTGCCGGCGGCCACCGCCGCGCCGACCACCGCGGTCGCACCCGTGTCGGCGGCCACAGCCGTGCCGACTGCCGCTTCCGTGTCGGCGGCCACCGCCGTGCCGACTGCCGCTCCCGTGTCGGCGGCCACCGCCGTGCCGACTGCCGCTCCCGTGTCGGCGGCCACCGCCGTGCCGACTGCCGTGGGCCCTGATGTGTCATGCCTCAGCCACTCTTTCGGAACCCGTGTCAGGGCGTCTGCGCGATTTTCGTCTGACCTGACCAGGGTCACTGTCAGCACGAGACCCATTTCGTCTACCAGCTGGCGTATAAGGTCGACACGCCGCCGGATTAACATCTCGCCGTGTGCCTTAGTGCGGAGCCGGGCTCGCCCACTCAGAGCGTCGTCAATCCAGCGGTGGACGGTGGCGGAGTCAGTCCTCAGCTCGATGGTTTGCATTCCCCAAGCGATGGCAAGATTTATGCCCTTCACAGCGGCATCCAGTTCAGCCATGTTTATGTGCGTAGAAGCAGCAGCTTCACGCCTGAGCCAGCAGGCATCCTCCACAGGGCCACCGTCTGCGGTCTCCAAAACAACGCCTGCGGCCAGCGAGCTGGCATCCGTCCACACCACGGCCGCGTCACCTGAGACACACCACACGCCGTGCGCCGGATCGTCACTGTTCACCCGTTCAGCCACATGATCGACCTGCGCCTGCAGCGTACGGTCCCCTGTCATGTCGTCCCAGCCGCGTGTCACAGCATTAGCACGGCGTTTGAGCCAGGCTGTAGCGGGACGCAGCCACCCACAGACCGGGAGGTGGGCCACCAGGCGACCGCACCAAGCAAACACGCTGCGGCGGGTCAGCGGGCTGGGCGGGGGGCCGACAGGATTGTCTCGCTCCCAGTGCAGCTCGTCACGCAGTGGGCGAACTCGCAGTCCGAGCAGCCGCGCACCATCAGACACACGCTCAGGGGCCTTGCACTCGAGTCCATACCTGGCGAAATGACTGACAACCCGCTCCGCGCTCGCAATGTCCTCATCTACCAGCAAGTCATCCACATATGAGAGCACTGCACGCTGGATTTCAGGGTCCTGTGCCAGCACAGCACTGACGACCGCCTTCATGACTAGCGGCCCTAGGCTGAGTCCAAATCCTAGCCTCCCCAGATAGAAGCGCTGGCCACGAATCTCAACCGTTTGATACGGCCATAGACTTTCGTCGAGATGGATCTGAAGGTACGCCTTTTTGAGGTCAACGACCGCCACGTTTCTGCCGTGACGCCGCCACTTCCTCAGCTGATCGGCGCAGACATCTGCATCAGCGGTGTGGGCGTTTAGGTGGCTGTTTAATTCCCGATAGTCCAGCACTGGCCTCACTTTCTCCTTATTCTTCTGTTGTACAGCCATCAGCGGCACGAGCCCTCGCGGTGGGCCGAGCCGCTGCTCGTCGTATGGCAGCAGCCAGCCGTTGCTGATCCATGTGTCCAGCTCCGTGTCAAATTCGTAGCGGGCGGACCGTGGCACGGAGTACTGGGGCACAGAGTTTTCCAGGCACTCAGGGCCAGAGTTGTCCGCCCACTTCCAAGCCACAGTCCACTTTCGCTCTGCCGAGTCGAACCGCACACTAAAGTCCGGCGCGTCAACTTCGAGTGGTGCACGGGCAGCGGCTCCGCAGAAACGGACTTGAGACGGTGACTGCACACTGACACCCCCCAGGCTAGAGATGCCAGACATGCCGATAATTAGTTCCACTCCCAGGGGCCGCTCGCTCACCACCAGCACACTCACTCGGGCCCGCTGCCCGGTCACAGTCACCACGTCAGCACTGCCCGAGCCAGTGCACTGAAACTCGTCACCGCTCATCGTCGTCACCGAGACAGGTCCACGCTGCCACTGTTCGCAGAACGGTGCATAAATGATGTTATCGGTGCAGCCGGTGTCGATTAGCGCTCGACAGTCTCGCCCGTTGACTCGCAGTTGCACGACTGGCAGAGCGCCGCTCAGTGCTGCACGCGAGAGGACGCCGGCGCTGACTCGTCCTCTCCTCCGTCGTTTCCCGCAGCTCGGCGGGGGCATGAGAAGGACATATGGCCTATATCACCGCATGCCCAGCAGCGCCGCGGCCGGCTGGCCCGGCGCGACGGTCCCTCCTGCGCTGACAGCCGCTGACGGGAGAGGGCGGGGGCGAGGGGTGCCGGCCCGGCCGCCGCCGCCGCCGCCGCCACGCGCTCGTCGCTGAGCACAGCTCTGGCGCGCGCCAGCACACTGGCAAGGTCGAGCCCTTCCGCTCTAGACCCAGCCCGCACCATCTGCCGAACAGACTCGGGCAGACCTGCTACAAAGGCGCAGGTCAGCGCACGCTCCGGTACGCCACCAAACAGCTGTGCCAGCCGCTGAAGGTCCGCCAGAAACACATCGGCTGACTCTCCACTGCGGAGTCTTCGGGTGGTGAAGGCCTCGTATGCTGCATGCTGATCAAGCGCAAAAGCCTGGTACAGGCCTGCGCGTATGGCCGCCAAACTGCCACGGCTTTCGTCCGGCAGCTGCGCCCACACGGCGAAGGCTCCGCCGGTCAACCGGAGTGGGATGATCGCTGCTGCATCCACTCCGCGGTGCTGGCAGAGCAGCTCCGCTCTGCCCAGCCATTCGACCACATCGCCGGTCCCATCGAATTCGGCGATCACACGCGCGTCGAATGCGACACTGGGCGCCACCACCACGGTCTGTCCACTCGAGTCCACTCCTTTCACGTCTACAGTCCCACTGCCGGTCTTGTTGGCCATTTTTCGCAATGCCGAAATAGCTTGTAGTTTCTGTATGTATTTCCACACGGTCGCTCACCCACCACGGGCTATCGCCGACCTCACACTGCCGCGGCCCGGGCGGCTCCCGTCCACCGCGTGTCGCCGCCGGGGAGACACATGGCCGGCACATGGGCCCGCGTCGGCCGAGTCCGACCCCAGTCCCGTCCACCCAGCCCGGGTCCGGGCCAGACCGATACAGTTACAGAAACCCAATGGAAGTTAAGAAGGAATTTATCAGGAACGAATCACTTTGTTACGGTTGTCTGTCTCCGGGCCATATGGCTAAGGACTGCACGAGCCGCAGTATATGCCGCGTGTGTAACCGGAGGCACGCTACTGCCTTACACGTGTCCCCAGACACTGGTGCCGACACCAGGCCAAGAACAGATCAGGTCATTGAGATGATTAAAAACGGAAGAGTAAATATCAGCACTGGTAAATCTTAAGCACACTGCGGGATGGCCATTGTTCCGGTAAAAATCAAGGCTTCTACTGGGCGCTGCGTGGAGACTTATGCTTTCTTAGATAACGGCAGTTCAGCTTCCTTCTGTACCGAATCGCTATGTAAAAAGTTGCATATGTATGATCTACAGCCAATTGAACTCAAGCTTACTACTGTACAGTCACGGGGAGAGGCCCTGTTGAGCAAGAAGGTCGACGGACTCATGCTGAGTGATTTGGATGAAAATGAATACATTCCGCTTCCCCCGGTATATACATACTTTAGAATACATCCCGGTGTCTCAAGATGACATGTTGAACGTTCAAGATGTCAGCAAGTTCCCATACCTCAGCGACATATATTTGCCTCAAATAGACGCTGGCATAGAGTTAATGATTGGAAATAATGTTCCCCAGGCCATGGAACCGTGGGAAGTGCGCCACAGTGAAGAGAACGGCCCATTTGCCACACGGACCAAGCTGGGCTGGGTCGTTACTGGCCCTGTCAGAGACGCTTGTACAGACAGAGCGCAGGTAAACCGAACATGCATCTCTGTGTCAGATCATCAGCTGTGCGACACGTTTCAGAACATGTATGAGCAAGAATTCCCTGAGAAAAACCACTCTGTTGAAAGAGGGCTGTCAAATGAAGATCGAAAATGGATGAAGTTAGTCCAAAGCAGCTGTACAATGTCGTCAGATGGTCATTACGAAATAGGTCTGCCACTTCGTCAGGCCGATCGTAACCTCCCGAATAATCTGGAGCTGGCAAAAAGAAGACTCGAAGGTCTTAAACGAAAACTTCTGAGGGACTCACTCCTGCAAGAACATTATGTGGCTACCAGTGGCTACTATGACGGATATGATATCGAAAGGCTATGTAGAGCATGCACTTGAGCAAGACCCGGTACAGAAATATGGAAAGACGTGGTATCTCCCACACCATGGGGTGTATCATCCCCAAAAGCCACATAAGGTTAGGGTGCCTTGGTTAGGGTGGTTTTTGATGGTGCAGCAAGCTTTAAAGGAACCTCACTGAACGAATATCTGCTTCAGGGACCAGATTTGACGAATTCCGTGATTGACGTACTTTTGCAATTTCGATGGGCTCCCGTGTGCTTTACAGCTGATATAGAAGCAATGTTTCATCAAGTCAGAGTACCAGAGCGTGACAGAGACTTTCTACGGTTTCTATGGTGGGAAGGCGGCGATATGACAAAACAGCCAGCTGAATACCGTTTCAGAGTACATCCTTTTGGGGCGCAAGACTGCTTCAGATTACGGATCGCATTTCCTTGCAGACACAGCAGAGACTATTCTATGCAATTTTTATGTCGACGACTGCCTCAAGTCAGTGGAGACGGACAGCGAAGGGATAACGATTGCTAAAGAGTTGATAGAGAGTTATGCCCTCTAGGAGGATTTCGTTTGACAAAGTTTCTGAGTACCAGTAGTGCACTACACGCTAGTGTAGCGGAAGAAAATCGTAAGACAGCAAATCTCTCAATCGAACTGGGCCAGGACAAGATGAATTTAGAAAAGGCTCTTGGAGTTACATGGTCCTTAGCCGACCCCCACCGGACACGATTTGGTAGCCGAGGCCTGTGACGTCAGCCGGGCGTGAAGTTTTCCCTTCGTAATTGGCTACTCTAATAAATAACCTACTCTGCATGTTAAATAGTGGTTTTTTCTAATCCGATTTTTCGGCTTATTGAAGTCGAAATTCATTAGATATTGGATCCAAACGATTGGCCGTTTCATTTTGTATGTGAGAATGACCATGGTTAAGGGCTGATGGGAGTATAAATACATGAAATCGGCGTTGGAAGTAGATGCTGTTTAAGGAGTAGTAATCCCAGCTTGGCGCGTTAAATGCGATGGGAGCAAGCCCCCATTCCAAGACGCAAAGACTATTTTCGTATAATCTGGTCCCAATACGTTACATGGCTTAATGCCTGAGGTGATTACCCACCCAATATGATTTTTGTGCATATTTCGAACAAAGCTTGTAACCTGTAAAGTTACGAATACCGTTACGAATAAGGTCATATGATCGAACAATGAACATGGCACGCCCATTATCTGCCGGACATGGCAAAGCCGTAGTTTAACGACAATGCATTAGATGGGCCTTCGTCCTGCACATAGATATACTACACCATTGTACAGTATCTCAAATTGATGCTCCTTGGATCTCTTGCCTGTTCCAGGCTCCCGATGTCATCCCCACCAGGCAACCGAAAAGCGCAGCTTCACTAAGATCATATCCTCTGTGCGAGGAGCATACCATTAATGTTTGAGTGGCTGGGTGGCCTTTCCCATACCTGCTACATTGCATGATTAAATCGAGACATCCAGGCATTTAAACGGCACGTGCGTTAAACCACACTTTTCAAAGCTTAAATGCAATGCTTGCTTTAATATTACCAGCCGTGTGGTTCAAGGGGTGTGGTTAAACATGTTGAACCACACGGCTGCTGACGTCACTATCATATAGCTGTGACTGTTTGGACAGGTATGGGAAACACCTTCCAGCCTTAAGGCCGGGAATTCAATAAATGTCACCTCGCTTTTTTAGCGAAAGCACCTCGGGCCTGATGGCCCTCGGAGTTTTCGCTAAAAAACCTGGGTGACATTTATTGAATCATCCCGGCCCCGGGCAGGAATATATTGTCCCAACAGGGGCCATCACGTCAAATGGCTAACCCCAGTTGCTGTGGTGCAGCAGACGGTGGTATGGACTCGCACAAAATATCACCACTTTTCTCCCATCGCACGATCTGGAATTTCCTCGGAAGACTGACCAGAGCCCAAGATATAAACGAGCATTTTTATCGCGCAAAACAAGGCAGCTATTACGGAAATGTATAAAACACGTCACCATTTACACATCCAACTACGGCGTCACCCAAACATATCTAACGGCAGGTACTCTGTTTATACAGCCTCTCCCCTTCCACACACCCGCAACCGGCTTTCCAGCCCGACCAAACGGCAGATTGGTCATGCAGAATGCACATGAGATCTCAGTCGGGCCAGTACTGAAGACAACAAACAAGCCCTTCAACATGTCATGGACGATTATACCAGGGGAAACTCTGCTATGGCGCCAAACACTATTTCTAAAACCATTAGGTCACACTCCACACAGGAACAAGTATTTTTTCCCTTAAAAAAAAAACGCATCACAGTTCAGCTGAAATGCTTAGAATCAATCAGGTAACCCGTTTGTACAACACCCACTCTCCCACCGACCCACCGACCCACCCACCGCCACCGCTCACTTCGTAAAACCAGTCTTCTTACGCTTCTCACGCTTCGCCAGGGACTCCATTCGCCTTTCTCCATTGACGTTACGAAGGCGGATGAAGGTGCGGACACGCCCGAACGTCCGCACGACGTCCCCGCTCAGGTCGGGGTGTTTGTCGCGCAGCATCTTGATGGTGTCCCTGATGACCCCGGGCTGGCGGCTCAGACCGTCGGGGTGCATGGCGTGTTGCGTGCAAAACTCAGCATCCATCTGTCGGAACTTGATCGGGAACTCCTGGGTTGGGATGGTCAGGCCACCAACGCTTCTCAGTCGGGTCCATAGCGCTTGGACGGGGAGGTCCTCTGCGAAGGCTGACGGAGCGCCGAGGGATGGGCCCTGCTTCCGGGCCACATATCCCGCCACATGGGCCATGGCACTGTCGGATGCCGTTACCCCCGTCTCCTTGTCGACAGCACCGCTAGTGCTCGATGGGTGGGCTCGGCAACAGCTTGCTTCTTCAAGCAATGCTTCCATTTCGGCAATGTCCTCGTCGTCCTCGATGATGTCCACTTCAACGGCAGGCTCTGGTACCAGCACCTCGATCTCCTCGGGGAGCTGGTCCCTGTCCTCGTCGTCACACTCCTCATACAGTTCTGACACTTGAACGGCTAGAGCCTCGTCCGTGAGAGCCGCATCAGCTCCGGCCGGTGCTATGGGAGCCCTCGCATCCTTGCGGAGAGGGCTCACACCATGTTGAGTCAGGATGAGGATGGTGAGGAGGCGGAGCCGCGACTTGGCCTCGGTCGGGGTCGGGTTCAGGTTTGAACCACCGCATCCGCGAACCATGCCGAAGAAGCTCTCTAGGCGATCCTGTGATAGATGCCTTGTCAGGATGTAGGTATCCGCTCCGCACCGCTCCCGAATGTCAGCGAGCAGTCCACGGACGGACTGCACCGTCACCAATATGCCCTTTTGAAACGGGTAGAGGTGACGAGCCGCTCCGATCCGCAGCGTAGCAGCTTCTTCGGCCAGGGCCGAGAGGGCCGCCTCCTGCTCCGGCCCAGCCGAGTAGCCTCGTCGGAGAGGCTTAGTATCGCCCGGGTGACCACTGTTCAAGACATCGAATCCATCGTCGACGATCCGTAGGAGCCTAGCCTCTTCCTCCTTGTCCATGTAGCGGCTCAGGGCGAGGGCGCTTGAAGCACTCAGCAGCTGCATCGCAGGCCGGACCTTCTGCCGAGCGAGGCCGCTGACCTGGGGATGCAAGACAATGCTCGTTGGCTCGGAAACACATTTGCCAACACTTTGACCACGAGTATGTTTCCAAATGCTGTGAATAAAAACCTCTGATGAAGTGCCACTCACGAATCTTTGTTGGTTATTTTCTTTTAAATTTTTAGCAGTGATGAGCAAAAGGTGAATTGCAATTGTCTTCAAAGTACGACACTAACAGAATGGGCCATGGAGATTATCCACCACCCAGTCGTGCTAGCTGATCCACAGACCACAACATTGGGAACCTCAATCCAGCGTTGGAATCGTGGCCTTTCTGGTCCCGGCGTTCTACTCTCCGGGTGGGTTAACCCCGTCCAAGGTTGAGCCTTTTGGGACCCGCTCAGGGCCGCGGGTGTTTTCGCCGCTCTCCCCAGTCGAGATGCAAAGTTAACAGTCACACGAAGCCTATTAATGGCCCGCTAAACCAGCCCAGTCCGAAATTATTGTTTAACCCTCGCACGACCAGGTCATTTCTCATAACACGAACGACCAGGGGGGGGGGGTTGTTACGACCCCCCTGGCGTTTCGAAACGGAAGGTCGTAGAGCTTAGCGGAAAAAAACCAACGGATTGCTCTCAACGAGATCTCGCGATTGGTGGTATATTTTTTGGTCCTAGGTCAACATTTGACCTACTTATGACCGGTCAAAGGTCAAATTTTCGGAAAAATAGACTTTTTTCAACTTTCCGCGGCGATTGCGGCAAAACGGTGGGAGATATCGACTTGAAACCTTCACTATCGTGTTCCTTGATCAATTCTCTATCGTTTGGTATGTATTTCGTTTCACTAGCTCTGAAAATAGCGCGTTGGGAGCGCCGGAAGTCGGCAAGGTCACAGTCGGCGGCAGAAATTCGAAAAATCAAAATTCAAATTTTTGAAATCTGATTGTATTTTTGGATTTGGGAGGTCCATTTGCTCCCTATAGAAGCTAATATTGCTGCATATTCCCATTGAGGTGACAAGAATTTGCAAAATAGTGGTTCGGGCGCTTTTCAAAAATAGTACCGGACGCTGTTCCTCTTGTGACGTCATAGCTCCGTGACCTGACCTGACCCGGTCAATTTTCTTGCACCACACGATAGCCAATGCTTGCCCCAACATGCATGGGAAGTTTCATCATGATCCATCAAACAATGTGGGTATCACCGGCAGAAAACCTAGGGATTCGGCGCACACGTTTGGTAACTGTCGGCCGGAGGCTGTACCTCTTATGACGTCATAACTCCGTGACCTGACATGACCCGATCAATTTTGTTTCGGCAAAAGATGCGCAAAGGTTGCCCCAGAGGGTATTGAAAATTTCAGCCCGCTACGACAAGCCGTTTAGCGTGCACTTCGAAAAAACCTCAGGGGGGGTTGATACAACCCCCCCCCCCCCTAGGCGTTCTAGGGTTAATGTATGCATATAGATGACATACAGGGTGTCCCCAAAAAATGTACCTCATTTAAAATTAAGATATCTCAGTGTCTGAGCATACAATGATCCTAAATTTGGTACCATATGAAAGCTCATTCCATAGCATTTTGTTTGATATAAACTATTTTACTGTACGTTACGTGACAGCCGAGTGATAACGAAAGAGCAAAACCCTTGGAATTTCGCACTTGAATTACTGCCACAAGTCTTTCTAAATTGTGTCTCATGTCAACTGAAGACATCTCAGAAAATACGCTCGTGATGATAGCTATCATATATTTCATTAAAGCTAATTTCATGGCAATTAATGCTCCACATCTTTAATTTTGCCCAATGGGGCAACTGAGCAAGGAGGAAAGGATTCAAGTTGCAAAATCCTACCCCCAAACCGGCTCTGTGGTGCAAACACAGCGGAAATTAAAGGATAGCTTCAAAACAAACAAAAAAGCTCGTCCCACAAGTGTGCAAAAAATGTGTGAACACCATCGTCCATCAGCCTCCAATGGCTACAGCAGGACGGGGCTCCTCCACACACTTCCGAGATCAACGATGGTCTGGCTCAACGAGCGCATGGGTGATCGGATCATATCCCAGCGTGCCAACGTTAGTTGGCCGCCACACTCCCCAGACCTATCGCCTCTTGACTTTTATCTGTAGGGGTTCCACAAGAGTGTGGTACACGCAAAGAATCCTCAAACTCTGGACCAGCTGAGGAACTCGACCCGGACATGCATCCGGAAAAAACCGCTTGAAACATGTGCCCGCGTAGCCCAAGAGTCCTAAAGACGCTCCGCCATGTGTGCCGAGCAAAAGGGAGGGCACTTCGAGCGTTAGCACGGCTGAACCTTTAACTGGGATGTGATGCGATGTGAGTTTGTTATGTTAGCAATGCATGAATGAAACCTAGTTTCAATATTTCTAATTGTTTTCTTCTGAGTTGCTGAAAATATCGGCAAAACAATTGAAAGCTTTTTCCCAGAAACACCTGTGGAAATAGTTGAAGAGCGAAATTGCAGGGATTTTGCTCTTCCGTTATCACTCGGCTGTCTCGTAACGTACACTAAAATAGTTTATATCAAACAAAATGCTATGGAATGAGCTTTCATATGGCACCAAATTTAGGATCATTATATGCTCAGACACTGAGATATCTCCATTTCAAATGAGGTACATTTTTTTGGGACACCCTGTAAATGGGCTTTGTAGAAGCGATTTATTTCGAATTCGTATATTCAGAGGCCTTAAATAAGCTTCGCGTCACTATCAACTTTATGTCTCCACTGGGGCGAGCGGCGAAAACAACCGCGGCCCTAAGCGGGCCCCGAAAAGCTGGACGAAGCTAACCCACCCGGAAAATAAAACGCCGGGACCAGAAAGAAGCCACAATTCCAACGCTGCCTCAATCACCTTTAACTTATTTGCCTCAACATGTGTCTGCAGATGCAGCTTGTGCAGAAGCCGGTACTCTGCGTTGCCATCAATGGCGATCATCTCACGCATCAGCTCGCGGTCGAGAACTGCGCCGTTCTTGGTCCGGACGCCTCTGTCGAGCAGGTTGTTTCGGAGCCTCTTGATTAGATGAGGTGGGTCCGCCATCATCCAGACACGCCTGGGGAGAAAACAAATGGGAATCAGTTTTTCAGTGGAATTAGCTGACACTGTCTCCTCTCCGTAGCCTGACGATGACGGCATTTCAATTTCATACATTCCACTGAACCCCTAACCTAAAAAATGGTCTTCATTTATGGCTTAAGTCTAAGCTTACGAGAATTACGGTGAAAAACAAAGCTTGACTGTACGGATTTGTACGAGGGGCACACAGAAAATTATTCTTTGACGTTGGTTTTGACAGGGTAATGATGTAGGGATGAGAATTCGAGGCGAAAGTTGGACCGCCACAGACACAGGCCGGGCTTACCTTGACGTAGATCTTGTATCGAAGTCGTCGGTCCTGTGATTTGGTCGGTCTCACTGGTACTTCCCCGCGTAGGTTTGCCGGGACGAACCGCGTAGGTAGATCACTCGATGTTCTCGTAGGTAGGTATCTCTTGATGAGTATATTTGTAATAGGTGAATTCAGGCACAAATCAGTCGTGAACACATATGGCTCCAACCGGTAACAGACAGCGACTGCCCTCTCCATGGCTCAGGCGGGCGGCTGCGGGCGGACTCCAGTCACGTGCTCATCGCCCGGGGGCAGGTCAGCTGACCGGTCGCCTGATCCGCCGCCCAGCCCGGCCCAGTGTCCAACGCGTGGCGGGGGGAGGGGAGGAGCCGGTAGGAGAGGGGGAGGTAGAGTGGCTGGTTTTTAGTGTTTTGCAAAGGAATTTCTACACCCTCCCACGGACTGATGCTAAACAGGGTTTAGCATTCGTTTGACAGTTTGATTAGATGCTGCCTGATTGTAGCAGGGACTTGACCATCTCGGTTTGCTTGATGGCTGCCCTTCTTCGTGGAGGTCTCGCAGCCCTCTCTGATGTCTCTGGGCTTGACTCGGTCTCGGTGTTGTGCGTAGTCGGCTCATCAGGGCACCTGGTGCTGCCATCTGTGCTGTCTTGACCTGTGTGGGTACTCTGTAGCTCCAGCGGGTAGAGGTGCGATATGGCGTAGCGTTCAATGCGTCCTGTGCTCGTCTTCAAGAGCACTTGACGCACACGTCCGTCATCTCCATGCAGAAGCTGTAGGACTCTTCCCATTAGCCAGAACATTCTAGGCTTATTCTTGGTGTTGATGAGGACGACATCACCGACAGCAATCTTGTCATCCCAGTCTGTGTGGAATAGGTCTCGCGAGTTCTCGCGTAGACCAAGCAAGTACTCACGGTACCACATGCTCTTGTAGTGCTCTTGAAGATGTTGCTGCTCGTGCAGGGTTTTGTTGAGTTGTTGGTGAACATCTTGAGGCGTCGAAACCCACAGCGGGTCAGTTGCGTGTGAACTGTCCACCAGCTGGAGTCTCGGGTTTGTGTGTAGCTTGAGTATTTTGTTGGGTGTCAACGGCTCGATATCATCAATCTCACTGTAGACGTAAGTGATCGGTCGGCTATTGACCATGTTTTGTATCTCGCTGAGCTGTGTGAGGAGCTCGAAGTAACCAAGTTTGGCTCTTCCTACTGTCTTGTATAAGCAGTGCTTTACCGTCTTGATTTGTCTCTCGTAGACTCCGCCAACCCAGCTGGCGTAAACCGGGATGGTGCTGTGCTTGATGCTTTGTTCAGTAAGATATTCTTGAAACTCGTCTGAGGTGAATACATTGATCAATACCCTCTGGCTTGCAAGGAACTGTTTAGCGTTGTCGGTATACAAGAACTCTGGCACGCCGTATGTGCTGCAGAATCGTCTGAATGACTGCAGGAACGAACCCAGGCTTAAGTCGGGGACAAGGTCGAGATGTACACAGCGAATGGCAAGGCAGGTGTACAGTACAATGTACATCTTCCTCATCTCTCCATTCGTGTCTTCAACTAAGATGTGTCCAGTGTAATCGATTGCTGTGTTGCAGAATGGCTTGATCAGACTGACTCGTTCTCTTGGGAGGTTCGTCATCTTCGGGTACTCGAAAGCCAATGCGTTCAGCTTCTGACACGTGATGCAGTCCTTCAGAACTCGCTTGACGACCTGACGACCACTTGGGATCCAGTACCCGTGCTCTCGCAGTTCTGTGAGCGTCGTGCCGACTCCCAGATGTTTGCATCGTCGGTGTTGATCTTCAATCATGAGCGTTGTCAGCCGATGGGTTTTATCCAGGAGAATGGGATTGTGTACAGCGTATGAGTATCGGTTAAGTTTCGACAAGCGTCCTCTGCATCTTAGCAGACCTGACTTGTCTATGAAGACATTCAATTCCTTCACCAGCTTGGGTACTGAGGCTGAGTTGACTAACTTGTTCTCTTGTTTGTCTTGCAGGTAGCTGATCTCTTCAGTGAACGCATTCTCCTGCATCACCTTCAACCAGTAGTGTGTTGCTTGCTCCTTGGCATCAGCCTCCCTGTGCTTCAGCACGTTCACGAAGTGAAACACTCGAGCCGTCACCCCATGCAGTCTTCGAAGAGAAGAGAAGTCCTTGATGCTGAGAATAATCTGAGTCGCGGGCGTTTGTGCTTCAGTGTTGATCTCCACCTGTTGATGATGTTGTTGGAGCTCAACCATGACTTTCCCTTCTTCCGACAGGCAGTGAAGAGGACTCTTGGGCCACTGCTCAGGATGATCTCCCAGCCAGTCTGGTCCGTGACACCAGACGGCCAGCTTCTTGTGGAACTCCTTCGCAGACAGGCCCCGTGTGAGCATGTCAGCCACGTTGCTGTCAGTAGAAACGTAGTGATGAGTGACTTCAACTTGATGCTGATGATGGAGTTTCAACTTCATGGCTGTGATGTCTTCAAGACGGTTTGCAGTGAACTTGCTCTTTGACTTGCATCCAGATGCAAGCCACTCGAGCACCACCTGTGCGTCACTCCAGAGACGGACGTGACGGATGGAAGCGTTGATGGAGTCGATGATGAGTGGCAGGCACTTCAGAGCGAGGAACACCGCCAGCAGCTCCATCTGTGGTATGCTTCTGTTATCTGGTGCGAGCTTGCTTTTGGCAAAGACCAGTTGAGGGTCTGAGCCCTCCTGCTTCAGATAGCAAGCGAACCCGTAGGATGTCTTGCTCCCGTCGCAGAAGAGATGGAGGTCTGTTGGTTGGCCACTTTCAGTGTCACCGGTTTCTCTTGAGAACTGGAACTCACGCAAAGACAGGAGATCCTTCTTCAGTCGCTGCCACTCGGCTAGCACAGCCGGCGACACGTCTTCGTCCCATGCTGTCCCTTCGGTCCACACCTGCTTCATGAGGATTCTTCCCCTGATGGTGACTGGCAGTGCAAGAGACAGCGGGTCGAAGACCTTACTGACGTTGCTCAGAAGTTGACGTTTTGTGATGCCCTGTTGGTTTTCTTCGAAGTTGAAGTCGGATAGTGATATTGTATCTTGTTTGGCGTCATACAAGTATCCCAGCACCTTCTCTGTGACGGCGCCGTGCTCGTTGACCATGTTGTCAGACATCATGATGTCGACAAGTGGAGAGAAGTTGGACATCCAGCTCCTGAGGTTGAAACCTCCCTCTTTCATAATCTGGGTGGCGTCGCGGTAGATGTCTAGAAGTTTTCCTTCGTCGGATGTCGAGAATATGAAGTTGTCCACGTACAGCCGCCATCGTTGTCGAGTATTTGGACAGATGAATCTGGATGATGTGGCTCAAAATGAACGGTAAGTTGAGGCCAAAGAGGATGGTACGGAAGCGGTACATCTTCAGACCGTCATCCGTCTCCCAGAGGAAACAGAACTTGTCCTTGTCCTCTTCGTACTTCAGATATATTTGCAGAAACGCCTTCTCGATGTCAGCAAGAAGAATGTGCTTGTTTGTGCGGAACTTCATCAAGAGGGTGACCAGGTCGTTCAGCAGGTCGACACCTCTGAAGCATGCTTCGTTGAGTGATGGCCGATCTCCGATCTTCAAACTGCAGTTGAAGACTGGACGGATTTTTGTAGTGGTTTGTGCATCGGTTTTCACCACAGGGTGATGCGGGATGAACACCCTCTGGTTGGTACTTGGTTTGTTGTAATCGACCTCTTCGATTATGCCGTCTCGGAGTTGCTGCTCGAAGACTGCGGTGTATGAATCTGCGAGGTCGCGTTTGGCGAGCTTGTTTCGCACCTTCTTCATTGTCGCGAGAGCTATGTCGTGGTTTCCAGGAACCTTGGTGACGCTGTCGTAGAACGGTACCCTGACGAAGTACTTGCCGTCCCTCAGCTCCACCTCGTTGGAGAATTCCTCTACCAGTCTGCGCTCTCGAGCCGAGACACTTTCATCTGTCTCTCGGATGCCAAGGCTCTCGATGCTGAAGAGATGCTCAAGCTGGAGATCCACGTCACTGTCACTTGATACGTGGGCCAGTGGGTGGAAGTATGAAGTTTTAGGATGTAGTGTTGCCTGCACCAACAGATGTGTCGATGTCTCACCTTCCTGTTTCCCACGTGTAGATCTATCTGGAACAAGGAGATCGGCTGTTGAGTTTTTGAGACGTTGTCTCGAGTTTGTTGTTTTGTTTGTTTGCGTTTGAATTTGTTGTTCGACTGCCCCCTGACGGAGGACTTGTGGTTGTTGTTCGACGGTAGAGTGTGTGTCGGTTTGAGTTTGTGACTCAGCTGTGTCCGAACTGAGTGTTTGTGTGTGTTGTTCGTTTGTAGCATCTGCTTGAGTTTCTTTGTCTGTCAACTTCGGTTCCATGTTGACTGGTCGCTGAATGTCCGTGCCTTGTAGCATGCAGGAATCTCCTTGCTGAGACCTGTTGCCACTGGTTTGAGTGCTGCGTTTGACGCTGTTGATGTTTGAGTTGTTTGTGTTCACGTTGCCTGGTAGTGGTGATGACCGTCCACCGGAACCGTTGTCATCGCTCCGAGAACTGTCTCCGCCATCGTCTTCTTGCTCGTTTGAGTCGCTCGGTCCACCTTCACCATGAGCTTCGTCTGTGCCTTCATCATGTTCAGTGTTGTCTTTCAGGTTCAGCTGCTCGAAGTATCCGTCGACGCTTCCGAAGAGGATGAGGCCGTCCTGTACCTCGAAGGCAGTACCTGTCCCCAGATCTACACTTCTCATGGGCTTGATTGCACCGATGATGTCCGCTCCTAGCAGACATTCGAAGCCACCGATGACGTCGTTGGTGCTGTGACTGAAGAACGAGTCGGCCAGACGCACTCCTTGGGCTCTCAGGAACTGCACCAGGGACGTCACGCCAGGGATCTCGTATTCCAGACTCATTTCCGGATCAACCAGGAAGCAGTGGTGGGCCGAAGCGGTTGGAGTGAAGATGATGTCGGACGTAGCCGCTCTGTAGTTCTTTTCCTGTACGCCGATGCACGTTTTGACTTTGTATGTTGTCTTGGGTGCCTGCAGTGGACAACCAAGCTTCACTGCCAACTCTTCGCTGATGTATGACGCTTGTGAGCCCACATCTATCATGCATCGAACCAGCTCACTTCTTTCGCCGTTGTGCATGATGACCGTCATGGACGGGAGGAGGACCGTCTGGCCCTTTTGTAGACTGTTGCAGATCAGACGCATTCCACTTTGCAGTGGCGTGGTCTCTCCAGGTTTGACGACACACACTGCTGATATGTGTTGCTTGCTGCCACACAGAGTGCAGGGATACGAGAGACCTGATGTCTGGCTTTTGCAGTCCGTCAGCTTGTGGGATCCACTGCATTTTGTGCAGAGCTCCAGGTCTTTGAGGCGTTGGATTCGTGTTCGAGGTGATGTGTACGCTGAACACTTCAGCATGGAGTGTGCACCTTCGCACAGCTTGCACGCCTTGAACTTAGATGTGGAATGACTGGGAGCCTTCTTGATCGGCTCGGCACTGGTTTGGAATCGTTGTAGTGACGACTTCGCTGGTTTGGCTGAGCCGGTGACCTCTGTTGTCTTGAGCTGTTTCGGCTTCGACGAGAGGTCCGTGGTGTGTTTTGTTTCTTGCTTTGCAGGTGTCGTCTTCATCAACGACTTGATCACGGCGTTGAAGTTCTCGAGCAGTTGTCTTGTAGAAGGGTAGTCAGTGTGCAGGACTGCGCTCAACTTTACCTTGAAGTTCACTGGGAGTTTTTTGCAGATGATGAAGCTGATAATTTTGCTTCCAAGAGTTCAGTCTTCGAGTGCGTCGTATCCAAACGCCTTGAGTTCATACACAGAGGTGCGAGCAGTATTGAAGAACGCGCGCAGCGCTGGCAAATCTCTTGCAGGTGGTGGGGGTAAGTCGTGGAGTTTCCTGATATGTTTCTCCACGATGACATCAGTGTCGAGATATTCCTCGGTTAGGAACTTTCTTGCGATGGTGTAGTTTTTCTCTTCAGTTGACAAGTGTTTGATGGTATCTAGCGCGTTCCCACGCAGATAACTCTTCAAGTACATCAGCTTAGCCGATTGATTGTAGGCCGAGTTGTTGCCGATGAGATCGTCGAACATCTTGAGGAAATCGTTGAACGACATCACATCATCTTGCGTTCCGGAGAACAGCGGCATCTTGAGCTTCTGGATCTCTGGCTGTTTGATGTTCTGCTCGTTGGTTCCGGTTTCCTCCTTGACATTCTTCATGGTCTCATTGTTGAAGCTGAAGAAGGCTTTCTTCGTGGTTGAGAAGATGTCATACATCTCGTCCATCCAGGTATCTTCCTTCTCCATCTCCTGTTCCGATGAGAGCAGCGAAACGTAGTCATTGTGCTTCCGTTCGACATCGGACCACGCTGTCTGCAACTCTCCCCAGCAGTCTTGGACTAGGCTTGGTTCAGCCTTGTCTGTGATGTGCCGTAACAGGTTTCTGTTGATTCTGGAGAACGAACGCTTACTGTTCGCTCGAGCGTTCCGAAGCTTCTCCATGGTTGCAGGGTAGTGATACTAGATGAGGCGACAATAGGCTGGACGCTGATGACCAGACTGCAGCAGAGTCTAGATGTTGATGAAGCGACTGCAACAGGGTCTTGATGTTGATGAAGCGACTGCAGCAGGGTGCTGACGCTGAAGACCGAACTGCAGCAGGATCTTGACGTTGATGAAGCGACTACCGCAGGGTCTTGATGTTGATGAAGCGACTGCAGCAGGATCTTGACGTTGATGATGCGACTGCAGCAGGCGGCTGACGCTGAAGACCAGACTGCAGCAGGATCTTGACGTTGATGAAGTGACTGCAGCAGGGTGCTGACGCTGAAGACCAGACTGCAGCAGGATCTTGACGATGAAGCGACTGCAGCAGGGTGCTGACGCTGAAGACCCGACTACAGGAGGATCTTGACGTTGGTGAAGCGACTGCAGCAGGTTGCTGACGCTGAAGACCCGACTACAGCAGGATCTTGACGTTGGTGAAGCGACTGCAGCAGGTTGCTGACGCTGAAGACCCGACTACAGCAGGATCTTGACGTTGGTGAAGCGACTGCAGCAGGGTGCTGACGCTGAAGACCAGACTGCAGCAGGATCTTGACGTTGATGAAGCGACTGCAGCAGGGTCTTGACACTGAAGACCAGACTGCAGCAGGATCTTGACGTTGATGGAGCGACTGCAGCAGGTTGCTGACGCTGAAGACCAGACTGCAGCAGGATCTTGACGTTGATGAAGCGACTGCAGCAGGGTGCTGACACTGAAGACCAGACTGCAGCAGGATCTTGATGTTGATGAAGCGACTGCAACAGGTTGCTGACGCTGAAGACCAGACTGCAGCAGGATCTTGACGTTGATGAAGCGACTACTGCAGGGTCTTGATGTTGAAGCGACTGCAGCAGGGTGCTGACGCTGAAGACCAGACTGTAGCAGGATCTTGACGTTGATGAAGCGACTGCAGCAGGTTGCTGACGCTGAAGACCCGACTACAGCAGGATTTTGACGTTGATGAAGCGACTGCAGCAGGTTGCTGACGCTGAAGACCAGACTGCAGCAGGATCTTGACGTTGATGAAGCGACTGCAGCAGGGTCTTGACGCTGAAGACCAGACTGCAGCAGGATCTTGACGTTGATGAAGCGACTGCAGCAGGGTCTTGATGTTGAAGCGACTGCAGCAGGGTGCTGACGCTGAAGACCAGACTGCAGCAGGATCTTGACGTTGATGAAGCGACTGCAGCAGGGTGCTGACGCTGAAGACCAGACTGCAGCAGGATCTTGACGTTGATGAAGCGACTGCAGCAGGGTGCTGACGCTGAAGACCAGACTGCAGCAGGATCTTGACGTTGATGAAGCGACTGCAGCAGGGTCTTGATGTTGAAGCGACTGCAGCAGGGTGCTGACGCTGAAGACCAGACTGCAGCAGGATCTTGACGTTGATGAAGCGACTGCAGCAGGGTGCTGGTGCTGAAGACCAGACTGCAGCAGGATCTTGACGTTGATGAGTCAGCTTCCTCTGTCAGACTAGCTCACAACTTCCCTGAGATCAGCTGGTCAATTCTCGTTGATCCTTACACTTGAGGTTAGACGACAATTCTATGCAGTTTGATAACAGTTGATATTGAGCTTTTAACAATCTTGCAATCAGTGACAGATTGAGTAACTTGCACTGTGCAGCTCAGTTTAAATATGGCTGTTTCAGTTTATTTCTATCTGTTTCGTCAAGTTCAACTTTAACCCAGTTTGGGGCCAAATCACAGTTTGCGATCAAATCACAGTTTTTCTATGTACGGATTTGTACGAGGGGCACACAGAAAATTATTCTTTGACGTTGGTTTTGACAGGGTAATGATGTAGGGATGAGAATTCGAGGGGAAAGTTGGACCGCCACAGACACAGGCCGGGCTTACCTTGACGTAGATCTTGTATCGAAGTCGTCGGTCCTGTGATTTGGTCGGTCTCACTGGTACTTCCCCGCGTAGGTTTGCCGGGACGAACCGCGTAGGTAGATCACTCGATGTTCTCGTAGGTAGGTATCTCTTGATGAGTATATTTGTAATAGGTGAATTCAGGCACAAATCAGTCGTGAACACATATGGCTCCAACCGGTAACAGACAGCGACTGCCCTCTCCATGGCTCAGGCGGGCGGCTGCGGGCGGACTCCAGTCACGTGCTCATCGCCCGGGGGCAGGTCAGCTGACCGGTCGCCTGATCCGCCGCCCAGCCCGGCCCAGTGTCCAACGCGTGGCGGGGGGAGGGGAGGAGCCGGTAGGAGAGGGGGAGGTAGAGTGGCTGGTTTTTAGTGTTTTGCAAAGGAATTTCTACATGACCACGCATTCGTTCAGGATTTACGATCTGTTACTTAAACTTTTAGGCCACTTCTAATCAGATTGCGAATTTTACAGTCTTACCTGGTGGGGTCTGCGGGGTTTAGGATGTAAGGCCTGGTGTCATGTCCAACACCCAGAGCTCGCCAGAGGCCGAGATTGCCGGAGCCCATGTCGTTGACGGCTGCGACAACTCGACCTCCAGCCTTCTATACACCCCCGATCAGGTCGAGGAAGAGCTCCTTCGTCACGGGCTGGTTGAAGGCAAACATCACCGGCAGTTTCCAGGAACTGAAGATGCCACAGACGAGAAACACCTGGAGATGCTTGAAAGGGCCCAACATCTGGTCCATCTGCTGGTCGTATGTAACTAGCCCCATGATGTCCATCTCGTCCATCATGATCGTGCAGTGACGATCTCTCTCAGGCATGGTCGCCAAGAGCCTCTCCAGCAGGATCAGCTGAGTCTTTGATGACTTCGGCTCCAGGACGATCCTGGATAGCCAGTTCTGGATGGTTGTTAGACTCGGCAGCGGCAGATAACGTTCCCGCAGCCAGCAGTATAGCCTCCTCGAGGCGTGCGCGCGGATCTCCACAGCTCGGTGGATTGTGTCGTCATCCCAGCGATACGGCCTCTTCTTCGCTTTCAGGACGCTTGCCTGGAATCAAATAAAACATAAAATTAAAGAACATCGTAGAATATCCTTTCCCATGAAACTGTTATATATTTTCCTACAAAGCACAAAGCACACCGAGCAACGATCCCCCACGGCCATTGTGTACAAGAAGCAAGCACGGGCACCGAAAAAATAAGAACTATAATGTAGTATTATTACTTATTAGCCAAAGGATGTACAGGGTGGACCAAAAATGATGGAAACATTTTTAACTCGCATAAAACATGTATTGTTGCATACAGGTGACTGAGAATGACACCAAACAAGAGGGGATTTCGTGGAAATTCATAATGACGTCACTCTCATCTGCTTTCTCTCGTTTTCGGTCTCCCATAGCAAATGCTTGAAGATACCATCCACGCGAGACAGGTACAGTATGTCTAAAAAGTATGTCCCCTGGTTTGGCTCTCCCACAGGAGGCGAATCGGTAACTTGGCTGAATCCCAGTTGCGGCACCCGGCCGCCAGGGTCGCTGCCGCGCGAGCGGCCTTGACCGCTCGCATGTCATTGGCAGTTCGGTCCCTCCCCATCTATACAGAGGTGGGGAGGGGAGAAGAGGGGAAGAGAGGGGAGGGAGCGGCATCTGCTCGGCACTGGGCGATACCTGGCTGACCCCGCGCTCCCTCGCTGACCTCCGTCCTGCCCTCAGGCGAAGACCGACTTCCTCGGCCCGTAGCGGCCGAGCGGAAAACCGAGCTCGCAGGGCGCGACTCCATTGGCCCAATCTTATAAATGGAATGCTGTCGTATTCACGGCATTAGATAATATTAATAGTGATACCAGCAGTGGATGTCGTAAAATACAGTCCAAAACAAACGAAAGCACACGATTAGGTGCATAATGCGCCCTCCCATTCAAATGAGCCCGCCCACTTCAATAGATGGTGTAGTTTCTTAGGGCGTAAAAGATGCAAAACACTACCAAACTTTTTTTTAGCTCGGCCACTGGGACCGTCAATATACAATTGACTGAAATGCATGAAAACCATTATGCATTTAATAGCCGTTTCCTGCTCCCAAACTTTAGCCAGTGACGCCCTGTCCATTCTAAAGCGTTTATAAGATTGGTCCCAGCACCCGATTTTATATGAGGAAGTCGTTTAAAAAGCATCTTATCTCTAACCAATTTATTTATTATGGACACTTTTACAGGACGTCTATAGAGCTTTGACTTTTAAATTTCTTCCTCGTTCAGGAGCAACGTTTTAACCCTCACCGGACCTTCAGGTTTTCTGAATACCGAGAGGGCGTTGGGGGGTTGGAAGTGAGGTAACAACTTCCTTTGCCGATTCGCCCCTTAATGAGCTAGAGCCTCACGAAAGAAACGATCGTGCGCGTCGTTACGAAATGCAGCGATTGGTCTCCGATCTAAGGACTAGGATCAGCCGATGACTTCTGAGGTTAGGTCAAGTGACCCAAGGCACAGGTTCGGTTTTTGGTAAATAACTTCGCTAAACATGATCGCAGATCCGCGATTTTAGCAGCATCGTGTTTGTCTAGCTCAGGCGTGTCGAATGGTATACTTTTTCTTCGGGTGAGATCAAGTTAAGGTGTTAACCTCGGGTCAAGGTCAGGTCACAGCCCGTCAGGTCACGAAGCTGGTCAAAGCATAGAGATCTTATATACAATTTAATTTAGGATAGTTTAATTCAAGTCGGTATGAATCCGACTTGACAATTTACTAGGTGGGTTTTGCAGCGCTATTACTTCGGCATGTAATTATAAATCATTGCTAATTTCGATCCGGATGTCGTTATTCAATGCTGGCCTTAGCGCCCTCAGAAAAGTTTATAGTCATGAAGGCTTGCATTGACCCATACTTTCCATTTTTCAGCACCATTATTCGCCGTAGTTGACCAGGTATTTTTCTTCAGCTCTCTCCCGAATCATTTGGCTTAGACCCATGGCGTATCACCCGTGCATCGCAAGACGCACCTACCACACACAACTTCACGATCCCCACGAACCCATATCAGCGTCCGTTCGCTTGGTGTATGACCCCTTGACCTTTGGCCGCGACAACTGCCAGCTTGCCGGAGCACCCCTCCCTGCACGCGCTGCCCCGTCCGCTCCCCTCCCTCTCTCCCTCCCCCCCCCCCCCGGGTCGTGTCACGAAGGTTCGGGCTTACGCTACTACCGGCCGCTGCGCAGCTGTCACCTAGCGCTTGGGAATGTGTGGTCTGGTGCGGATTCAGCCAACTACCGGCTCGCGACACCAGCGCCACGTAGTGGCGACGGTACATTCTTTTTAGACATACTGTACAGGCCACAGAGCGGCCCGCCTGGCGGCATGACGCGATAGCCCGACGACACGTCCGCTGGTATGACTCGCACTAAACCCCGCAGACCCCACCATAAGACAGTGAAGACAGTGAAATTCTCAATCTGATTAGGAGTGGCGTAAAAGTTTCAGTAACAGATCGTTAACTATCTGAACGAATGCGCGGTCAAGCGGTGTTTTTCGTCGTAATTATCCTTGTAAGCTTCGACTTAAGCCAGAAATGAAGATCATTTTTTAGGTTAGGAGTTCAGTTGAATGTATGAAATTAAAATGTATGAATTCAAAATGTTTCCATCCTTTTTAGTCCCCCTATATATTACAACCTCTTCGGATCCTAGTTACAATGACTTTTCTAGTGGAAATGTTTGTTTCGCACCACAATTATTCACACATAGAAACATTTCGAGTGATAGGCGATGCTGTCGCTGTCCTTGACAGATCGTGATGGAAAATGGACTATGATAGCTCCGCCACTTTGCCGATTGATTTTGAATCCGTAGGGCTGGTGAACAACTGAAGAGCACCCATAATGGCTAATGTTCGCACATGACAGTTGCCGGTACACACCTGCTGGTCCGTGTAGTGAACCTTCAGGGCCTCTTCAGCATCCGCATGACTCTGTTTCAAGGTGGCGACCTCCACCTCCAGGTTTCCACATCGTGCCTCCAGGCTTGCACGCCGTGCCTCCAGGCTTGCACACCGTTCCTCCAGGCTGGCACATCGCGCCTCCAGGCTGGCACATCGCGCCTCCAGTTCAGTGCATTGAGCACACTGGGCACTGAAAAGTTGGGCATCATTGGTAAAGGAGATAATATTTTATCTTGATTTGTGACAGTTTCAGGTTGGCAGAACGTCTGGGGACAGAAAAGTGCAATGTACTATGCAGTTCCTGAATCGCACGGAGCAGTTCATCAAGGTATATTCAGCAGTAAGACGCGGTGTCTCTTGGGGATACAAACTAGCGAGCGCGAGAATGACCTCTCCACGTCTGCAAGTGAAAAGTGGCATCCACCACCGATTTGTTCGATCACCCTACTAACTGGTCACTAACGGTACCACAAATTGGAGCGTAATCGGCCCATACCGTTCTCGAGATAAGGAAGCGCCACCAGCAAGCGCACATGAGCATGTGCAGTTGCATCAAAAAGCCCGATACATTAAAAAAAACATTGCTCGGTGGGTCCCTACCAATACCTATGTCAAAGTTCAGCGCAAATAGGCCCAGTAATAACAGAGTTATGGTCATGGGAACATGCTTGATAACTTTATTGCACATGGTACGTGCAGTGGTGCACGTGCACTGGTGATCACCCACAAGTATCGTGAGCAATCCGATAGTTGGTAGACGGGATGAAGCTACACTACAAAGACAACCAGAAAATTTAAACAAGTAAATCCGCACAGCAGTTGCTGAGATATAAGCTTCTCTAAAGCATAAACCAGACTTCTCACCTTGTTTTGCTCACTGATGGATCAGAGGGCTCGTTTTCATTGCAGATCTGCTCCAGCACTGCACGCCTTTTTCTCTTAGCCGCAGCCCCTCCTCTTGGTGTAGGTGCACTAAGACAAAAAAAAAACGAAGGTTTTGGTAATAATTTTCTCGTAGAAGTGCCTATAGGCTATAGATGCTATTCATTTGCCATATTAGAAGGATGCATAAGCATGATCCTTCAGATTTGTGGCCATCATTTAAATGAGAGACAAGAACAAGCCATTGAACAATAGCGCGCAAGTGTCTAGCATTGGTAATCGACCTTTCAGCTCTTTCTCAGCATTGAATAATATGAAATAGGAAACATGCCAGGTAACATGCTAATAATGGTAGGTGGCAAACAGTTCCATTGCGACTCAATCAATTATGCAGGTCAACTTCTTAACTGGATTGATAAAAACCCACCAAATAATTGCTAGTCTGCTAAGTGCAATGAACAGGAAGTAAGCACATCACAGGTAAACATAATATTGCATGTCATGTCAGATACCATATTTAGCTGAAACCGTAGAATATTAATTTTTAGAATAAGCATTACATTGATTCCTGAACTGATTCATGCATAATTAAGAACAGTATGATTCCAAGGTACCTGGAGGGATGGCTGGAAGGAATGTTCAAAGATGGAATGGCTGATGGAATGAGGTCCTTCTTGGAAAGGTGAGTACCAGGACTGAAGACCTGATCTTTAAGGCTCATGCAGTAGTCTTCTTCAGCAAAATGCACAGAGCACACTCTTGGATCCTTAACATCGCTCAAAGATCCATCCCGTTTGATCTTGAGCCACCAGGTTTGAGCCAGGGAACTTGCTTTGGGAAAGCGGTGATACATGACCCCACCTTGCTTTGTATTACCTTTTCCAGTTCCATTTTTGCAGTGAGGCACTGCACAGTATGGCATTGCAGTGTCCTGGCCCTGGAGGTAAGGTCATTTGGTTAGGAACAACTCACACTATAAATTGCATGAGGGCATTTCAGTGCAAGCTTGGCTCACCCCTTTGAAATGCAACTGAATTGATGTATGAGGCAAAAAAACTATAAGTTAGGTTATAGTTAGGTTGATGCATAAAACACATCAATTCAAGTGCAACATATTTTTGGAAAGGCTATTAATCAAGTTCAGCTTTATAGTTTATTACAAATTTTCAGTTTACATACATCTGTGCCTGTGATCAATCATTATTTTAATGTATTGGAGGAAATAGGTATCTATCAAGTTTACCAAAGTGCATGCTATTTCTACTCGAGGGCAGCGCTTTTCGAGGAGCGCTGTGGCCCGAAGGTTTGAACTTTGAATTGTTAAAAACGCCCGCCCGCCGCAAAACGCAAACACCGCAAAACGCGCAAAACGTACGCCCGAAACGCCAACGCAAAGGTCGCAAAAAATAAACAAACGCCCGCCCGCCGCAAACCGCAAATAAAAAAACGCAAAAACGCCGCAAAACAATAAAACCGCCCGCATCGCACGCCCGCTAACCGCCAACCGAAAACGCTTAAAAATCGCCCGCCCGCCGCCAAAAAAAAAAACACCGCAAAAAAACGAAAAAGCGGCCGCCAACCGCAAACAAATTTAACACCGCAAACGACGCAAAAAAAGAAAACCACCCGCATCGCCCGCCCGCCCGCCCGCCGCCAAAGACAAACACCGCAAAAAAAAAACGCCCGCCCGCCGCAAAACGTAAACACCGCAAAACGTGTAAAACGCACGCCCGAAAAGTAAACGCAAACGGCAAAAAAATCGCCCGACCGCCGCAAACCACACAGAAAAAAAAAACGCCGAAACGCCGAAAAAAATAAAACCGCCCGCACCGCACCGACGTTAACTGCTAACCGAAAACGACTAAAAGTCGCCCGCCAGCCGCCAAACGCAAACACCGCAAATAAGCGCCCGGCCGCAGCAAGATAATAATTTATCAGCGGCTGGCATACCGCTAGGCTGGTCATTTTCACAAATCAAAAAGATATCTGCAAAAATCTCCTAGATGAAAGCGCCCGATTAAAAAACGGATGGCACGTGCGTGTTCCTCGCCCCCAACTTCCTTCAGGTCAATCGTCATTTGGGTCACCTAACGCATTGACGACCGGCTGGGTGGAATGAACATTGCGCCAAGAAACGCAAGTATATGTATTGTCAAAAAGAATCCCCAGAATGGTGGATCCCAAAAGTTTGAAGCTACCACTTTGGCCCACTGGACGACACCTTAACCCGGCACCGCCTGGGCTATTTCCGTACCCACATCAGCCTGGGGGGGGGGGGTCGGATCCGACCCCCCCCCCTGTTATCTCGAGAACCAATGGTCGTATCGAGCCCCGCGAGGCGGCGTTCGAAAGGTCTCTACGAGACCTTCCCAAAGCATTCTTAAGATTTTAAGATTGAGGTCAACTTTCGGGTCAAGGTCAGGTCAAAGGTCAAATTCAGGGGTTTTCCATGATTAGGCTTACGGACAGCGGAATCTATAGCTGCTGCTCGAAACTCACCACAAATGACCTCAAAGACCTAGTGAAGGTACCATGTGCGTATAGGGGTCATACTAAGTACGGGTCAAGGTCAGGTCAGGTCACGAAAGGTCACGGTTTTCACTTTCTGCTACATGGGCGTGCGACACATGTTTTATGGCTTATTTTTCACGCCAAATCCGATGGTAATGGTTATATGTGACCCCAAGTCACTGTGCTGGTGATAAGTGTGCATTGAAAGCATAAAAAATCGTTTATACCATACATAACTAAACGAGCGCTAAGAAAAAAAAGTCAATTTTTCAACTTTTTATTTTTGACATAAAAATGCATTTTTCTAGACGAGCTTTGTCCCAGGAATCTAGTGGTGCCGTTTGTTTTCACATGCGATGTTCAGAAGTGCCTCTAATTCGCGAAAATGCTTATGACGTCACCATGCCCTATGCATGTTGGAGCTATTTTTTACAATTTGGGGGTCAAAAATCAAGATAGAAAGTTGAAATTTGGGACATCTAATGTTATAATAGAGCTCTATAACATATATTCCGGTTTTTTGAAATTCTCAAAATTTTGGATTTTATTAGCTGTTTTCCAAAAAATATAGTTTTTTGAATTTTTAGGGGTGAAAAACGCATTTTATGGAAAATCCGAGATAGCCATTTTAAAGAACTCGTTGAGCTGCGTCTTTTCATGTCCTTATTTTGCAATTTGCCAAAAACCTCGATTTTTGGCGATTTTTTAAACATTTACCATTTTTTGACTGAAAACGCCATGTAGTTACATCACTAAAATCGATATATCTCAAAAATTTTTGAAAACATTTTCTAAAAAATTGCACAGGAGACGTCAAACTGATGGGGGAGAAGGTATGCAAAGTTTCAAGTTGATAGCTCAAGCGGTTCATGAGTTATTCAAGAAAAACGGAGGGGGGGGTCGGATCCGACCCCCCCCCCCCAGGCGGTCGCGGGTTAAACAGTTGCCGACCGGATGACACCCATTGTTTGGTCACCCACGCCAAAGTATGCATCATGGGTGCGCCGAAATGACCAAAAGCCCCAATTTCCGGTGTGCAGGGTCATTTTCAACGGCACGTGGCACGTGGTTCTGGACTTTTCCGGCCACTTTGCGACATACCCATGGGTAGTGCACCGAATGGTGGTTGATCTGCATGGAAGAAAATGGGGGGTCGTTTGGATCGTTTTCGAGCAATCTGCCGTGGAACGCATTTTTTTCATTTTGCCCATTGGCTTAACACGGGAATTTTCAAAGTCACGTGGCGCGTGCACCAGATGGTCCGCGGAGGGGAGACCCATACCAGAACGTAGATCACCTGGCCCACTAGAAATCCTGAGAAAATCAGAATTTTTGGAGCAGCCGTTTTCAAGAGCATCAAGTTGTACTGATCTCAGGCAGCTTTTGCCAAATTGTCAGGGAACTCAGATTTGTTTTTCAATAGAAAAACACAATTCTAAAGAATAGTGTTTTAACTATTGACAACAAACCTTCGGTTATCAACACTACAACTATTCACATACTCAGTATTCTTGGAACAATAAGAGCCAAGAAAACATTGCCGGATGTTAAACTGGAAGGTGGAACTAGGAAATTTAAGCAAAATCATAAATCCATAGCAAAATACTAATTTCAGGAAAGTGAACTATTTCCTTTAATTGCAATCTGGTTAGCCAAGAAGAACTGGAATGTAAGCTATCACAAACAACAAAAGTGTAACAAAGATGAAGCTTTTTGAGTTAAAGATAAGACAAAGTTAATAATAAAGTTCTTTACACATTTACAAACAGTTCATGATGAAATTGAGAAATTAGCTGAGCAGCATTTGCATCAAAACAGTCTCATAACGGAGCACTCGTTTATTCAATGCGGCCAGCTACACAACTGAGCATAGGTGCGGGAGCCGGGGGCAGTGGGGGCAGCTTGCCCCCCAACTCTAGGGCCGTGGGGGCGGTGCCCCCACAACTTTGAGACGAAATACCACACTTTTTTGCAAATGTTTTTTCTTTTTTTTTGTTGAAAAAGCCAAGGGATGAAAAGTAAGTGGCCTAAAACCTGTGAGAAAACTAGATTTGTGGGTAGGTACCCCAGGTTGATCTCCATTATGGTGTGCCCCCCCAGTCTGAAAGTAGTTCCCGCGCCTATGCAACTGAGACCTAGTTTCTATGGCCTTGACTGAGACATTTCGACACAAAATGGCATTGGGTAACAAATAACACAAAATGACGCACGCGTGTGTTCAGCGTGAGGTACCTACCGACAAGCTAGCGTGAACGCAAGGTACTGGCCACCTATCTGCCAAAGGTACAGGGACCCGCAGTTGCTACTGTACACATATATTACCAATTTAGAATTGCGCTATTATTTGCTAAGCGCTGGCCATTGGAGAAAGGAAATGTAGCGCAAAGTATGGAGGAATACCACATGTTTGCTCCTAGGCCGTATGTTTTGTCTAATTCCTTTTATCGCCACAGATATTCTTCCAAAACTACAATCGTGCTATTTTTCCGCGCCGGTTGCCTCCCCAGAGCTCATCCTTGGTATCGCCTATAGCTTCCGTTCCCGCTACGTGAATGAAAGTCACGTGACTACTACAGGTTTGCGCTCAGTACTAACACACCTAGCCCGAGGGCCGGTCCGTAGCGGGGAGGGGTAGAACGCCTGAGCTCCAGCGCAGTGGAGGTGGTGGTGGCCCGTATCATAAAGAAGCAACCGTAAGCAGAACTACAATTGCCGCAGTATAAGATTATGATCAAGTTTTTCTTAAATGTATTGATTGACAAGGAAGTGCAATGCTTATCCGATATAATAAAACGGTGTCCAAGGCCTTGGAAGAACTATAAAACATATTCAGCAACGTATAAATTTCTGATACAGGCCATGACCTTTCACCTTGCCTCCGGGGAGGACCGCTCAGGAAGCCACATACCGAACGAATCGAGGCCTCGCAGCGCGGCGGCAGAGGAGAGTGGATAAACCATCGCCAGATCTTTCGTTTACTTATGTTTCCAGAAGAAGGGGGGTGGAGGGTGAGGGCTGTTTTCAACCCACTCACCAATCCTTTCCTTATTAACTTATAGCTTACCGAAAAATGCAACACAATGGTGGCCGTCACGAGATGTAGCGAAGAGTGCCTCAGCCACACCGGCTTTGAGTAAATTTTAAGCATTGGAATTCGGGCCAGTGATCCTGAAGCGATATCTTTTTTTTGGTCGTGCATAAGCTGGGATGACGTCGTCCAAGTTAATTGCGAAGAAACGGTGTTAGTTTCAGAACATTTATGAGGCTAGTCGCGCCAAATAGTATACGTTTGTTGCAAAATGTCAAATAGTGATACCACAGAGTTGACGTGCTATCCAGATGATGGAATTTATTTGACACAAGAAGTCAACAAGTGGCATCGTTAGTCATCCTGCATACCTATAAATCGATTCGTCACCTTGGTTCGAGCTCAATAGTTCCTTTCGCGGATGATCGGTTTCGTTTTCTTTCTTTTTTTTTGGGGGGGGGGGGGGCGGGGGGCAGTTAATGAGCCAGTAACCACCCTCCCCAGTCCCCCAAACAACAATTGTTGACAAATACTGTGATGGCCTAAAAAATGCCCTCAATTGTGTCACGTAGGGGAGAATGAGGTAAGTTGAGCCGTTTTTTCGTAAGCTACAGGCTAACTTACTGATCATTTTTCTGCGTTTACGGGTTGGACGGATAGAGTGGTCATTTACGCATGTAATGGTGACCAGAAATGTTTCATACCGCTTATTTTTGTACTGAAAGGCTGCGTCAAAAATCATCTTGCACGTTGCTCATCTTACCCCATGGGCGGGGTAAGTTGAGACACGTCGTGGGGAAAGTTGAGCATGGATACAAAAAGCGAACCTCTTCTTTTCCCGGGCGCGGCGAAGAGTGGGCTCTTTTATTTAATCCATGGCATACATACTTATGGCAAAGTTTTTTCCTCCATCAAAAAGTAACTGTTTAAAGCCTTCCTATAACTCGTCAAGTTTTCTATCA
This sequence comes from Amphibalanus amphitrite, assembly GCF_019059575.1. NCBI lineage: Eukaryota > Metazoa > Arthropoda > Thecostraca > Balanomorpha > Balanidae > Amphibalanus > Amphibalanus amphitrite. The sequence goes on along the minus strand of NW_024881598.1, from coordinate 956,709 downwards.
AGGAAGAAATCATATTATCCTTCAGATAATCTGCAAATCACTTACAACTTGTGTAATCAACAAAGAAAAAACAATTTCCTACCATTTTTATTCAGCAGAAACAAGCGCAGCTCAGTTTGGTTTTCGACAGCGGAGACAACAATGGCTTATCCGGCTCATCTTCCCCCAGGTGAAAATGGCTCATCTTACCCCACCCGTGGTCATTTTCGATTAATGGCTGACACCTGCTAAGGAAAATAACCATGCACCGCAGATAACAACCATCTCATTTTAAAGGCAAAACATGTCTTAGTTATTAGGGGTGATACCACATGTTACCGGGGCTGAGCGCGAAAACGTTGCCGTCTCACGTGAAAGACGTGAACATCGTAAGCAAACGGCACATGGAAGCTCAAGTCAATTAGCGCCATAGGAGCTGAGAAACATGGGGTGGCTAAACTTGCCCCTTGGCTCATCTTACCTCACTCTCCCCTATTTGGGGCTCTCAACCTTGATTTGTTAAAGTTATTTGTCTGTTCATTATAAAAGCTGTCAAATTTGCCGTATCATTAAACTTTTATTGAATTTGTATTTCACACTTATATAAAATGAACAATTTTGTCACTGGCTTCTTTTATGAATGTAATTGGATGGTCGCATGAATGAACGAATGAATAGCTCCATTTGAGCATCAGCTGAAATCAATCCTAAAATTTAATCTACCAGTCTGCAACGAAAAGGTTTAAAAACCAGTGCAAGTTAGGTGCAGTTTCTAATCTATGCCGTTTTTTAACCCGCGCCCCGTTGGGCTCTGCCGAGCAACGCGCCCCGTTGGGGGGGGGGGGGGCATTTTGGCCCCCCCTAAGATCTCGAGAACCACGCAACGTAGCGACAAGCAGCAAACGGTGTTGGATAGCCCTATCAGGGAACTACCTTGTGACCCAATTTTATTGACCTAGGTCAAACCGATGACGTCACAGGTCAGGTCAAAGGTCCAATTTTCACCGTTTACAGGCATTTCAAGAAATGCGTTGTAAAATCGAGTAAAATGCATTTCATTGAAAATCATCGATGGGGACATGTTCTTCAAACACATATTTTGCTAGTTGAGGTCACTGATACCAGGTCAGGTCACTGAGGTCAGGTCACTGGGGGGTCACAATATGAAAGTGTCGTGTGATACATGTTTTATGGTCCATTTTACATGACAAATGCGATTATGTGGGTCAGGCAGCCTTTGGGGCCAGCTTAGGTCACGTTTTGGTCAAGGTCAGGTCAAGGTCAGGTCAAGGTCAGGTCAAATAAGGTCAAATTTCAAAGTTGATATTTTTGCATAAAATGGGTATCGAATCGATGCAGCTCGTCACGGGGAGTTCAATGGTGGTCTTTGTTTTGCCGTACGAGGTCTGAAATCGCTAAAAATTGAGTTCAAAAGTTTGACGTCATCATTTTTGAACAGTTTTTTCGCTATAACTTGGCCAAAAAGCGAGATATCGATCTGAAATTTGGTATGTATATAGAAGAGCGCAGGGACTATCACATATATTCCGGTTTTTCGAAATTCGGAAAAATTTTGGATTTTTTTTTTAGTTTTTCTAAAAAAATCAATTTTTTGAAATTTTTTGGGTCAAAAACCCAAAATTTTGAAAATCCGAGATAGCAGTTTTGTAGCGCCGCTTTTTGTCTATTAGACCATATAAAGAACTTTGAAATTGCTTGATAACTGTAGATTTGGTGAGCGTTTCAAGATTGCATGTTTTTTGCTCATTTTTGCTCGAACATGACCTCAGTTTGACCTCAATAACTCCTGACCTAAGGTGACCTAAGACTTGAAATTTGGTGTGAAGGTGTCAAATTGATGCCCGGAAAGGTACTAAAAATTTGGCGGCGCTGCGCGCCGCCGTTTTCTTGCTATTCAGGAAAAACCACAGAGGGGGCCAAAATGGCCCCCCCAACGGGGCGAGGGTTAACCCTCGCATGTGTGCGGCGTTTGCGCTCTTCTAATGTGTAGGGGGGGGGGGCGGTTGGACCCCCCCCCTTGCCGTTTGGCCCCTGATCGAGCTAGAGCTTCGCGGAAAAAACGAGCGTGTTGCCCGTCACGAGAGGAAGCCGATGATACCCAATTTTAAGGTCCTAGGTCATTGGTTGACCTTCCAGGTCAGGTCAATGACCCAAAGTCGGGAAAATCGGGACCTATTAGAAAGTCGTAAATTGTGGGTGCTAAGGGGTTTTTCGGGGTGCTGATCACGAATATCGTGTTAGTTTTGATCACAGATTGATGTCTTTAAGCATTTAGACCAGGTCGGGTCAGGTCAGGTCAGGTCAACCAGTAGGCGTCGTGACGGGTACTCGTAGTACGTGTCAACCGCCTCTGACAGCTTCGTAACATGTTACGAAGGCACCAAAACTACTTCGTAAATGTTCAAATGGTTGCTAAATTCGAATTCAGCTCAAAAAAATAGCCTAGAAACATGTAAAACTCGAAAAAGTGAACCGAGTTCACCCGAGGTCACCAAAGGTCAATGACCTGACCTGACCTTCAGGTGACCTTGACACCCACCCTAATGCATGGGAACAACATCAAATCACATGTTTGAACGTTTGAAACCACGAAAAGTTTGCAAACGCGCGGCTAATGCGAGCCGACATACGCGGAATCGGGATTCCGGCCAAACATGGTCTCGGAAAAGTGGTCACAGGTCAAAGGTCATTTGGGTCAGAGTCATGAAATTTTCCGGGTAGGTGTAAAATTGATCAATGCGAGGGTACTGAAAGTTTCGTCGCGATCAGCCGCTTTTTACGCGAGTTATTCGCGAAAAAAAACCATGGGGGTCCACCCGACCCCCCCCCCCCCCTACACATGCGAGGGTTAATAAGTGTCTCATAGCTTCTTAATCTTGAGCCGCTTCTCTCACGATTCATTTTATGTGGTGCTTACATTGTTCAATAAGTTATAGTATTCGAGCTCGTTGGTCTTAAAAACTGCTATCGAAGTAAATTAAAGTGCTTCGGGCTTCGGCACTTAAAAACCAATCAATATTTAACCCTCACCCATTTAGGCATTTCTTTTCAGCGTCCTACATGTAGCAGAGGGGCGTAGAAACCCTCAGCCATTCGGCCCTTGATAAAAAGAGCCAGAGCTTTGCTGAAAAATAAAAAAGGAGCGAGCTGCTCGTGACGAGAGAAATCCGATAATTTGAGGGTTCTGGTCATCGCTGACGAGAGAAAGCCAATTACTTTTATGTCCTGGTCAATGCTGAGATCCTAGGTCACTGGTTGACCTCCCAGATCAGGTTAATAATCCAAAAGCACGGAAAATTGGGTCCTACTAGAATTTCTACGTGAAGTTTGCTGGGACTTGGCTTGCTTCTGACTCCGAATTTGCACTTGCTTTGATCAAAGATGATGTATCAACAGGGGCGCAGCCAGGAATTTTTTTTGGAGGGGGCTAGAATTGGTGAGGGCGCCAATTTCGGGTCAGGAGGGCGCCAATTTCGGCTCAGGAGGAAGCTGTCAATGCCGAGCAAGGACTTCAAAATGTACACTCGTTTTTCCCTTACATGGTCACGCGACCTTATTCCACTCAAACTACGGTTTATTCTAGGTATTCCAGATGAAAACTGCCTTTACCTTGTACGCATTTCAAACGGAAGCGAGGCGCGGCAGTCTTGCAGGCAAACACAAAAGGGCTGCGAATGTCTGCATTACTGGTGTATTTTTCGATACCGGCCATGGCTCAGTTCCTCCGTCCTTCGGCTCAAATTCAGGTCTCAAATTCTGGTGTCAAGCGTTTTCTGGCTTACGGCCGACCCAAAAAGGACGATAGTGATAAGTGAATGAGTTGATGAGAGTGAATAAGATGAGTGAATAGTTTGCCGGTCGGGCCAATGGCACTGACGTGCTCGATTTGATACAGTATCAAAGCATTTGGGGTAGGACGGGTCACGCCAGATCACCCATTAGGCGTTCTGCCGGCTATCCACAGAATGTTAACCAGCACTTACAGCCTTGCAACATACTGCATAGGCACTATAATTGATATCTAGGTATGCCTAGTTTTCAAATGCTTAAATTGGTACTAAATTTCAAACCAACACTTCCTAAAAACCACAGTAAAAAGGTGTAAATTTAAAGGGAGATAATGACCTTTTTCCACAAAATCTGAGTTAGGATCATTTTCTGACAAAACACAACAAGTTATAATGTAAATTAAAACCATTTTGCTCAATGCGGTACCTTGCCGCAAATATCTCAACTTGAAGTCACGTTAGCGGGGAGCGCTGAAAATGACCGTTGAATAAGTACTTACATCACTTTTTGGTACTTGCATGTAATTTTGTAAAATGAGCGTATTCCTTACATTTGATCTTCATCACATCTAGTTAGTTAATGGTCGTCTATAGTGCCTTCAAAAGATATTCATGGTTTGGGGGTGGTTTATGTCTAAATTTACGCAACTATTTTTCCTGTTCATCATCTGAGGCCATATGCTGCTATTTTAGTAGCAACGACTCAATTTTGAATCGGTCCCGCCGACTGCACAATAAAAGAAGATAGATACAACACTTTTGCGGCATCACTGAAAAACTTATGCAGTACTGTTATCAAAATTCTCATAACACCGTTCGACAAACCTGAAGTCTTTTTGAAATAAATATGCTTGTATTTTTCGCTTCAGGCTCTGAGGCCAAAATAATGAATTTCGTAGTCGCAATCGCAAGATTTGGCTGCGTTTCTGGCGCATGCCGTTCATTTGTGGCGCAAAATAATACTTGGAAACAAAGAAGAGTAGGCACTATGTACGAATCTAATTAATTCTAAACCGAATTAACTCTAATTCAAATTAGAATCCTTACAACCAAGCAACGACAAGGCGATAACATTAACAAAAACCCAAGCGTCGCTGTTTGAAACAAAAGCGCCATATACTGCGACTTTTTTATAGAGAAGGACAAGAAGGACAACGCATTTCGGTGGGTGTTACAAGTACTGCAAGTACTGCTTCTTTTTTGCAAAAATAAAAACCTTTTTCACATACGAAAATGTGCTAGGAAATTTTCATATTTTTTAGAAACTACAGTAGAAATAGTATAGATGTCGAGTAATTTTTATTAAAGAAAAAAGAAAGCTCATTATCTCCCTTTAAGGACGTTAACTGAGATCATTTCAAGTACATGACCTTAACCTGAGTTTCACGTGACCTTGGCACCCACAACAATTAATGAGACAAACATTAGATAGTATATTTCACATGTTGTCACGTTGCTAATCACGAAACGACTATGGAAACACACAGAAGATGTGCGCTGACTGGCAATTGCTATTCTGGCCTGACATGATCTTGAGAAAAATAATCACAGGTTAAAGGTAATTTGGTTCAGGGATTTGAAATTCTCAGACAAGATGCAAAAATGATAAGGGCTATTTTATTTTCCGGGAAGTTGTAAAATTGATTGACTCCAGGGCACCAAAGAATCGTCGCAATCCTTCGCTTTGTCGCGATTTATTGGTGAAAAACAGGGGCCTACTTATCTCTACTTATATGTGTGGTGGGGGCTAATATTCATTTGGTATTCATTTGGTCTCACGGACAATGACAATATAAAACAATGCGAATAAAACCAAACGTTTCGGACAACAACGTGCCTTCGTCAGCGGAGAAAAATAAGCGTATAGGTTTAACATCGATGAGAATTGAGAACTAAATGCGGCACCGTCTCGGTCTGGCCAGCCGGGTTGCCGATAAAATACACAAATGTTTATAAGCTGCCATGATGTGCTTAAAAAACTGCTGAAAATATATTTTAAAAAATAAAGATAACTACTTCATCGATTTTATCGAAAGAAAACATGTACATGTATGTCTAATTACTTATTTCTTGCCACTGACGGAGGCACTTTTTTGTGCGAAACGTCCGGGTCTTATTCGTATTGTTATTACTTATTGTATTGTCATTCCCCGTGAGAAAAAAGGATAACTCTTCAGACAGTAACCATAACAGCGAAACGGCTTAATGTAACACAATTCGCTGTGTATACGAAACCTATAAGTCCCTAAAAGTAATCCTATTTATAACTTTTAAAAAGATTCAGCTTATACAGCTTGGGCATACAATTTTTTTCTGCATTAAGATAATATTCATTTATCTCCACAGAATATGGTAAATTAGTGCTGCTGAAGTTAGCTTTCGAAGCGTCTCCTCCAGGCATTCCACAGCTCTCGTGCCATTTTGGATCACGGAACATGGCTGGGTGCAGGACAGGTCGTCTGCGAGCTTGGCCGGACCACGTGACCACCTCCTCCCCTCCCCCTCACTCCCGTCCCCTTCCCCAGCAGGGCGTCCGATCTAACCGCGCCCCAGGCAGTCGGCTCGGTCCGACCCTCCCTGGTCGAGCCACGGCCCGGTGCCGCCTGAGTTTGTGCCGGGTGCAAAACTGGAGCAGTAACTAGCGCCGGAACTAGTAGTCAGCACGACCATCGTCAGATGGCAGGAGTAAATGGAATAAGCGGTTCCAGGTTTCAGAAGGAATGGGGCAGGAAAAAGCGCTGAAAACAATGTTTTGCTGATATAGCCATAAAAAGTTCACTGAATTAGGAGAGCAGCACATCAGTTTAAAGCCCTTAAGATGGTGGTTTTAATAAGCACACAATCATTTCTCAATTCGCCTCCAACGGTGTCACAGGCAAAGAATACGCTGAAATACTAGTGTGTACAGAAGCAACTGCGGGTCCCTGTACCTATCTCAATCTACTTTAAAGGAAATATACCACTTTCCTCAAATTAGTTTTGCTACAGTTTTGCGATGTTTTATGCTTAAAATGATCAGAAAAAAATCATATTTACAAAGGAAAATATGCTAGGTCGCGTTCCATACTTTCACTGAAATATTTAAAATATTTTCATATAGGAAGAACCACATTCCATCTTTGATAGAGGTTAAGTATTGTTTGCTGGGAAAGCTTATTACGGGTTTACCAGTCATATTGCATAAGCAGTTAAAACCAACTGCACTATGGTCTGCTGAACTTGACCTCTGCGACAGGTGGCTGCATTCTTGGCATTCTTCAATAATCACCACATTCCTGCATAACTCATTTCTAAACAGGAAAAGGAATATCTTTGCCTAGGGCCAGGCTGGAAAACAGTAGGCGCCTATAAACCCTGCAACACATGACAACTATCGCATTGATGCTGCAAGCGAGGAACGTGTATGAAATTGACATGTAGAAATTGCAATATTGGACACCGTTCAAAGAAACATAGGTAATAATAACATTAAATCAAAGACTAAATCCTACCGAACCAAAGCAGGCAGAGGGCCAATGTCATGTGTGCTTGCGTGTGCTTGCTTTTCATTGCGTTTCAGAAATGTCTCACCTGCGTCAAAATACGGTCACCCGATTGCTACCAAAACCTGGGCTTTACTCAAAACCAAAACAAACATCGGATCTACCTGTTTATTATAGGTATCTTGGTCCTTAGCAACAGACAGCTTCGGCTTTTCGGTTACGGTGAAGGACAAACCCATGTCCAAACGAGGTGTGCTGGCCATTGTCGGTTCGGTATATGATCCATTTGGACTGGCATCTCCCTGTGTTCTGGTTGCAAGACAGCTTTTGAGGGATCTATGCAAGCTGAAAATCAGCTGGGATGAGGAGATTCCACGTGTATACCAGAAGACGTGGCAACTATGGTTGAATGATTTACGTCATTTGAGCGATATTTCTATCCCGAGGTGTCTGAGACCGCGGGACTTTGGCGACGTTGCAATGTATCAGCTACACCACTTTTCAGACGGTAGTGAGAGCGGATATGGCACTGTCTCATATCTACGGGTTGTCAACAACAAGGGAGAGATTTACTGCTGTTTCGTCTTTGGTCGGTCGAGATTGGCACTCATGAAAGGAACAACCATTCCAAGGTTGGAGCTGGCGGCAGCCACCTTGGCTGTGAAAATGGACAGAATGATACAACGGGCTCTCAGAACCAAGATTGAGTCATGGTTCTGGACCGACAGCACCGCAGTATTGCGCTATATCAGAAATGAGAGAACACGGTTTCACACATTTGTCGCAAACAGACTAGCGGTCATTCGGGAAGGAACTTCACCGCAGCAGTGGAGATACGTCCAGAGTCACTCGAACCCCGCAGATATTGCGTCACGTGGAGCGCGTGTGGACGATATCATGAAGAGTACATGGTTCACCGGTCCCGATTTCCTGTGGAAACAGAGCTGCGAATGGCCTGCGATTCCAGAAAATCTAGGCGATATTTCCCAAGGCATGGAAGTGAGAAGAGACCGACACTCCCATAGAGAGGAACCCGTGACAGCTTCTTTGTTGATCGGACCTGCTGATTTAAAAGCAAGCTGCGTTAATATCGAGCCTCTGGATTCACATCCCGTCGCACGACTCATGAGCCACTATAGTAGCAGATAGAGAGCAATGAGAGCAGTTGCTTGGCTGCTGAAGATACGCCATGCCCTGTTGCATGGCAGAGCGCCACAAAACAGTAACAGTCATTTGAGGATGGACGAGATCAAAGCTGGTGAGCTCGAAATAGTTCTATATGAACAGAACGACAAATTTAGTTCAGAAGTGAAGGCCCTGGCAGCTGGTAGATCTGTGAAGTTGTCTAGCAGCCTGCAACGGTTCAATCCGATCCTGAAGGACGGGATTATGGTGGTCGGCGGGCGTCTCGAAAACGCCCTGTTAGAAGCCAATACGAAACATCCTATCATTTTTCCCTATGATTCTCGGTACACCCGTCTGCTAATACAAGATGTACATGAGCAATCGGGACATCAAGGGCACCAGCACGTTCTCGGCCTACTACGACAAAACTATTGGGTCATTCATGGGAACAAAGCCGTGAGGAAGGTGCTGAAAAGTTGCCTTCACTGTCGGAAAAGATTCCGCCAGCCAGAGAACCAAAAGATGTCTGAACTGCCCACAGATAGGGTTACAGCGTTAGAGCCCCCTTTCACACGGACTGGGGTCGACTGTTTTGGTCCGTTTTATGTGAAGCGGGGAAGAAGGCAAGAGAAAAGATACGGAGTTATCTTCACATGCTTGGTCACACGCGCCGTTCATCTCGAGGTGGCTCATGCTCTTTCTACGGACTCTTTTATTTGCGCTTTGAAACGATTCATGTCCGGAAGAGGCAACGTCAAAGTGGTCCGGTCCGACAATGGTACCAATTTCATCGGAGCGAACAATGAATTGCAGCACGAGTGGAAGAAACTGCAATCTACAAATACCATTTATTCAGAACTAGCAAAGAAAGGGATCGAATGGATTTTCAATACCCCAGGTGCCTCTCACCACGGAGGTGTGTGGGAAAGAATGATCCGATCAACAAGAAGGATACTGGAGTCGCTGCTAACCACGCAGCTGCTGACGGACGAAACGCTCAGAACTTTCCTGTGTGAGGCAGAAAATATTATGAACAGCCGTCCGTTGACCCCAGTGTCCATGGATCCAACCGATGCCGGCCCACTCACACCCAACCATCTTTTGCTGCTAGCACCGGGAGGATTTTTACAAACGGGAATTTGGCAAGAAACCGACAACGTTAGCATGAAAAGATGGAAACAAGCAAGATATATGGCAGGAATATTTTGGAAAAGGTGGCAGGCTGAATACTTGCCACTGCTACAAAAGCGTCCAAAAGACTGGGCTCGTAAGAAACAAAATTTGGAGATTGGAGACATCGTCCTACTAGTTGACTCATCAGTACCGCGGGGACAATGGCCAATGGGAAAAGTAGAAGCCGTCAAGATGAGCACGGACAAACTCGTTCGGTCGGCGACTATCCTCTGCCGGGGGTCACATCTCAACAGACCCATAACCAAACTAGTGAAGCTCTTGTCGAACGAACAAACTGATGATGACCAGACGGGAAACCACTAAACAAAGGAGAAGTCCAAGAAGTGATGGCCGATTGTTCATGATGCGTATTACATGCTCAGACTAGGCGGACAGTACTAATCGATGTGATGATTTGGACGTACGACGGTCCAAAGGGGAGGGTGTCGTGACCGGAGACCCCCCGAAAAAGCGTCTCATGAGCCAGTTCGAGATTTAGTATTTTTGACTAGGTCGTTCAATAAGTAAGGTAAAATCGCATTTATTTCAGTCCACCTTTGGTGTAACGACATGAAACTTGCAACATATGTTAATTGAAATCTTGTCTTCAAAATGGCTATAAGCATTTGGTAGCAGGTCCCATCGGTCAACCACCCCAGCCTTCAGAACTCGCACCTACTTCCAATCACCGTTCAGGCGCACGTGCTTATCTCAGCACTCCACTGAGCATTGAAAATCCGCTCGGAAAACTCCTTATTAATATTTTTTACCATGTCTTTTTATTTTCCTGATTGCCTCATCCGTAAAAAAGTTATTCCCAGAAACAGAACGTCTTCCCGCGATCCAAACACATTGAAGCTGGACGGCGCCAGATCAGGGCTGTACTGACAGATCAGGGCTGTCCTGTACTGACAGAGCAAAGCCGCCTAGTCGGGTATCCTTCTGTTGTTGAGTGAACTCTATTGGTATCCATCTCAGGCAGACCTTTAAAATATCTAGCTTATCTGATGACGCCTGTAGCTGATTTGACATAACACTTCACTCCGTAAATGAAGTAAGTCACGCGGATGCTTTGGGTCTCCATCATCAGCTCGCTGACTTCGCGGATTGTGCCAGATCCAGAGGGTCCTGCAAGCATAGGTCTGCCTGCCGTAGAATTTTGTCTCTTACACTGCCGTATCACTACCCACTGCCCACCACTAAGCATTGTTAATGGCCATATGGCGTCATTAGAGTGCAATTTGCTGCCGACGCCGGTTTTGAGATGAACTCGAGGCTCACCTGACAAAACGGCACTTCCCAAACGGAACCGTGCTGCATCAATGCTTTCATACCGACCGTGTTCGGACAATTTTTCAAACTCCTAAAAACGGTTGGATACATTGTATAGCAAATTTGTCGTAGATTCAGATGACATATTTTATTTTGTTTGACTTGTTAAGGTTAATGAGCTATAGCAAATTTTACCTTACTTATTGAACGACCTAGTATTTTCTCGGAGCATGCAATTTAGGTTAAAATCGAAAAACTGTGTTTTGTGTTGGATTTGGCAGTTGGAAATTGGTTTGGTATTATTTCGTCAGTGTTAAGTTATTTTCTCGGTTATTAATATGGTTTATTTTGTGACGAAAGCGAAGCGATAGAACGACACGACATTACGGATGAACGAAGCCACCGAACGATACGAATTATTTTTGCGACCCGCCTATAAATCCGACATTCTTGGTGAGTGTATGTTCCTTTTATTCTTGTTTGTTTATGCTTTCGGCTGATGCAAGAAGTTCGTCTGTATTTATTTATGTCCGTTGAGTTATGTTATCTAAAGTGTCTCATTTATGTTCTCCAGAAACCGTGAAATAGAAGTTAACAGCGAGTTTTCCTACACGAGTTTTACAAGTCACTGGCGGGCGCAACAGTCAAGTCAAAAAATGTCAAATTTCAAAGTTGATATTTTTGTAGAAAATGGGTATTGATTCGATGCAGCTCGTCACGGGGAGTCTAATGGTGGGCTTTGTTTTGCGCTACGAGGTCTAGAAGTGCTAAAAATTGAGTTTGAAAATTTGACATAATCAATTTTGAACAGTTTTTTTTCGCTATAACTTGGCCAAAAAAAAGAGGTATCGATCTCAAATTTAGTATGTAGATAGAAAGCGGTTGGGACTATCACATATCTTCCGTTTTTTTCGAAATTCAAAAAACTTTATGTTTTTTCGGCTATTATATTTTAAAAATCTGTCTTTTTTTAATTTTGGGAGTCAAAGTCCAATAATTTCAAAAATCCGAGATAGCAGTTTTGTAGCCTTCTACATTCTACACCTTTTATGTCTGAAACATTTTTCTGTATCTCTAAAGCTGTAGGCCTGACAGCTCTTCTCGCGAAACCTTTTTTTTTTTTGGTCGAAAATGGCAGAAATGACGTCACTCTGACGTCATTAGCGTCCAACCTATCATAGGCTTTGGAAAAAAATTTGGTCACAATGTGCAATAGCTGTTCACGGGAGGATACTGAAAGTTTGGTGACGATTGGCGCAGAGGTTCTCGAGATATATCGGAAAAAAACTAAAGGGAGGGGGGCAAAAAAATGCCCCCCCCCCCCCACCGCCTGGAAGGTTAATAATGATTTTCCCAAAAAAGTCATTTTTTTAATTTGGGACAAAATCCAAAATTTTCAAAAACCGAGATAACCATTTGATAGACAAAGTAGAATCACGTATAACCTTTTTTGTTACGTCTTGATTCCTTAAAAAATGAAGATGGTAACGGCGTTTGAAATTTTGCCGTTTTTGAGGCGAAAATGACGGACATGACATCACTTAAACGCCATTTTCTCAAAAATTGTCCGACAGATTTCGCTCAAATTTTCAGGAAACGTTTTAAATTGATGAATAATAAGGTACTGAAAGTTTGACGTCGTTGACGTAACGCGTTTAGAAGTAATTGGCGCAAAACGGGAGGGCGCAGATTCTGACCCCCTCCCCCCCCCAGCGGGGCGCGGGTTAAGTCGTACTAGATCGGAAAAATCCCCCACTGTGCAATGGTTCCGCGCGCCACTTGAAAGGTAGCTTGCAGTTTGTTTGGGGTGCATAAGGATATCTTTGCGCCTATGTTTTTGGATGGGCATTCTAGTGCAGCTGCTTCCACGGCCCCTAATTTCTTGCCACAAACGATTTCAACCGCTCCCGAGTGAAACAGTATATTCATTTTGATATGTTATCCTTTTTTGGAAGTTACGGGCAGAATCACGTTAGCCGAGGCCCCGAGTTGGTGACCGAAAGTGACTGACGTTGTCTGGTGCTGACCGAATTTCAGTGACCGGTGAACTGTGTGCTCGGCACTGGTGGCGGGCAGCGGGTGTCGGGAGAAACGTCAGCGCCTGCAGATCGCAGTGCCCAATGAACGGCGAGCGTCACGGCGCTTCTAGCCGGACCAGTGACAAGACCAGGCCGACTCGTCGGTGCGTCAATGAATTCCGCCGTGCTCCTGGTTGTGTCGGCGCTGGCGGTACAACAGTCTGATGAGGGACATGCTGCCAAAGACTCGACACCTGGTGAGCCAACACATGAAATAGACAGCACGCATTATATAGTTTTTCATGATAAAACGCACAATGAATCTTCACAGGTATCGAAAAAAAAATGTTGCAATGATACACACTTTTATAATAACACGGAACAAAAATGAAAGACCAATGCGTTTCGGCTAAATCGCCGTTATCAGCGTCTAAAAAGATAACTCTTTTACTAGACGCTGATAACGGCGATTCAGCCGAAACGCGTTCGCCTATCATTTTTTTGTTCCGGGTTATTATGCTTGTCTCAGCTGAAATGCAAGCTTTTATATCCCATCTATTCATTTTGATGCAATGCTGCATGCGTCCTCAGTGCACCAAAAATGCATTATGACTTCGTGAACATAACGAACGCCTTTGGTCTCGCAGCACGGCATGGCTTTGATAGAAAGCATATGATTCGTCCATGTATACCCACTCATTTGGCTGGTTCTCGCAGAGTGATGTGTTGAAGGCCTCAAATCAAAGTTCTGCTTACCCACGCAACTCATACCAGTCGGGCAAACTGTGGTCAAATCTTCCATTTCACCACCGCGGCGACTCTTAAAGGGACTATCCCACCTTTAACATGGGGTTTGAGTTGAGATAGCCAAGTTTGCGGCGAGGTTCAGAAACCACTATCTATCTAGGTTGCAACCCCCGCGACATCTTGGTGTTGAAGAAATTCGTTCCCTTCATTTGAAAATGGGCCTTTTACAAGGCCCTATCTTCAACATGGAGCGACCGTTAGTGTGACGTCACCTCGTTTAGTCATTCTGATTTAAATGGGTTTGTTCGTTGAAAAATCGCTTAAAACTTGGTCTGAACTTTGTTGTGGTGCCTACAGAGTAAAAAGAATCAGCTTTATGACAGTAATGTGGCCTGGGGAAGGAGGTAATTTTGGGCTGTGACGTCACATATTTGAAAGTTTGTGTTTGGAATATGGGAAGCCTAAGATGTTTAATGAAAAATAAATGCCAGAACCGTGTTCCTGGTCATCCAATCTATAAAGTCGGGCAAATTTAACTGGTTTTAACAACATTTTAGAAGGTGGGATAGTCCCTTTAATCTCATGTCACAGCGGAGGGGTGTGCTGCGCCGCGAGGGGAGATCGCCGACCTTTCGCAAACTTGATAGGAGGGTCAGGTCGGCGATCCGGCGTGACTGTAGGGCGGACATTGAGGCTAAGCTCCGTGAGCATGGCAGCAGCTCACTGTACCGTGTGATCCGCCCAATTATCGCCGGAAAGCGTAGCAGTGCCCCCTGTATTCCTGCCGCTACACCTGACGAGATAAACGCGTACTTTGTTGGTGTCGGTTCTCGAATCGCTGATGAGCTGGCCAGCCTTGGGCCGCCGCCCGCGGTCCCGTGTCGCCTGCCACGTGTGGGCGCCTGCTGCTTCCGTGTGCGCGGCACCACGCTGGCCCGCCTGCGGGAGGTAATGTTCTCCATGAAGCGTTCCGGTGTGTGTGGGCCTGACGGAATTTGTATCCGGATCCTAATCCTATGTTTTGACGCCATCGACCCTGTCCTTCTCCACATCATTAACTCGTGCCTTACCAGATGTGAAATCCCTGATGCATGGAAACACTCCCTGGTGCATCCTATTTTCAAGTCCGGTGACCCGTCATTACCCTCCAATTACCGCCCTATATCCATAGTTCCTGTCATAGCCAAGATTGTCGAACGTGTGGTGCAGCGTCAGCTGTATGCCTACATGTCCGACAATCACCTCCTATCCTCATCCCAACACGGCTTCCGCCCTCACCATTCAACTGAGACCGCTCTGCTATCTGTTACTAACAGGATTTTTTCCAACATGGACCGCAGTCACCTATCCCTCCTATGCCTCTTGGATCTTAGCAAATGTTTTGACGCCATTCCGCACACTCAGCTCCTTAATTAACAAACTTCCAGCAATATAACATTGACACATCCTGGTTTTCTTCGTACCTCCATGGTCACACCCAGTCAGTCTCTATCTCCTCTCCTTCCGGCACTAGAGTGGTCTCGAATCCCCTTCCTATCACCACGGGAGTGTTCCACGGATCCCTCCTTGGTCCTCTCCTATTCACCATCTTCTCCAACGACCTCAGCCTACACGCGCCGGACGCCCATGTGACCCAGTACGCTGACGACACCCAAATCCTGATGTCCGATGTCAAAGCCAATCTTCCTGACCTCATCCAACGCATGGAATCTACCATTTCCGCTTTGTCTGCTTGGTTCCATGCCCATGGTTTAAAACTCAACGCATCCAAAACTGAAATCCTCCTCCTCGGCACCCGTCAGAACACCCGTAACCTCCCTCCTGTCAGCGTACGGGTCGGTGGCGGGACCGTCCAGGAGAGCCGGACAGTTAAAAACCTAGGCGTGCTGTTTAACCGTCACTTGAGTTGGGACGCACACGTCAGTGACGTGGTTCGCCACTGTACCGGCCTCCTGATCGGTCTCCGCCACTTGAGACATTTCCTCCCGCAGCACGCACTGAAAACTATTGTTGAGGGGTTGGTCATCTCGCGCGTGAGATACTTACTGCATATCCGTTTACGGAAACTGTTCTGCCGACAACTGTACCAGACTTCTCAAAATTTTTAACTTCGCTACAAGAGTTATTACCGGCCTCAAAAAGTACGACCACGTGTCTCGCGCGCGGGATGACCTCCACCTCACATCGGCCAGTGACATGTACCGGGTCGCAGCGGTGACTGTCGCGCGCGGTGCGATTGTGCGCGGTGAACCGACCGTCCTCGCCTCACTGTTCGCCACGAACGCGGGGTCGCGGGCCAGTGGTGACCGCACCACCCGGAACGACGGTCGCCTACGGCCACCAGTTACACGCACTGCGGCTGGGCAGCGTGCCTTTTCATACCAAGCGACCGCGCTTTTAAACCAGCTGCAAGCTGCCCTTTTAGACCTCGATCCGGGCAGTTTCAAGAGAGCAGTGAAGGCGTTCTTCTGATGGTCTGACGAGTGGCTGTGATTGACGGTAGTGTGGTTGCATATGGCGTGTGTGTGTCTGTGTGCGTGGCGAGTGTCTGGTATAATGGTATATGTATAGGTGTGTGATTTGACTTTTTTATTGTCTTTTACCCTGACGTATGTTTTTTTTTACTTTTTTACTCGCCATGACTTTAGACACGGAATAGCCACAATGTATGTGGAGTGTCTGCCTACGTCAATACAATACAATACAATACATTTTTGGAAGCCTTCCATTTTTGGAAGGATTTTCCATATATGGGTACGCACCTTTCAAAAAATGGATACGCTGACGACGTCATCGTACTCAAATATAGAAAATATTGCGCATATGTTGGAACCTACCGATTTCCGCCGAACATGAAGCAAATGCGACTATCGCCCCTGGTCGTTTTCAATTCGCCATAGTGAAGTTTCCATAATCTAGCGTGGATGTCTAAATCCTAGCGTGGATGTATTTTATGTATTTTTTTTTCAAAGTAATGAGTCGTGGAAAATTGACAAATTTATTGACAAACGATGGTTTTGACGTCACAGGTCAGGTCAAAGATCGAATTTTCACCGTTTACAGGCATTTCAAGAAATGCGTTGTAAAATCGAGTAAAATGCATTTCATTGGAGAATTTCCGATGGAGAAATGTTCGTCAAACACATCTATTGCTATTTGAGGTCACTGATACCAGGTCAGGTCACAGAGGTCAGGTCACTGAGGGTCACAAATTAGAAATATCATGTGATGCATGTTTTATGGTCCATTTTATATGCCAAATGCGATTATGTGGGACAGGCAGCCCTTGGGGTCAGTTGAGATTATGTTTTGGTGAAGGTCAGGTCTAGAATTGCTAAAAATTGAGTTCAAAAATTTGACGTCAATTTTTAACAGTTTTTTCGCTATAACTTGGCCAAAAAAGAGGTATCGATCTAAAATTTGGTATGTATATCGAAGAGCGCAGGGACTATCACATATATTCCGTTTTTTCGAAATTCGAAAAAAATTGGAAATTTTTTGAGTTATTCTAAAACAATCAATTGTTTGATTTTTGGGGGTTAAAATCCCAAAATTTCGAAAATCCGATATGGCAGTTTTGTAGCGCCGTCTTTTCTCTACACAATCACATAAAGAACCTTAAAATTGCTTGTCAACTGTAGAATTGGTTAGCGTTTCAATATGTCATGTTTTTTGCTCATTTTTACTCGAACATGACCTCAGTTTGACCTCAATAACTCCTGACCCGAGGTGACCTGTGACTTGGAACTTTGTGTGAAGGTGTCAAATTGATGCCCGGTAAGGTACCCAAAATTTGGCGGCGCTGCGCGCCGCCGTTTTCTCGCTATTTAAAAAAACCACAGGGGGGCAAAATGTCCCTCCCCCCATCAGGGCGCGGGTTAACCGAATTGTTATTAAAGCTCTCCCTTTTCTGAAATTTTACGTTCCGTACTGTATTAGCTGCAACCGTCTCTCTTTTTTTGAATTCTCAATTAGGTTTCTGCTTCATGGGTGTCATGCGCAATGCGCATTGCCATTCTGTTGACTGGCACTTGTAGTATCAAAATAATCGATAGATCTCGAGCAGGCTAAAACTGCTTAAAAAAATACAAACACAGAAAGTTAGCAGTCGTTCAGCAGACTTTTATGTACTCGCTGTTTTGTAGCAGTCCTATGATGCTAACTTTTCCCGCCAATGATTTAGCACCTTTGCAAAATATGTATTTTAGCAGTCTTACAATGAGATAACATGAATAGCCAGAACTTAAATAGCAGGTGCAGAATGAACAAGTAGGAAGCTACTAAGTGAGCCTGCTAAAATGAAAGGAATGCCATGGAAAACTAGGAAGAAGTTCGCGTAAAAAGTATGAGGGTGCAGTGCAAATACAGCCTGATTAGCAATTGAATAGCGCACGATTTAGCACTGTATATGTACTTTTGTCTCTATGTACTTTTGTCCTAAGTCTGTACATTTGCTGACGTACATTTGCAATGTATACTTTTGTTTGCAACCCGTCATTGTATCCTAATCACACACTTCCTTCCGACAGCGGGCTTATGCGCCATCAGCCCTTGGCCGGGTGAGCCGGCCGGCGCGGCGCGAGGCCGGGTCATCCTGGAGAGCGCCAGCGGCAGCACGGCGCAGCTGCTCCTCTTCGGCACCTCGGCCCACTTCTACCGCGTGAAGGCCACGCCGACCGAGCTGACTGTGCACCGGCTGGAGCTGGGCGCGCCGCAGCTCCACCAGGTGGCCCGGCTGTGCCGCCCCGCCGCCTCTAACATCACCTCATCAGTGAAGCTCGAGCTCGTCGGCTACAGGAGGGAGGTCGAGCAGCCTGCTGGCAATGGACCCGCTCCGTGTCCGGAAACGGTTCCGGCAGGACAGAAACATCAGAGGGGCTCCGGCGGCAGAGAGCACGAGGAGGGCTCCGGCGGCACGGAGCACGAGGAGGGCTCCGCGCGGCCCGACTGGCAACGCGAAAGCTCCGTTGCCGACGAGTCCTTTTTTACTGTGGACCGGTCCTTCTCCGGTGCGGATGGATCCTTTTCTGGCGCGGACGAATCTTTCTCCGGTGAGACGGTGATGGACTTAGACCTACTTAATGAACTGGCAAAGCCTCATTCGGCGGAGACAGCAGCAGGCTTTGTCACCTCGTGGGCAGCAGCCGGGTCTGGTGCAGATGAGCCAGAGACGGACGGCCCGCTCGCCTCGCCGTCGCACTCGGACCACCAGCCGATGACTTCCCACGCGGACGAGCCGCCGCTGGCCGACATGCAGGTGCTCACGGCCATGCACTTATTCCCGGCGCCGATGAAATCCACTGGTGACGTCGCGGCGACCCGCGCGACGCTGACCTCGCTGCCAAGTGCGGGAGCGAAAAGCAGGTCGATTCTGAAGTGGTCCGACAGTCACACAGTGTATGTCATCAATGAACTTGTCTCTGGGGAAGACTGGGTCGCGTGGACGGCCGACTGCCCGACCACGCCAGGTAAATGTGGCCGATCACGCCAGGTAAATATGACAGACTGCCCGACCACGCCAAGTAAATATGGCCGACTGCCCGACCACGCCAGGTAAATATGGCCAACCACAACAGGCAAGCATCACCTACTATGTACAGCCGTCTGCAAACTGCGTGGTAGGTATTCTTTTTTCGACAAAACCGAGAATAACGCGAATACTATGCTAACGGTCACTCGGAAATCGTAACAGCAAGACGCGCGAGACTCCGCACATTAGATTGGGCTTATTTTGGTATACATTTTTCATCTAGTTTAGCAACAACACACAAAAGTTTATATTTGCCCCCGAAACAAACTTTTGCATTTTGTTGCTACACTGGGCCTATACTTTGTTCAGTGATAGAACCAATCGAAGGAGTGGAGCATGGCGCATCTATATGCAATGACATCCGACCGACTGATCACATAGCCTTTGAGTTATTATCGGTTTTGCAAGTAAATGGCAAAATACTTGTATGAATAGCATTATTCGAAAAGCAAAAGGTTCCAAAAATACTAACAAAATGAATATATTTAGGACACGGTCCTTAATCAGTTCAAAATTGCAAAATAATAAGCCATTTAGTCACAACAGCGCCAGAATATGTCGATAACCGCTAACTTAGAAAATCACAGATTAGCAAATGTCCGCAAAACAGACAACTATTACAGTTTGATATGTTCGCAAGGTACTATTATAGTACCCTTCCATATAAATAACATATACCTATGTGTCCACAATTTACACATTAACCTTCCAGGCGGTGGGGGGCATTTTTTGCCCCCTTTAGTTTTTTCGATATATCTCCAGAACCGCTGCGCCGATCGTCACCAAGCTTTCAGTGCCCTCCCGTGAACAGCTATTGCACATCGTGACCAAAATTTTTTCCAAAGGCTATGATAGGTTGGCCGCTAATGACGTCAGAGTGACGTCATTTCTGCCATTTTCAACCAAAAAAAAAAGATTTCGCGGGAAGAGCTGTCAGGCCTACGGCTTAAGAGATACAGAAAAATGTTTAAGACATAAAAGGTGTAAAATCAAAAGGGCTACATAAACTGCTATCTCCGTTTTTTTTGAAGAAAAAAAATTGGATTTTGACCGCTAAAAATCAAAAAATATTTTTTTTTAATATAATAGCCGAAAAATCCAAGAAGTTTTTTGAATTTCGAAAAACGAAACATATGTGATAGTCCCTACCGCCTTCTATCTACATATCAAATTTGAGATCGATACCTCTTTTTTGGCCAGGTTATAGCGAAAAAAAACTTAAAAATTGATGACATCAAAATTTCAAACTCACTTTTTAGTAGTTCTAGACCTCGTAGCGCAAAACAAAGACCACCATTAGACTCCCCGTGACGAGCTGCAACGAATCAATATCCATTTTTTGCAAAACTATCAACTTTGAAATTTGACCTTTTTTGACCTGACCTTGACCTGACCTCCACCAGAAAGTGACCTAAACCGTACCTGATGGTCTTATAACCAACACCATTGAGTTGGAAATGAAAAAATTGGTCATAAAACATACATCGCACAACCTTAGTAAAGTTGGGTTCATGTGGTCACCCTTGGTGACCCTTGGTGACCTGACCTGATATGACCAGTGACCTCTAATAGCAACATATGTTCTAGACAACTGACGCCCTATCGCTGATTTTCGACAAAATGCGTTTGTTTCGGTGTTATAGCGCTTTCCCTATAAGCCCCGTGAACGGTGAAACATCTTTGACCTGACCTGTGACGTCATCGGTGACCCCGAGGTCAATGAAATTTGGTTTCCTTCGACAAATTTGACAGGGCTATCGAACACCGTTTGAATTTTCCAGATCCGTCCAGTAGTTTCGGAGATACGGGGGGGGGGGGCAAAAAAATGCCCCCCACCGCGCGGAAGGTGGCCGGGAGGCCCACCGCCTGCCGGATTAACATCCCTATCATCTATCAATCACTACGCCACCAGCATCCAGTCATCAATTCAACCATTGAGCCATGCAATCAGTTAAGCACCTAACCATCCATGTACCCACACCGCACTCAGCTATATAAATAATTTAACAATTCAGTCATCAAAATTACTATCTCACATCAAAAATATGATTACTTTATCAATAAACCATTCTCTCAAACATCAAAACATGTTTTCCTTTTTCCTCATTCATTCATTCATTCATTCATTCATTCATTCATTCATTCATTCATTCATTCATTCATTCATGCATTCATTCATCGATACGGGTGAATATAAAAGGCCACTTGTCATCAATGCCTATACTAGGCATCAGAACAGAAAACAGTACAATAGCGAAGTTGTAAATGCTAGAGTCCTACATCAGTGAGGACATGATCAGTTTCGCATTATTTACACTTGCTCTGTGACTTGTTACCCTTTAAAGGATGGTCCAGGCCGCTATGTTGCTGTTCAGAGCTGGGCGAATCTGTTTGATCCAAAGAGACTCCGCTATTTTCCTACCTTTACTTTCATCGCACGCCTGCAGAATCTTCGCCCTTACGTTATGGGGTCCCGGCCGACACTGGGGATGCTGTGTTCGGAAATGCTCGCCCCACGGGGAGTCCTTCCGCTTATGTTTGGCATCTCGCAAATGCTCATTGTGCCGAAGGCGCACCGAACGTCCTGTGGAAGGGTACTATTACTGTATGCCTGGCCTATTCAAATACATTAGCCAGGGGGTGTGGTAATAAACTAATAACTGGTGTAAGCAAATTGACCACGGTCAAAAACATTGACCTATAATAAGTATTACTTATTATAGTAGTATTACTTATTAAGTACTACTTATTAAGTATTACTCACAGTGTATGTATTACTTATTATAGGTAAATGGTCAAAAATGCATTACCAGAATGCACTTAAGCCAACATTTTGGGATGGTCTCGTTCCTAAAGGCCGCCCCACACTGGACCTCGCATGCGGGTTGCGATTTTTGGGGTTTTCGGGTTTCTTCCAAATCAAATAATACAATCTAAGCTGAGTGACCCACACTACCATCTAAAGGCCGAAACAGACTCTTTCCGCGTGCAGGAAATCGCATGCGAGAGCCTATTCAAATACATTGTAATTCTTCTCGCATCAATCGCTTGCGGGAGGTGCGTGCAATTGAT
Organism: Amphibalanus amphitrite; assembly: GCF_019059575.1. Lineage (NCBI taxonomy): Eukaryota > Metazoa > Arthropoda > Thecostraca > Balanomorpha > Balanidae > Amphibalanus > Amphibalanus amphitrite. The sequence goes on along the minus strand of NW_024881598.1, from coordinate 934,502 downwards.
GCGAGCGTGCTTTCATGTATTTGAATAGGCTCTCGCAATTCGCATGCGATTTCCTGATTACGGAAAGAGTCTGTATCAGGCTTAACCCTCGCCCGTATAGCGGGGGGGGGGGGTCGAACGGACTTTTCGCAAATAACTCGCGTAAAAAGCGGCCGATCGCGACGAAACTTTCAGTACCCTCGCGTTCATCAATTTCACACCTACCCTGAAAATTTCATGACCCTGACCCAAATTACCATTGACCTGTGACCTACTTTTCGAGACCATGTTTGGCTGGAATCGCGATTCGGCGTAGGTATGTCGGCTCGCATTAGCCGCGCGTTTGCAGTCTTTTCGTGGTTTCAAGCGCTCAAACATGTGATGTGATGTTGCCCCCATGCATTAGGGTGGGTGTCAAGGTCACCTGAAGGTCAGGTCAGGTCGTTGACCTTTGATGACCTCGGTTCACTTTTTCGAGTTTTACATGTTTCTAGGCCAGTTTTTTTTAGCTGAATTCGAATTTAGCAACCATATGAACATTTACGAAGTAGTTTTGGTGCATTAATAACATGTTACGAAGCTGTCAGAGGCGGTTGCCACTTACTACGAATACCGTTACTGGTTGACCTGACCTGACCTGACCCGACCTGGCCTAAATACATGAAGACATCATCTGTGATCAAAACTAACATGATATTCGTGATCAGCACCCCGAAAAACCCCATAGCAGCCACACTTTACGACGTTCAACAGGTCCCGATTTTCCCGCCTTTGGGGTCATTGACCTGACCTGCAAGGTCAACCAATGACCTAGGACCTTAAAATTGGGTATCATCGGCTTCCTCTCGTCCGCGAAGCTCTAGCTCGATCAGGGGCGAAACGGCAAGGGGGTCCAACGGACCCCCCCCCTTATACGTTCGCGGCTGGAAAAACACCAATACGGGCGAGGGTTAACAAACGAGTCTGCATGTTTTTAGTTTGCGAGCCACCTTGCATCGCATTCCAAAAGTTGATTTTGAGTCAACTTTCGATTTTCCTCGCTGCGAGGTCTGCGAGTTCTGCGAGGCTTGCGGGTTTTTCGTTGGAGTCGAATTTTGGTTTGTTGCGCTGGTATTGCGACTATATGTAATTTTCTGAAGGTGTACCGGCTTCACTGCATTCATGAAGTTGCCATAAGGGAACGGTCTAATCACTCTATGAATTAGTATTATGGCCGCAAACTCAGAACCCGCAAACTCGCAACCCGCATGCGAGGTCCAGTGTGTGGCGGCCTTAAGTCGGCTAAGAGCTTCGGTCCAGAAAATAAATTTATCGTTGGCATACAGTAAAATACATACCAAACTCGGCCGGTGATAAATTTTCAAGACCTCAGTCCTTGCTGATTTTTGAACTCGGCCTTCGGCCTCGTTCAAAAATCCAGTAAGGACCTCGGTCTTGAAAATTTATTTACACCGGCCTCGTTCAGTATTATATAGTACCTTGCGAACATATCTAACTGTAAGATAGTTGTCTGTTTTGCGCGAGAATTTGCCAATCTGTGATTTTCTAACTTAGCGGTTATCGACATATTCTGGCGCTGTTGTGACTAAATGGCTTATTATTTTGCAATTTTGAACTAGTGAAGGATCGTGTCCGAAATATATTAATTTTTGTTAGTATTTTTGGAACATTTTGCTTTTCGGAATCATTGAACATAAGATTATCTTTAAAAGAAACTTAATATCGGTTTTGTCGAAAAAACAATACCTACCACGCAGTTTACAGAGGGCTGTACTCATGGGCGGCGCCACCGGGGGGGACGGGGGGGACAGGTCCCCCGCTATCGAAAGTTAGGGGGGTACAGTACCCCCCTATCGGCGAGGGCCGTTCAATAGTTGATAATAATGCATTATAGAGCTATCCGTCGCATTTAATGCATCGTTGGTTAATCAAGGCAGGTTCTGAATAAAGATTGCTGTTGGGATGCATCGCAGGGGGTCCTGGCCATATGCAAAAGGTGTGGAGCTGTGATGCCTGTAGTTATAAGGTGATTGGCAGGGCCTCGGGGATCGTGCCCCCTTTTTGGGGCGCCAGGCAGGGTTATTACTTATAACCTCCCCACCCCATTGCCAGACCCCATTGCCGATAAAACCAAGTTCACTGAAATTCCATAGATTTCCGTTACCATATGAAAATTTTCCATTCCTAATTAGTCAAATTCAAGCATGGCAGTTCTACCACAGGAACCATTTGAAATCTATGCCATTAACCCCAGCACTTGTGGGGAGAAGTGTTCGGATAGATCACAGGCAGGACCAAAAAAGCACGCAGTAGCCCAAGACCTTATAATTGGATATAGCATCGATTCCCTCTCGTCAAGGGGTTCGATAGCACTCGTTTTTTTTTTCTGCAAAACTAAGTTCGGTCGGCGGGTCTAATCGAGCCCCCCATCCCTCCCCTTCTTACGTCAGCGGCTGTGAAAATGCCATTACCAGCTGTTGAAACATGGCAGTTGCTTTTGCATGAGTGCACGAAAGGGTTTTAGGTTCGTGATACGTGAAAGGTTCTACATGAAAATTGAGATACACCAGCTTATCAAATTGTGCTCACTGTGGTGCGCTCGGATTTACCTTGACTATTATAGTCTTTGAATTCTGGGGTGAAACAGACCAGTCAAGAAACCTGTTCCATAAGGAGAGCCACTAATGCTAAAGAGATGTGGGATGAAGTTTCCAGAGACCTTCATTACCTCCCAAAGGGAGGTAATGAAGGTCTCTGGATTTTGCCGAGCTATCGTAACAGCGCCTGCTGTAGTTACGATTGGAGGGTGAATATGAGAACGATGCAGGTCGTGCCAGCTCGAGCATGACGAACACAATGGTGCCGACATCACAGCTCTACTGCCATTTTTGACGAAGTTAATCAACAAGCACCGGAATCCTACCCTGGGGCATTTCACCTGCAGAGGTCGCCGGACCTGAGACCCTTTCACTCAATTTTTTCAACGGTGCATGCGCTCGTTTTTCCCGCGAAGCTCTTGGCAAGTAAAATCCATCAGAAAGTGTGATCAAATAACGGCTGGTGACCTTCCATGACCTAGCATGGCCTTTTGAGTGACCACCGATGACATGACCACTGACGGCTAGCCATTAGCTGCACCCTGCCCGTTACATATGGATCAGGTGGTGATGTCATGATTCTGAAATTATATTGCAGTTTTGGCGCACTTGTCAGAGCAGAAGACATTCCCACTTTTCCTCCACCATGACTATATGATGGTGAAGCCCTGAAGCTGACCAGACGTAAGATCGAAAATTTGAAAGTACGAAACGTAAGAATAGCTGGCACTGCTACTCATACCTAAGCAATTCGCAGCTTGTAGGAAACCAGCTTTGAGTTGGCAAGACTGCAAATTTTGATTTAGAGGCAAGGATGCTTGAAAAGGTGATCGATCTTAATTGTCCTAGGATAAGTTTGGAAACGGGATGCACCATTCGATGTGTTTTGGGCCTTGCCAAGTTTCGCGGCGTTACGTGCCTCGTTTTTTTTTTTTTTGCATACACAATCAGTATCTACTTTTGGGATTTTCGATTTTCGGTCCCCGTCCCCCCCTATCGAAAACCCGTGGCGCCGCCCCTGGCTGTACTCTCGGCTACAAAGTGATGTTGCCCCCCCCCCCCCATGGCCCAGCGATTGACCGGAACGGTAGACTGCGCCGTGTCACACCCAGGTTCAGCGGCACAGTATATCCCTCTGGCCTCAACGGTAGACTGTGCCGCCTTACACCCAGGTTCAGTGGCACAGCATATTTCTCTGGCCTCACACTCGCTAGAGACGCGTTTGACCGAGTCAGGGACGCACCTCGCTGGTTGCCTTATCGCTCACATATCTGTGGTTAGGGTGCCTGCTGCGAATCGCTGGTCTTTCTGTGTCGACTCGAGTTTGATGCTTGTAGTCGTCGTGATCGCATTTAGCTCAGTGAGATCAATAGCAATTTATAACTTTGATTTTCTCCCGGGTGGGAGGGGGGAGCGTGTTTGGCTACACTTGCCAATGTTTGTGTGTGTCTGGAACGGAAACTGCGGCGCACAGCGACTTAAGAATTATGATACACCAATTTCGTATCGTGTGTGAAATTGTTGACCCCAGGGCCTCGTTTCATAAAACTCTGCCGTAACTTACACCTTTCCGTAATTCACACCCTTTCAAACTACGGAGCGCAAATGAAGCCGTTTCACAAAGCCACAACTGGAATTGTTTACACCTCCGTAACTAAGCACATTTGCGTAGTTACCGTAATTTATCAAGCGTCCTACAAATTACAATTTCATGTCAACCCTTATTTTTTTACGAGAAATTATAAAACAATTATGTTGAATCTAAATCTTAAAAAATTGTTTATGGAAAAACAAAATTGATATTGATGACCATCCTTTATTAAATCAATATATTGAAAACAGCAGAAAGCCAGCTAAGCAGAAGTGCCTAACTACGAAAGTGGCGCGGCGCGGCGAATAAACAAAATTCCAATAGCGGCCACAAAAAGCGACTGTTACAGAAGATTTGAGGTTTCTTTTTCTCATTTTGACTGTTCTTTCTTCCTCACCGGGCTGAACATTATAAAATATATTAGAAATTAGCTTCGAATCTTCACATTTATTCAAATTCACGCAACATTTTTGTGCGTAGTTTACACCACTCATATCAAGAACTTGATGAAATATTTGGCGTTAATTACGTCGTTTTATGAAACCCAAATGGCATCAATTGGCCCGGAATCGAGAATTTGCCGTAAATGAAGCTCCGTAATTTCGATGGCGTGAATTACTCCGGTCTCCGGCTTTATGAAACCGAATTGGCATCAAATATGCCAAATCTGGCATAATTGACGGTACGCTGTAAGTAATTCCTTTTATGAAACGAGGCCCAGGTCACATCATAGTCAGTTCAAAATGCTCCTCTTTTGAGCGATGGCACCCATAAACATCGGGATACAGATAATTATGGCACACCAAATCATAAAATTCCACTCTTGACCCTTTTTATGCCCCTAAAGTCATCTCACATCATGATACGTCTCCTTAACCCTCGCCGGCACTGCACTGGGGGGAGGTTGATGCAACCCCTCCTAAGGTTTTTCGCAGATAAAATATCTCGCGTAAAAAGCAGCCGATTGCGACGAAACTTTCAGGACCCTCGCATTAATCCATTTTATATCTGCCCTGAAAATTTCATGACCCTGAATCAAATGACCATTGACCTGTAACCTACTTTTCGAGACCATGTTTGGCCGAAAGCGCGATTCGGCTATGTCGGCTTGCATTAGCCGCGCGTTTGCAAGCTTTTCGTGGTTTCAAACGCTCAAAAATGTGATTTGATGTTGCTCCCATGCATTAGGGTGGATATCAAGGTCATCTAAAGGTTAGGTCAGGTCATTGACCTTTGGTGACCTCGGTTCACTTTTTCGAGTTTTACATGTTTCTAGGCTAGTTTTTGGAGCTGAATTCGAATTTAGCAACCATTTGAACATTAACCCGCGCCCCAGTGGCGGTCTCAGCCAACTTCGTCCTAGTGGGGAGGGGGGGGGCATATGTCACCACCCACCTCTAACTCAAAAACTAAGAGGGCTAGAAAGACGCGGTAAAAAGCTGTCGATAGCTCTCAATGCGTATGTTTGAAAGCATGTCGGTATTTTCATCTTAGAGCAATATTGGGGTCACTGGAGGTCATCAAAGGTCAAAATTTGCCAAATGTCATTATATTTTTTTCAGAAAACATGCATTTATCTCAGGAACTATGATGGCTAGAAAAACGCATGGAAAAGTTAACGACAGCTTTTGAACTCTTCTTTTGAAAAGGTTATCATCAAAATTGACCTCAGGTCAACGGTGTAGCCTCCAGAGGGCAAAAGCTCCAAAAATAGCTGTTTTTACGAAAAATGTTTTTCGACAATAACTTTTGACTTAAAAAAGCCACGATATTTCTATTTCCAGAATCGTGCTCCTCTCGCTGAGACGCGTCGAATGAATTATAATTTGGCATTGATAGGTCAACTTGAAAATTTGACCTCAGTTCAAGGTGATGACCTGACCGGAAAAGGTCATGTTGCATATCAGTCGATGCATCTCAACAAGACAAACTCAATGAGGCCATCCCCAGCGTCCTATCTCTGTCCAATCGAGAGTTATTGGCAAAAATCTGTTTGTAGCCTCAAAAGACCTCGGATGACCTTTCTAGAGGCTATCAGCAAAAAAGACACCTTGGTCATCACGGGTGGTCTAAATCATTGTGATTCTGAAATATTTGGACTGTTCCTATGCGTACACACGGATCTAGAGGCATTTTCAATTTTCTTTATTGACTTCCCGCGCCCCGTGGGCTACCGGCGGACTCTACCACCCATACTGCGGCCGTTTCGCCCCCCCCCCCCTAAGATCTCGGAAATTTACCGGCCGATTTTCAAAATTCAAACGGCGTTCGATAGCCCCACCCAGGAAATACCTTGTGACCAAATTCATTGACCTAGGTTAAACCGATGACGTCACAGGTCAGGTCAAAGGTCGGATTTTCACCGTTCACAGGCATTTCAAGAAATGTGTTGTGAAATCGAGTAAATTGGTAAGTTATTGAAAACCATCGATGGTACATACATTGTTCGCCAAGCACATACTTCGCTATCTGAGGTCACTGACACCAGGTCAGGTCACAGAGGTCAGGTCACTGGGGGTCACAATATGAAAGTGTCGTGTGATACATGTTTTATGGTCCATTTACATGACAAATGCGATTATGTGGGTCAGGCAGCCTTTGGGGCCAGCTAAGGTCACGTTTTGGTCAAGGTCAGGTCAAGGTCAGGTCAGTTTAGGTCAAATTTCGAAGTTAATATTTTGCATAAAATGGGTATTGATTCGATGCAGCTCGTCACGGGGACTCCAATGGTGGTCTTTGTTTGCCCTACGTGGTCTAGAATTGCAAAAAAATGAGTGAAAATTTGACGTCATCATTTTTGAACAGTTTTTTCGCTATAACTTGGCCAAAAAACGAGATATCGATCTGAAATTTGGTATGTAGATAGAAGACGGTAGGTATTATCACATATATTCCGGTTTTTTCGAAACTCAATTTTTTTGGATTTTTTTACTAATATATCCAAAAATTGATTTTTGATTTTTGGGGGTCAAAACTCAAAACTCCGAGATGGCAGTTTTGTAGCCCTGTTAATTCTACACCTTTTATGCTTTTTTCATTTTTCTGTATCTTCAAAGCTGTAGGCCTGACAGCTCTTCTCGCGAAGGTCTTTTTTCGGTCGAAAATGGCAGAACATGATAAAAAAATGGTGACAATGTGTAAAGTTTGGTGGCGATATCTCCACCAAACTTTCAATGCCCAGAATGGTCCTGAAAGTTTGGTGGCGATATCTCCAGCCATTTAGGAGATATGGACGGAAAAGGACAGGGGGCGTTTCGCCCCCCCCCCTACGTGACCTACGTGTTACGTGACCTATGTCAACTTTTGACCTTATCGACCTTTCGAGGTCAACATACATATGTTTCGACATATGTTTCGATGCGGATCGACGAGAGGATCACGATGGTGCTATTAGTTTGTTCCTAGCGGGGATACCTTGAAAGTTATTCGAGAAAAACTTCATATATGTGTAGTGTCGCTATTTTGACTTCCTTTTTGCTCCTGTGGCGTCATCTTTGACCAAACCTGAAAATGACCTTAGTAAAAATTATAGACCTTATCCGTGTGTACCCTGTAACGTTTACCGCTTGTCGCCATCTTGCTTTGTTCTCGAGATCTCGCTGACGCTCCCGCTCGTAATAATGGGCAGGTCATAAAAATGACCTGACCTGGGGTCAACGCAGGGCGATAACCACTTTTTTCATTATCGCATATGAATGACAATTGATAAGGCTTTAATAGTCATCAGACAAAACTTTAACTTTCAGTGGGGAAAATATCAAGGTCACTCTTCGAAAAATAGGTCAAAAGGTCACGTGATCAAAATTTTCAAAAATTGAAAATATGAGATAGTCAAAATGTTTGTTGGTTGATTGTGAGTTGAACCATATAAAGTTTTTATCATAGAAAACCAATAGTTTCTGAGTTATAAGCCGCCAAACATAGGGTTGCAGCGTGACCTCCAGGAATTGCCCGAGGCTATATCTCGGAAACCGTTCGAAGAAAAAATCCTTCCCACAGCTGGCTTCCCCGCCCCCAACTGGCAACACTCCCCAGTTACTGCCATCTCCTGGGTTGGAGCCGGCCGAGGAAAATGCCGCCAGAGGTCAGCTTTGATCCAAGGACCTCCCACACCAAACGTGAACGCACTTGCCAACTGCGCCACAAGGGTGGTCGCGCCTGCATCTATGCTGTGCCGCAGTGCTCTTACAATACGAGCTGAGCATTGAGCAAGCGCGGTGTAATACGTTTACCTATCTGGTGGCCTGGACCGGTGACCGCGGCCAAGAAATGGTTCGAACTTGACAGAGTAGCAGTAAATCAATATCTGATATCTCACGAGCCGTGTTAGGTCAGAATCGTGAATCGTGACTCGGCGTAAGTCAGCCCACATTATCCGCGCGTTTCCAGTCTTTTTGTGGTTGTACGTTCGAACATGTGGAATGCTGTTGGTCCCATGCAATATGGTAGGTGTCAAGGTCACGTGAAGGGTAGGTCAAGGTCACTGACCTTTGATGACCTTTGTTCACCCTAGGAAATAACCCTAGGACATAAAGATAGGTCAAAGGTGCAATTTCCCGATTGAGTTCGTCACGTTTCCCTGCCACCCGTGTCCCGTTATTTAAGTGCATTGTTTAGTATGTTTATATGAGTTTCGTGCACAGAAGCGCAATTCAATTGTGTGGTCTCTGATCGCACACCAAGCATCAATGAACAGAAAAACGCACGCCTAGAAAAACTGGCTCTCTGGGGTACAATGCAGCACACATCACACCCACAAACACGCAGAACATCACCAACACAAGCAACCCAACCCGACTAGCGCTATGTGAGACGTGATTACGAGCGAGCGAGCGCAGCGAGCGAAGCGAGTCTTTTCAATATAACGGAAAAATCTCAGTATGAGCGGCCCGGCCCGGCCCGGCCTGTAACGCTTTTGAGAGGCTTATATCTCAGCAACCGCTGGACCGATTGGCCTGCGGTCTTTTTTGCTGGGTAGCCCCATCCCTTCTACCCCGTAATTGACTACTTTTGATACACCTCAGTGACCGTCGTGGCACGTGCCACGTGAAAAGTCAAGGGTCTGTTCAAGCTGCTTTGCAAAAGTAGTGATTTTGAGAAGCTCATATCTCAGCAGCCGCTTGGGCGATTGACTTGCGGTAACTTTTGTAGGGTAGCAGCATCCCTTCTACCAAAAATAGGATACTCTCGATGCATGTGGGTCACCCCCAGTGCACGTGCAAAATACAACAATACGAGGTGCCAAATTTGTTCCCATTTCAATAACTCTGTAATTACTGGGGCGAATTCGCTGAAACTTGGCATACAGGTAGGCACCCACCAGGCAATGCATTCCCATGTGTTGCAGTTAGGGTGCTACTGCACGTGCGCACGTGCAGGGGGCGTTCCCAGATCTCGAGAACGGCTGGGCCGATTGCGCTCAAATTTGGTACACGGTTGGGGACCGGTTAGAAGGGTGCCGTGCAAAAGTCAGTTTGGACCCCGTTTGCACGTGCGCACGTGCAGAATGCCGCTTCCAGATCTCAAGAACGGCTGGGCCGATTGCGTTCAAATTTGGCACACCGCTAGCGACCGGTTAGAAGGGTGCTTTGCACAAGCCCGTTGAAAGTACCCTCACGCCCTTCCGCACGTGCAGGGCTCACTATCTCGCTCGCTCGTTCTTCGCCCAAAAGGCGTTTTACTGGTTATATTTACTGTTGTAGTAGTACGCTGAAACTGAAAGTGTTATTTATGATTTTACTCGTGACCTGTATATTTTTTTTTTCAAACGTGTCCATGTACGCATTATTTGAACGAGTGTCTCACAATGTACTTGAAAATGAATGTACCTATAATACATTCGAAACGCGTCGAACTTAAACGAATATTTTCACATGAACTTTGCCGATCTGATACATCGTATTGACGAAAACAGCAAGAAAATAGTCAATAAGATAGGTAATAAAAACACAAACAAAGCATTCGAAATATGACAGTGCTATTACGTTTAATGGTCTTTGTCTAAAAGAATATATATATATATATATATATATATATATATATATATATATATATATATATATATATATATATATATATATATATATATATATATATATATATATATATATATATATATATATATATATATATATATATATATATATATATATATATATATATATATTGTTACGGACGAGTCGATGTTATGCCAAGGTGAAACATAATGTTATGATGTGAATGAATGAGGTATGAATGAAAGAAGTCATGATCGAGATTCGAGACGAAGCGATGCGAAAACGAATGAATGAATGAATGAGTATACTCGAATGAATCAATCGATGCAGTACAAATAATCGAGTCGATATACACGATAAACGATACTGTGTTCAGAATTAAGGTTCGAATCAAGGTTGGCATTAAAACGAGCGTGTTCTACTTATTTTTAGCACAAATTTATCACTGCTTTTGTAAGCTCGAGAAACTGTACTCGCGCTCTGATAATGGTAATACCGCTGCGGGCGGTGACACCCTCCCCCCTGAATGTGATTGCACGCGCATTCCAGGCCGGGCACAGTTCACACATCTGTAGTCTTCGTATTCACAGCTGTGGCCTGTCGGCCTCCTCGAGGAGACAGACTCTCGTTGCGGGTCTCTGCAGAAGTCTCTGTCGACAGCGCAGCTCCAGCGACCGCACCCGGCCATCCGCACCAGGGAAAACGTGCGTGACGCGAGCCAGGGGCCAGAGACCTCTTGGAACATTGTCCTCTATCAGCAGCACCAGATCGCCGATCTGCAGGCTCCTTCGCTCTTGCTGACACTTCCGCCGCTGTGTGAGACACGGCACGTACTCCCTGCGCCATCTCCTCCAAAACTGATCGCTAATGCACTGAGCTCGACGCCAACTCCTTTTGCAGGGAGGGTCCGCTGGGTCGAACAGTCCTGGCGGCAGCGAGCAGGCTGGGTGGCCAAGGAGAATGTGCTTTGGAGTGATGGCCTCCAGATCAGTCCCATCGGTGCCGACATGAGTCAGCGGTCGACTGTTGACGATTGATTCCACTTCAACGATGACTGTGTTTACGAGTTTCTTCCGAGACGACGACTCTCCCGAGCACTGCCCTCAGAGCCCGCTTCACAGACGCCACCATTCTTTCCCAGATTCCTCCCATGTGAGGTGCCGCCGGCGTGCTGAAGTGCCATTCGATATTTTCTTGCGATAGCTGGTCAGACAGGTACTCTTGATTCCAGCCAGCCAGAGCGCTTCTCAGTTCTTTCTCCCCCTTTCTGAAGCTTTTGCCGTTGTCCGAGTATACTCGAGCCGGCTTGCCGCGTCTCCCGACGAATCTTCTGAACGCCATCAAAAACGAGTCGGTGTCCAGTGAGTTTGTCAGCTCAAGATGGACTGCTCTTGTCGTCAAGCAGGTCACCAGCAAGCAGTAGCGTTTCTCCGTTTTCCTGTTCCTTTTGATGAGCAGTGGTCCGAAGAAGTCGATTCCCACGTTGTGGAAGGGTCTGCAGTCATCGAACCTGACTGCAGGCAGATCTGCCTCTCTCGGCAGATAGCACGCGCTTGACGGCGGCGCGTGCGCACGGCACCCAGAACTTCTGACGCATGTCATTTATGACATGCTCGACTCCGGCGTGCATGAGGGATGAGTGGTAGGCAGTTACGACGAGCCGTGTAACCTCCGATCCGCGGGGCAGAATCACTGGATGCCGGGCCGTCTCGTCTAGCGGGGCGTTGGAGAGGCGCCCGCCTACTCGCAGTATTCCGTCGCCGCCCAGTTGAGGTGAGAGTGACAGCAAACTGCTTTTGCTGTCCAGAGCCTGGCCGTCACTGAGTCGGCTGATCTCAGCTGGGTAGTGTTCGGCTTGTGTTTTCCGGATGATCAGCAGCTCGGCCTCCTTTAGCTCCGCCACTGTGATTGGTCCCGATTGTCGCATGCCCTTATTTCTTCCGTAGCTCGCTTTGAAGTTTTTGACGAACCGCATTTGCCAGGCGACAGTTCTCTTGTAGCGAATATATGATGAGAATCTACTCGGGTCTGGCAGCTCGAGTGACGAGACGCGTCCTCTCGAGATAGCACCGACCATCTTCACCTCGGGATCGGTACTTTCAGACGGCGGGAGACTGATACCCGCCTGCCACTGCTCTTCGTCTTCAGCAAGGAAGGCTGGCCCTTGAAACCAGCGCTCACTCGTGATCAGCAGGGCAGCCTCAGGCAGCCCGCGCGAGCAGTCATCAGCAGGGTTCAACTTGCCGGGAACATGGTGCCACTGAGAGGGCTCCGACGAGTCTTGTACCTCAGCGATCCGGTTGGCTACGAACGTGTGGAAACGTCGGCTGCTGCTGGCGAGGTATTGCAGGACAACCATACTGTCACTCCAAAAGAAGGTCCGATGAGGTTGCGGTGAAAGCTCCTGCGAGACAGTACTCGCGAGGCGCACCGCCAACACTGCCGCCTGCAGCTCCAGACGGACGATTGAGAGCTTCCGCAGCGGCGCCACACGGGTCCTGCACATGACGAACGAGTATGTGACTTTTCCCGTTACGGTTTTTGCTCGGAGATAGGCGACGGCTCCAAAAGCCGTCTCCGAGGCGTCACAGAATACATGCAGTTGTCTCTCAACGATCGGATCGCTGCCATCTTTATAGCTGCGAGGGATTTGCAGCTGCATCAGGGTTCTCAGCTCCGTCTTCCACTTCTCCCACTGCTCCAGCTCGGCCCCGGTCACCGGCCTGTCCCACTCGAGCCGCAGGGCCCACAGGCGCTGTACCAAGACTTTTGCCACGAGCAGGAAAGGAGCGGCGATGCCAAGCGGGTCAAATATCGACGCCAACTGCTTGAGAATGCCGCGCTTGGTCGACGGCACGTCGAGTGGCGATACTTGCAGCCCGATCATGTCCATATTTGTGTCACACACGATGCCTAAAACCTTTTCAGTAGGCATTTTTTCATCCAGATTTCTGACGGAGGCGGCGCGCTCAGAAGCTGGCATCTGAGCCAATACTTCACGGGAGTTGCTGAGCCATTTTGTCAGCCGAAAGCCCCCACTACCGACGATAGCGGTCACCGCCTTGGCACGCTCAACTGCAGCAGATATAGTCGACTCTGATCGGACGAAATCATCGGCGTAGAAGCTGTTCCTGACGGACTCGCGATCGGTGCAGCTGCCGATCGGACTATCTTCCGCCGTCCGACGCAGCACGAATGCTGCCGATGCTGGCGACGATCTGGCGCCGAAAATGACGCGGTCCATCTGATATACATCAGGGACTCTTTCATTTTCCATGTCTCTCCAGAGAAAACTCAGTGCCGCCTGATCCTCTTCTCTGACCGCGACCTGGTGAAACATCTCCTCGATGTCTGCAGATATTCCGATTCGATCTTGCCGAAATCTGATCAGGATTCCGATACTGCTCTGCAGCATGTCAGGTCCCGTGAGCAGGCGGCTGTTGAGCGATACGCCGGCGTAGGATGCTGCAGCGTCGAACACGACTCTGACTTTGTCGGGTTTGTTCTTGTTTACGACTGCATGGTGCGGCAGAAACCAGCGTCTCTTTGTCCTCTTCTCACGCTCCTGCGGCTTCAGCTTTTTGGCATAACCTTTGCTGAGGTAGCTCTCGAACGTCTTCTGATAGGCTTCCGCTTTCTCCGGGCAGCGCTGCAGCGACCTCTCCGTGCGCTCCAGCCGGTCCACCGCTGCCGTGTAGTTGCAAGGCAGAGTGACGTCATCTTCACACCACAGCAAACCTGTCTCATAGCGGTCTCCACGCCATCTCGTAGTGGTTTGCAGAAGCTGCTCGGCGCGCCTATCGTCTTCAGACGCAGACGTCTTTGAGCTGTATTTTGCGCCGAATGAGTCTGTCAGCCAAAATTCTTTCAAAAGGCTATCCAGTTCGTCTTCCTGAGTGGCCTCACGATGCACGTGCAGGACGTGCTGCAGTTCGGGTGGCACCAGTCCTGCCACAGTCCCCGACAGGGACCGGCCGAAATCCGTCCTTATCGCGACGGGCTGGCCTCTCTTTCCGACACGAGCTTCCCTCTGGACGATCGCTTCGGAGACGTTGGCACCGAGCAGCACCTTCACCTGTTCGGGACGAACGTCACGTATGTCCAGTCCCTCGATATGCTTCCATTCAGCTCTTTCTGTGCGGCTTATCTTAGGAGACGGCACGCTGAGAGTCGGCACAGTCCAGGCTTCATCCACAGTTATGGAGGTGGTGGTTGCGTCCCGCGACAGAGGGTGCAGCTCCAGTGCCACTTTCAGTGCCGTTCTTGTGCGTCCAGTTCCTTCGATGTTATCCAGACAGAGGGATTGAGCCTCTCCTTCGAGTTTCAACGTCTTTAGAATGTCTTCGCTGCAGAGAGATACCTGGGCCCCGGAATCAAGAAGTGCGAAGGTATCTACGAATCTTCCCTCTGATCCCATCACTCGGACGGGCACAGTCTGCAGGAGCGTCTTGAATTGTCTCCGCTCAGAGCCAGGCGCAGCTGCGGCTACAGTGCGGTGAGATGCAGGGGTGCCAGACTCACGCTGGCGCAGAAGCACTCTTCTGCTCCCGTGCAGTGTGGGATGGTGCCGCCCGGTGCAGCTGTCCTCGTCTCACTGGCGGCCAGAGATGCAGTTTCTAGACTGGTGCCCCAGTTGAAGGCACGAAAAGCACCGGCCTGATTGGGCGACGAATAAAGCTCGTTCTGTCTTCGTTTTCTCGATGTACAGGGTGGAAAGTAATTACGCGAACATGTATTTTCTTACAATTTCGCCCGTCAGTGGAGACAGGGGCGGATCCAGGAAAACTCCAAGGGGAGGGTCATGAATCGAAGTGGTGCCCCTACCTATACCCAAAATTAAAAACTCAACGGATTTCGTCCACTTCATTTTGGTGGTGCCCCCATTTTCAGTTTTTTTTTCTTTTTATTTTTTTTGTCAGTATCTTAACTCTTAGCCACAACCACATTTACCAATTGTAAGCAAGTATATATGAATGTGCTATGTGTATATATGTTGTGGACGCTGAGTAATGAGTACTTACCAGGAACGTTATCAGGTAAGCAAATCGTTGTCAGTCCGACGAACTTGACCCTGGCGTCTAAAGGGTCTGTCCTTGACACTTCAGGCTTGTCAGGGGCACCAAAGTCCTTCCAGGGACACCACAAACCTGCCAGGGGCACCTACGGTCTTGTAGGGGCGCCACAGGCCCGCCAGGGGCACCACAGGCCTGCCAGGAAGCAGGGGCACCGCAGGTCTAGCAAGTATACACGACAGGCCTGTCTGGGGCACAACGGGCCTGTTGGGCCCATGAGCAGTGAGCACCCCTAGGGGCAGGGGCACCACAGTCCTTCCAGGGGCACCGCAGGCCTGTGAGGGGCACCAGCGGCCTAGCAGGGGCACCAGTCAACACAGGCCTGCCAGGGGCACCACAGACCTGCCAGGGGCACCAGAGGTCTGCCAGGAGCACCACCGACCTCGCAGGGGTAACTTGGGCCTGTCAAGGCCCAGGGGCACCACGGGCCTGTCGAGAGGCACTTCAGGCTTTTCAGGGGCACCATAGTCCTCTCCGGGCGCAGGGGTAGCAGGGGCACCAGAGGCCTGCCAGGGGCACTGCAGGCCTAGCAAGGGCACCACTGGTCTATCAGGGGCACCACGAGCCTGTCATAGCCAGGCATCTCAGGCTTATCAAGGCCATGGTGTGTCAAAAGTGGAAATAGCCGCCCGGCTTTAGTTCGCCAGCCTTGTCAATAGATGGCAGTACCACAATATGGGCAGCGGATCGTGCAATTGACGTCAAATTTTCGTTATCTGCTAAGAATTGAATGGCGGATCTTTTCATGCAAGAATCAAGTAAATCGGTCCACAACTTTTCTAGCAACAGAGATATGAAGTCAAACACCCTGCCAGAGCGGCGGCGCGGCGGCCGGCGGCGGCCGTCACGCGCCGCCTGGGAGACTGGCGGCGCTGAACGGCTCCGAATTGGCACTGCACTAAAACCTGTTAACTGCTTGGAATAGTTATTATAGCAAAATTTTCATTCAAGTGAGGAATAACCAAGGGCAGGAAGTATGTATGCTTGTGTGCGTACTGTGTAAGCCAAGAAACTGCATTAGCAGATACTCGCTAATATTAGATCCAGCCAAGTCCAAACGCATTCCAGGGGATGTGTTCCTGATGGGTCAATAATATTTATCGTTCGAGGGCGGATACAGTTTTAACAATACAAAAAATATTTTTGCACAGCTCTATTCCTTGAATAATTCTCTTCAACGCCTCATTCCTAGTTAAGCGAATTAGCCCACCCTGGTTGAATAAATAAGGCGATTTCGCCACAAGATCGCGGAAAACCGACCGAAAACGGCCGCGCTCAACGTTAATTTGGGCATGCAGACTCTTAAAAACTCGCATTGGGCGGGTAGGGTTTCCAAGGTATTGGCTCCAAAACACCGTATTTGGCTCCCGAATACGTCCAAGTGACCCGCCTCGTTCCTAGTTAAGCTCTAATTAGATCAAGTGACTCATAAGGAGCGAAAAAAGCGACAAAAAGCATGAATTTCCCTATGGCGGCGGACTGCCGGGTTGCCAGACGGCGCACCGGCTATTTCCACTTTTGACACACCATGCCCAGGGGCACCACAGGTCTGTGAGGGGCACCAGCGACCTAGCAGGGGCACCAGTCAACACAGGTCTGCCAGGGGCGCCACAGACCTGCCAGGGGCACCACAGACCTGCCAGGGGCACCAGAGGTCTGCTAGGGGCACCAACGGCCTCGCAGGGGCACCTTGGGCCTGTCAGGGGCACCACGGGCCTGCCGAGGGGCACTTCAGACTTTTCAGGGGCACCAGTCCTCTCCGGGCGTAGGGGTACCAGCGGCCTAGCAAGGGCACCAGAGGTCTGCCAGGGGCACCAGCGGCCTAGCAAGGGCACCAGAGGCCTGCCAGGGGCACCACAGGCCTAACAAGGGCACCACGGGCCTGTCAGGGGCACCTCAGGCTTGTCAGGGCCCAGGGACACCACAGTCCTTCCAAGGGCACCGCAAGCCTGTCAGGGGCACCAGAGGCCTGCCAGGGGCACCACAGGCCTAGCAAGGGCACCACTGGCCTGTCAGGGGCACCTCAGGCTTGTCAGGGCCCAGGGGCACCACAGTCCTTCCAGGGGCATTACAAGCCTGTCAGGGGCACCAGAGGCCTAGCAAGGGCACCACAGGCCTGCCATGGACACCACAGGCCTGCCAGGGGCACCACCGGCCTTGCAGGGGCGCCTCAGGCCTGTCAGGGGCACCACGTGCCTGCCGGGGACACTTCAGGCTTGTCAGGGGCGTTACAGTCCTGTCAGGGCCCAGGGGCACCAGGCCCGTGGTGTCCCTGCTAGGCCTGTGGTGCCCCTGGCGGTCCTGTGGTGTCCCTGTCAGGACTGTGATACCCCTGATAGGCCGGTGGTGCCCCTGGCAGGTCTTTGGGCCCCCGGGCCTCAAGGGGGGGCCATGACCCATGTGACCCCCCCTTGGATCCGCCCCTGAGTGGAGATTTTGTATGAGCGCGGGCTGTTATGGAACATGACTGGTCGTGTTTGTTGTCGCCTCATCTAACAAAAGTGACCTTACTTTGAAAAATGACTTGGAAGGTCTACAACACCTCTCGGCTTCGAGTGGTGCTGACGCCATACGCTGCTCAAGACCAAAATGGGCAAATATCGCAATTTGGTGTTGCCAGGGAAAGCGTTTGTGATTATTTTGGCTGAATTGGTGCGGAAGGGACTCGGAACGGTCTCGGCACCAGCATTACTCAATTACACCTTTGGTTGAAGCATAATAAAACTTAAGAGGACTTAAAAAGCAAAGCCGTTGGCGGCAGTAAAACCTCGGCGAATTCAGGCGCCGAATGGGTGGTCACCATTTCCGCGACCAAACGACAACAGTCGACCCGAAAACAGGCGAAATGGTTTACTTTGGCCGGGTACCCGATCTACATAAGATATCACGATTCATACACAACTCCGTGAAAATTCGAAAATCAAGCCGTACAAACAATCGAGATGGCCAAAATTCATGAATTAACAGCAGGATTGTCAATTTAAGTTTTCTAAAGACCGCCAAACCTGAACAGAGGAGGACAGGCAGCTGGCTTTGTGGTTGGGTGAGACATCTTCGAAGCTATTTCATCCGTCAAACCTGCAGAACAACGCGTTGGGGGCTGCTGATGCGTCCGACGTCCCGCCCGTCCCAACCTTCAAACATCCGGCAAAGGAACACACATCAGCGTGTTATGAGCGCCCGGATGGTGTCAGAATTGCATGTAGTGACCAACAAGGCCACCAAAAATAAAGTATACAACTAGTGGAACATCCTTCCAGACGAGTCTCTTTATCTAATCCATCAATGCACCAAAAGGGGCAAAATGATTGAGCGCACTTTTGTGCCCGACGCAAAGAAACTCTTCTTCATGATTGATAAAGTCCTTCCTCTCACGGCCAAAAAGACGCAAGACTGGTGCTTTGAGAACCCGTTCTTCTTCTGGGCATATAATGGTCAATCTGGGAATAGCCCAGACCTCAATTTGATCAAAAATATCCAGGCGACTCTTCAGGAGAGCGTCTAAGAGCTGCTAGTAGCCACCAACATCGATTGCCTCACCAGACAGCTCCAGGAGGCGTGGACTAAGCTTTCGCCAACAGTGCTTGACATGCTCATGTCAATTATGCCTGAACGCCTTTGTCAGTGTATCGCACATAAATAGGAATATATGAAAAGATGAAATTTTCATGTCACCGCCGCTTTTTCCATTGCTATAAGACGAAAAAGTATGTTCGCGTAATTACTTTCCACCCTGTATGCAGGACAGGCAGGCAGATTCACGTGATGCTGATCACAAGCGCACTGCGCTGCGCTGTTCGGTCGTTCAGCTCCGTTGGGTGACGTCTGCTGCTCGCGCGCTGCCATTAGCGCGGCTCCACGGCTTATCCCAGCAGCGGTCATGGCGCTGGCCTGACGAGCCGTTCGGTCCGTTGCACTTATAGCGCTGCGGCTCTGCTTCTGAGGTTCTCTTCTGATCCGGTTTCTCGGCTGCGACTCATTAGCAGAATAGAGCCGGTCTGTCGAATTTAGACCGATCCGCACTTGCTTGTCAAGCCAGTCGTCAAAATCGATCAGTGATGGACGAATTGGCTCCATCTCCACCACCGTTTTTCCCCACTCTCTTCTCAGGTCACTCGGGAGCTTTGTTACAACCCGTCTGAGGTTTTCGGTGCTGTCCAGGTCGCCAGTGAAACCCATGTTTTGCAACACCTTTACAGCACAATGCACAGATGCATGGTATTTCTCCAGACCGGCGACATCCATGTGTCGCACCGGCGGAGCATTGAGCACGGCAGAGAGGTTGGCTTCAACAATATCCTTCTCCCTGCCGAACCTTCTCATCAGAGTCTCCAGTGCCGGTTGGTAGTAGGAGCCATCGAGCAGCATACCTTCAATCAGCTGTCTTGCGATACCCGTGACTGATGATTGAAGGTGAGCCATCTTTTCGGCGTCTGACAGGCTCGCTTGGTCATGAATTAGTGTCTTAAACAGGCCGATCCAGCGGGGCCATTCACTAGGATTGCCGCCAAAACGGGGCAGCTGCATTTGAGGCACGCTCCGCTGGCTGGTCGACCTGGGGCCGACAGAATCCTGTCTCTCGGACCTGTTCAATTCAGCGATCCACGACGTGGTGGCTCTTCCTGCTGGAGGGTTCTGTTCTCTGTGGGGAGCAGCTGTAGATGGCGGCCTGGCGGCAGCTCTTGTGGACGCCGGTACAGATGCTGCGGTCACTGCTGCAGCTGCCTCTTCAGTTGGCTCGTCTTCACCGGGCCCAAAACTGTCATTTAGATCGTCGCTTCGTTCCCATGCCAAGTCACTTTCAGCGGCTTGCTGCAGTCTGGCTTCCAGCTCCGATATTTCCGCCGCAGCCTCTGCTCTTTTAAGCCTTTGCTTTCTCTCCAGTTTCTTCCGTTCACTCTCTAGCCGTTCCTCTTCTCGTTCTAGTTCCAGCTGCTCTCGAAGATGCTTGACCGCAGCTCTCTTCACCTGAGCTGCAACTTCAGCCTGGCGTCGGGCTTGCTTTGAGGACACAGAAACTGCTGACACGGCCGTGGAGCGAGAAGAACTGGAGCTCGATACGGACCTTCCGTCATCGCCTCTGGACGACAGATGCTCTTTTATCTTTTGCTTCACCTCCTGCTGGGTCCTTGCAATATCAGCCTAGTAGTCGCGAGCTGCTTGCCTCTGGTCATCACTAGTCAGAAGCTCTAAAAGCTGACTATTAGCTTCATCGAGCTCACCTGCCAGATCATCAACCTGTAGCAGAACCTTCTGGATCTCTTCCTTGGATCCGTTCACCAATATCAGCGTCTCAGCTTTGTTGCAGGCTCTGGTGAACTGGGATTTCTTGGAGCTTCTTCTCTTCTTTATTTCTTCGATGTGGACTGTATTCATATTTACGTTAGTCAGCCTTTTACGTATATTGACTGTTAGGCTACGTTAACAGAACTACATTGAATGACGTTATGTTAACATTATTTCGAAAACGAACACACGATCCGGCCCGGAGGACCAAATTGTTACGGACGAGTCGATGTTATGCCAAGGTGAAACATAATGTTATGATGTGAATGAATGAGGTATGAATGAAAGAAGTTATGATCGAGATTCGAGACGAAGCGATGCGAAAACGAATGAATGAATGAATGAGTATACTCGAATGAATCAATCGATGCAGTACAAATAATCGAGTCGATATACACGATAAACGATACTGTGTTCAGAATTAATGTTCGAATCAAGGTTGGCATTAAAACGAGCGTGTTCTACTTATTTTTAGCACAAATTTATCACTTCTTTTGTAAGCTCGAGAAACTGTACTCGCGCTCTGATAATGGTAATACCGCTGCGGGCGGTGACATATATATATATATATATATATATATATATATATATATATATATATATATATATATATATATATATATATATATATATATATATATATATATATATATATATATATATATATATATATATATATATATATATATATATATATATATATATATATATATATATATATATATATATATATATATATATATATATATTATATACAGTGGCGTATTTAGGGGGCGCATGGGGGCCATGGCCCCCCCTTTCCGCCCAGCCGCCCAGATGGCGCCCCAATTAGCGCCGACTAGGCTGATGCCGTTTTACAGAGGGAACATGAATTAAAAAGTGATGTGCAGGCAGGGATTGAGCTCAATATCTCTTTGGGGGTGCCTGGACACCCCAATGTTCTCCAGGGCACCCCGAAATAGGACCTGAGCCCCTCAATGTTGAAGGGCGCCCCTCCGGAAACCAGAATATTCCGAATCCCCAGGGTCGATGGCGCCCCTGAAGAGCCGCTGGCACCCATCTGAACGGAACAGTCGCCTCGAACAGTTGATGGCGCCCCTCCAGAGCACCCGGCGCCCCTCTGAAGTTCACAGCTTCCCCCAATCGGCCCATCCTAAAGATCGATAGCGCCCCATGAAACCACTGGCGCCCCTCTAAAGCACCCGCACTATTCTCAAGATCACAGTCGCCCTATCCGAAATCAATAGCGCCCTCAAGAGCCACTAGCGCCCCCCCCCCCCCCTGAGACCGAAGTCGTCCCGCTTGAGACTAAAGTCGCCCCATTCGAGCCCAATGACGCCCCTCCAGAGCGTCCGGCGCGCCTCTGAAGATCACAGTCGTCCTCATCCGAGGTCGTTGGCGCCCCTCAAAAGTCACTGGCGCCCATCTAAACGGAGATTACAGCTGCCCCATTTTACGATCGATGGCAACCCTCTGAAACCAATGGCGCCCTTCTAGAGTAGGTACCCGGCGTCCCTCTGAAAATCACATTCGCCCCATCCGAGACAACGCCCCTTGAGACTACAATCGCCCCACCAAAGCTCAAGGCGCCCCTCCAGAGCGTCCGGCGCCCTGCTGAAGGCAACAGTGGCCCCATCCATGCCCAATGGGGCCTTCAACGTCCTTCTAAAGATCACAGTGGCCCCCATCAATCCGAGTTCGCTGGCGCCCCTCAAGAGCCACTGGCGCCCACCAGAACCGGAATTTCAGTTGGCCCATCCTAGATCAATGGCGCCCCTCTAAAACACTGGTGCCCCCCCCCCCCCCCTGAAAATCCCAGTCGGACCATCCGAGATGAATGGCGCCCTGCCCTTCCAGACCGTCCGACGCCCTACTGAAGGCAGCAGTGACCCCATCCAAGCACTGCACCCATCTAGAGCACCCGGTGCCCTTCTGAAGATCACATTCGCCGTGTTCGAGGTCGGCGCCCTCCAGTAGACGCTGACGCCCATCTGAATGGAGACTTCAGTCGGCCCGCCCCATTCAAGATCGATAGCACCCCCGCCCCCTGAAACCACTGACACTAGGTAATTATTTGACAATGGGGCTTTCTCATCGACACCAAAGGCCCTTTTCAAGATGCAGCAGCCAGGCGGCGCCGAGCTGGGCTAGGATGTGCCAAGCGTTTCTTATAAGGCAGCCTCGTTAGTGCCACCCCTCGTTGCGATACCGCCCCTTCACCGTACAATGCCACCCCTCAATTCAAGTGGTGTACCTCAGCGCAGTGCCACCCATTATTGCGATGCCGCCCCGCCAAGCAATGCGGTGCCGCCCCTAGTTCACGCGTTTTTTTTATTGAACGTGTTGGAGGTGTTTGAACACCCACTTCTAACTCAGCTTGTGGGTCACGTCGAGACACGCAGAAGGCGGCGTTCGAAAGAACGTCGAAAACTATTACAAAACTACTTATATAGATCATTTTTAAGGTTAGGTCGAACTGGTCGAAGGTCAGGTCACCGGAGACAACCGAAAATCAAATTTCGCCGATTTTGACATTTTCGACAATTTTTCAATAAGTCAGGATCAAAGAGATTGAGCTACAGCGCCGCAGCAAAGCGCATGCGATAGCTCTTTTTATGCTCTTTCTTATACGTTATCTCAGATTTTACCTAAGAAAAACGTCTTAGCCTCAAAATATACGCTTTCGCGGAGGGTGTTTATCTGTAATAACTTTTGGCTTAGACCTGCACGAGATTAGTTTAACTGGCATCGTGTTCTATTTTTCGAGACAAGGCAAATGAATCAGAATTTGGCATTAACCTTCCAGGCGGTGGGGGGGGGGCATTTTTTGCCCCCCCTTTAGTTTTTTAGATATATCTCCAGAACCGCTGCGCCGATCGTCACCAAACTTTACGTACCCTCCCGTGAATAGCTATTGCACATTGTGACCAATAATTTCTCCAAAGGCTATGATAGGTTGGCCGCTAATGACGTCAGAGTGACGTCATTTTTGCCATTTTCGACCCAAAAAAGGTTTCGCGGGAAGAGCTGTCAGGCCTACAGCTTTAGAGATACAGAAAAATGTTTCAAACATTAAAGATGTAGAATTAAAAGGGCTACAAAACTCCTACCTTGATTTTTATTTTTTTTGGATTTTGACCCCTAAAAATCAAAAATAGTTTTTTTTTTAATATAATAGCCGAAAAATCCAACAAAATTTTTAAATATAAAAAACGGAATATATGTGATAGTCCCTACCGCCTTCTATCTACATACCAAATTTGAGATCGATACCTCTTTTCTTGGCCAAGTTATAGCGAAAAAACTGCTCAAAATTGATGGCGTAACATTTTTCAAACTCGATTTTTGGCAATTATAGACCTCGTAGCGCAAAACAAAGACCACCATTAGACTCCCCGTGACGAGCTGCATCGAATCAATGCCTATTTTATGCAAAACTACCATTTTAGACCGTTACATTTTAGACAGACACTAGCTTTTTGTCACCAGCTGACAATGGCGTCCCTCTCAAGGGAAAAAGTCGCCCCCTCGAGCACCATGGCCCCCTTTTCGCTGATTTCTGGCTACGCCACTGTATATATATATATATATATATATATATATATATATATATATATATATATATATATATATATATATATATATATATATATATATATATATATATATATATATATATATATATATATATATATATATATATATATATATATATATATATATATATATATATATATATATTGTTCATTGAATAATACAGCGTATGAGTGATTCATGCATTTATTTTCTTAGGATTCAATACGGCGCACTAGCTTCTTGTCTTCATTTGACAAGAAACTGACTTGTTCACGCAAAACAACCCGTCTAAGGACAGATCCCCTCTCAAGGCCACCAACGTAGTGTATGAGTTCAAATGTACCGCCGGTGACTGTGCGCGCCGCTCCAACTCTACCTACATTGGCTTCACTACCACATCCCTGTCTCGACGTTTAACCATGCACTTGCAGTCAGGTGCCCCTAAACAACACATGCGAACGTACCACGATATCGACTTATCTCGGACCGACCTTGTATCACACACATCTATCATAACCACGTGTCACACCGCAAACAAACTTCGTGTCTTAGAGGCGGTATATATCCGTGCAAGAGATCCTGTAATCAACAGACAAATGAACATGCGCGGAACACTGTCTCTGTTTGACGGTGAACCACTTGTCACGGCCTAACCGACTTAGGCTCACTATTGAAAGCGTATATGGATTTATCCACGTGTCGCGCTTTACTTATATTGTAAAACTCGAATGTAATTTGATGTATGGAATAACTGACACAGTTATATGTGCTGAACGACTCGACGCGAGTGTATTTTCTATTGTTTTGGTCATACTTTATTGTACATAACTTGGTGCTTATGTCTGAAGATGCTAGTGGTACTGGCGAAACGTTACAAAATATAGGCACCATATTAAGCTGTTTTTCAAATGAAGACAAGAAGCTAGTGCACCGTATTGAATCCTTAGAAAAGAAATGCATCAATCACTCATACGCTGTATTATTCAATGAACAATGCATCAAAGAGAATCTGCTCCCTACATTCACACACACACATATATATATATATATATATATATATATATATATATATATATATATATATATATATATATATATATATATATATATATATATATATATATATATATATATATATAATATATAATTCAAAACTTATATTTTTATGAAAAAATTGACCTTTCGAAAAAAAACGAAATATATGTGATAGAACACATGCTAATGACTTACTCTAGCAAGTTTTAACTAGATATCTTCAAAAATGGCCAGATTATACGCATTATTGCAAAAAATTCATAGGTATATATTTTTCAAATCAATTGTTTAGTGCGTATTTGACATCGCACAGTAATATAAGTAGCACCAACGTGTTCCTGAGCTCAAACTGCATCCTATACCTAAAGACCTTTTTTTTGAAAAATCTTAACTTCAAAATTTGACACTTTTAGACCTGAAAGTGACCTGACCTAAGCTTAATCCAACTCAAAATGACCTCGAATGATACAGACGACATCAAATTCGAAATTTTTGGCCTAAATGGACCATAAATCATGTGTCAAGTGACCGACGCATGATATAATATATTCGTGACCTGTTATGACCTGACCGGCCCCGACCTGAAAATCAAAGTACAAGTTTGGTACCCTCAGGGTATCTAAAGCATCTGTTCACGAGTGTGTAAACCAAAAATGAGCCTGATCTGACTTGTAACACGGCGGCCAGAGCCCAAAATGTGAACAAGCCAAAATGCTAATATTTTTACTTTGACCTGACCTGTGACGTCATCGGTGAGTTTGAGGTCAATGAAATAAGGTTTCATTAAACAGTTTTTCCATGGCTATCAGACGCCGTTTGAATTTTTGCACTTATACCCCCCAAACCCCCCTAAATATTGACTTAGAGTCACCAATTTTCACGGGGGCGAGATCTCCTATGGACCCACCTACCCTGTAAATTTGGCGTTTCTAAGTACCATAGGAGCCAATCGCGAGGGGTCGTACCAAGCCCCCCCCTCACCGTCCGTGTTATGAAAAAGGCTCTCGCCTGGCGAGGGTTAAGGTGTAAACACAATATTGTATCTGAAACGTTTGCCGCGTCGGTCTATCCCCGCCTACGCCGGCAACATCTTACTCTTAGGAAGCCACTAACTGCCAAATTTATGGCTAGATTAAAGGGACACTCCCACCTTAACATTAGTTTTGAGTTGAGGTAGCCAAATTGGTGGCCATGGCCTGCAAATACCGGTTTGGGCACTCACAACATCGAAAAATGCTTTAATTCGAAGATATGGAATTTCAAACTTGCAGTTTTCGGATTCTAAGGGGCTAATGCATTGGAATGCCCCCTTAGAATTTGTGACGTCAGCGGAGATCTAACGATTTTTAAATCTTAGACTAAAACCATCGTTAACACGTGGTGGTATACGCTGCTTTGCGCGCAACGTCTGCCGCACTTTAAGGCTGCCAAATTATTGCTTCCAAATAAAGTCGCTAGTAACAGGGGAGATCCCAAAAAGTAAACAAAAGCAAAAGCCTAATATCTTGAAAACCAGTGAATATTTTTCGGTGAAATTTGGTAGATATTCGTTTTCGCTCTTTCGGAACCAAGGGACATCACTTTCATGCCAATTCATTAACTTTTTTGAAGGTGGGAGGGTCCCTTTAACCCACGCCCCAGTGGCGGTCTCAGCCAACTTCGCCCTAGTGATATGGTGCATATGTTACCACCCACCTCTAACTCAAAAACTAAGAGGACTAGAAAGACGCGGTAAAAAGCAGTCGATAGCTCTTGATGCGGACGTTTGAAAGTATTGCAGCCATTTTTCATCTTAGAGCAATATTGGGGTCACCAGAGGTCATCAAAGGTCAAAATTTGTCAATGGTCATTATATTTTTCAGAAAACATGCCATTATCTCAGGAACTATGATATCTACAAAAACGTATTGAAAATCAATCGATAGCTTTTGAGCTCTTCTTTTGATAAGGTTATTATCAAAAATGACCTCAGGTCAACGGTTTAGCCTCCAGAGGGCAAAAACTCCAAAATAGCTGTTTTTACGTTAAGTGTTTTTCGACAATAACTTTTGACTAAAAAAGCCACTACATTTCTATTGCCAGAACCGTGTTCCTCTTGCCGAGACGCGTCGAATGAACTATAATTTGACCTTGAAAGGTCAACTTGAAAATTTGACCTCAGGTCAAGGTCATGACCTGACCGGAAAAGGTCATGTTGCATATCAGTCGCTCCGCAACGTCGAGCCGAACACATCTAAGGCGTTTTTAACGCTCTAGCACGCCTCTATCAGAAGTTATTAGCGAAAACTATTAGATTCTGTTTTTGACAAGAGATGACCTCGGGGACATGACGAGGGGTCACAGTTTCCATTTTCCGGTTCAGTGTGTCAATTTTACCTACCTCTCGATGAGTGTCTACGCCGCCACTGTCTAGCATAGTTTTCGTGCAAAACAGACGCTTTTCAATTTTCTCCCATTGCCTTATAATGGAGAGGCCGTAAAAATGACCTGACCTTAGGTCACCGATATCAAAATTCCGAAATATACATTTTATAGATAATGTTGCTCTTATCAATCGCTGAAAGTTTCAGGGCAATCGATCAGTCGGTGTAGCTATGACGAGCATTCTTATTTTTTTCTGAGGTGAGGTCACTTGGCGTGATCTGGTGACCTGACCTAAGGCGACCTGGGTCTGAAACTTTCACAAAATGTGCGGAAAAGATGCACGAACAAGTGTGCCAAAAACGACGGCGCTCCGCGCCGCCGTTTTTTGAGATATCTTCAAAAAAAAAACGCAGGGGGCTGTTCAAACACCCCCCGGCCGGGCGCGAGTTAAAGGTTCTAAGTCATCGGGTGACCTTTCAGGTCAGGTCAATGACCCAAAAGTCGGGAAAATCGGGACCTGTTACTCGTACACTCACTTAGAGACAAGATGCGTGTATTTCCTAGGCATTCTATAAAATGCCTGATGGGTCAGGAATGCCTGATTCCACACATTGCCTGTAACATATGAACTACGAACTGCTTTGGCCTTATTTGACCGACTTAACTTGTTTCTGTCGTCCACCTGACCGCTGTTTTCACTTTGCACCCACTGCGGCTGAGTGTTTGACGTGCTGCCGCCAGAGCAGGCGGCGCCGACTGGTCGCCGTGGCCGCCGTCTCCGGTGCTGGTGACGGCCGTGCTATCGGCCGTCTGCCTGTTGCTCCTCGTCAGCACTCTGGTGCTGGCCGCACTGCTGCTAGGCCGCCGCCACCAACGCTCGGTCGCCTTCGAACCGCCCTCGACGGCCGCGGCTGCCGGCTGTCTCGAGCTGGCCGAGTGGCGCCCTCAAACCGGCGGGCCGCAGCACGGTCTCCCGGGCGAGGCGCCCGCCGGGGCCGGCCTCCTCGGCGAGGCCCGCGGCGTGACCACTTTCAAGCCGGTGCGCCGGCGTGCAGGGGCGTCGGGAACGGTCCGTGTGCCGGAGGTGCCGGCGGTTCACGTGCACCGGATTACCCATGCCGCAGCTCTACCAGCCTTCGGGCCTCCGGAGAAGCCGCCGCCAGAGCAGAGAATGTGCCCGCTGCCACCGCCGCCGCCAGAGCAGAGGATGTCCACGCTGCCGCCGCCGCCGGACGCTCTGGTGCCGCCGGAGCCGGGGATCGACGACACCCTGCCGCCGCCGCCGGAGCCGGAGCCGGAGCCGGAGCCGGAGCCGGAGCCGGAGCCGGAGCCGGAGTCGGAGCCGGAGCCGCAGATCGACGACACCCTGCCGTCGCTATCGGAGCTGAGTGTCGACGACACGCTGGCAGACGCACTGTCGCCTCCGAATACGGAGGGGCAGCCGCTGCCGGCCGGGAGACGCAGTGCGCCCCAGCCGGCACCTCCGCCAACCAATATATGGATTATCCATGCCTGAGGCGCTGTGAACTCTTGGCTGCCGACTCGAAATAGTCATCCAGAGACATAGCGCGCCGTCACATACCATGTAATCACGAGTGAGTCTCAGCCAATGCTACGTTCTTGGAGTGTAATCGCAGGGCTGTTGAAGCTTGACGTCCTCGCGGGGGCATTCATGTAGATGAAGCGGCTCATATGGTTAGCGATCTATAGAAGTGTAGTCAGTTTTCAAGCCTCTAATCGGCTTAACCCGCGCCGGGCCGCGTATTCGCCAAGTGTATAACACGAATCGGCCCACCAACTGGCGACATCTCTAGTGCGACGTCATAGCCATCCGACGCGACAATGCATGCATTGACGCTAAATTTGAGTTGAGACTTTTTCCAATTGTATATGGCTAATAATCATTCCATGTGTCGTCGTAGCCGAGTGGTTACAGTCTCGGTCTGGTAAAAGAAAGATCGATGGATCGATTCCTGCTTTAGTGGTTCTTTTTTTTTTTCTTAAAAGGAAGTCGGTCGTAGACACGCGTTTTTGGCCCCTACGTTCGCACGCCCAATAAATCTATGACAAGTATTCATCTGATTAAGGAATAAGTTGCAAAAGAACTGGCTGCAGTTTGATTGCAGTCTGTACCCGAACTACCAATTTTGTTACGGCACTGTCGATATTCGTCAAAGTCGGAAGAGCTATTATGAAGCACACTCGAATGACAACGGATTCCTGTATTATTTCATCGATCAGATAAGACATGTATACAGATAAATCTATAACAGCCCGCTGTGAGCATGCAAGTTAACAATCAGTCCCGAGTTATCTTCATATACGTCTAATATAAATATTTTTTACTTCAACTAGATTTCGACAAGATATCTTGCGCTCGCTCCGCGTCGCTTTCGCCATAAAAAGATTCGGGAGAAAATTTGGGATCGATTGGTGTTTTTCCGGTGACGATCGGACGTCTAGAAGCTTCGATATTCGCGAAAAAAACTTGCTTAGCTTGCAAAAGTACCAAGTACATAAGTACTTGGTACATAAGTACCAAGTACATAAGTACTTGGTACTTACTTTGCTTGGTATTTGCAAAAGTACTTGGTACTTGCTTGGTACTTGCAAAACTACAGGGTGTTCGCGAAAATATGTCATGATTCTTGAATCGCTCTGCAGGAAAAAATTGCTTGAACGCACGTGCACGTATTAATGCCCATTTGACAGAGGACATTTTCAAGTTTTCTTTCATATGCATTTTAATTTATAATATTAAAAATATTGCCTTGCACAGAGCGAAAAACAAATATCGCCAAAAAGCACTTGGATTCGATGCCCGTAGTTTCCGTGCTACAACAGTTAGGTGCATGCTTTGATGCCTCCGCTGCATCCCTTGCAAGGCGATTTTTTTTTACTGCACATGCAACTTACTACCAAAGTGATCGTTACAAATCGAATGAATCCTTGAAAGTCCGAGAAAAAGAATTATTTATAGTCATTTAAACTATAAAGAGATCACCCATTTGGTCAACAAGATGCCTTCCCTGACCATCTGCGAGCTCGCGCAAGATGCGGGGTGCGGTCCAACATGTCTAATTATATTATTGATAATGACATGGGGATTATACCCCACAAGGCCAGGAATCAATAGGTGATATTTAGGGTAGAAAAGGGATAAGAATTTACTTTGCTTCGAGGATAAAAAACCCAAATCAATTCTGAGCACCGCTCACCGGCCACGCCCGGTCAACCAGTGAAGCACACATCCACCTTCATGGAGGCGCCGACGGCCAGAACAAACGGTTTGGGTAGATATGCCACCCTCAAAGGCTAGGTAAGAACACCAGCTCCACAGTCCGAAGGTCATTGCTTGATTTGCGATAGACGCTCATGGTGCCGCGAGGCCTTCTTCTTAAGACTTCAAATTGAAACACCAACATTGCCGCTGAAACCTGCTGCGTGGGAGTGCTCTAGAAGTTTAAGCGAAAAATGTGGGGCAACTCGGGGCAAGACAATGGTCAAAACGCTGCAGACATGCGCACAGGTAGGATGGGCTCAAGTCCACACTTCGAAAATTGCACTCCGGTGCCTAAACGAAATGCTAGGGCCCGTTTCTTGAGCAGGAGGACCCTTACCCCCTGGTAGACCCGCTCACTTGGTGTCAACCCCATCGGCCGTTACGTGTGGAATATCTGAAGCACTGGCGGATCCAGGCTTGCGTTTTGGGGGGGGGGGCCAACTCATGCAGGAGCCAAACCTAGGGTACCCCCAAATCCTGTTTTCTCATCGGATTTAGGCCACTTATTTTTCGTCACAGCCCTGACACTATGAATTTTTTTTTAACTAAAAAGAAAAATATATAAATGGTAGCCCACCCGACCCATGCCTTTATATTACTTTGTAAACACTTACCATTGTTTTTATCGACCAGTTAAAGGGACCCTCCCACCTTAACATTAGATTTGAGCTGAGATAGCCAAAATGGGGTCCCTGGCTCACAATTACCGGTTTCGGCACGCACTCACAACATCGAGAACTGCCTTAAATCGGAAATATTGAATTTCAAAATTGCAGCATTTTGATTCAGAGGGGCTAATGCTTTTGGATGCCCCTCTGAATGTGTGACGTCAGCGGAGATCTAATGATTTTTTAATATTTTACTAAAACGTTTGGTAGCATGCGGTGGTATAGGCTGCTTTGCGCGCAACAAATGCCGCACTTTCAAATAAAGTCGCTAGGAACAGCAGCGGATATCCCAAAAAGTAAACAAAAATAAAAGTCTAATCTCTTGAAAACCGGTGAATATTTTTCGATAAAAATTTGGTAGCTATTCGTTTTCGCCCTTTCTGAACCTAGCGACATCACTTTCATGCCAATTCATTAACTTTTTTGAAGGTGGGAGGGTCTCTTTAACCCGCTTCGAGCCAGTGCTTGGGTCCCTTTGCGGGCCGGGAGGTGGTAAAACAGCCCTGTCTAACTCGGCTCCTGGGCCACGCCCTGATTGAACTATGTTTCATTATCGTTTGGGGGAGGGGGAAAACGGGCCACTTTAGGCCTCTGGGAAGGGGGCATGGCCCTAAATGCCCCCTCCCTGGATCCGCCAGTGTAAGAAGAGACCATTGGAGCTGCAGTTGGGTACATACCTCAGACATCAGGGTACGCCCTCAGATGTATGTATAGGACTCGCATGGAGACCTCTTATGCTATAGTGTACTGAAAGGACCCAAAGGAGCCTGTCTATATGGGCTCCCGGAGATAGACGTGGGCCCTCAGGAGCCCGCCAGAGCCCCAATGAGGGATAAGTGAGGGATACCAAGTGCCTGCAATTGCATATTGCATAAGCCATAACGCCTTTACAAATCAATATATTATGCATCAGTGGCAGATCCAAGGGGGGCCACATGGGTCATGACCCCCTTGGTGCCCGGGGGCACCACAGGCCTGTCAGGGGCACCACCGGCCTAGTAGGGGCACCACCAGCCCGCCAGGGGCACCACAGGCCTAGCAAGGGCACCACGGGCCTGTGAGGGGCCCCACAGGCTTGTCAGGGGCACCCCAGGTCTGTCAGGGACACCAGAGACCTGCCAGGGGCGCCGCCGGCCTCGCAGGGGCACCATGGGCCTGTCAGGGACACCAGAGGCCTAGCAGGGGTACCACAGGCCTTACAGGGGCACCACCGGCCTTGCAGGGGCACCTTGGGCCTGTCAGGGGCACCACAGTCCTGTCAGGGCCCAGGGGCACCAGCGGCCTAGCAGGGGCACCACAGGCCTGCCAGGGGCACCACCGGTCTAGCAGGGGCACCATGGGCCTGTCAGGGCCCCACCGGCCTCGCAGGGGGCACCACCGGCCTCGCAGGCATCACGGCATCACGCAGGGGCACCTTGGGCCTGTCGGGGGCATCACGGGCCTGTTGGGGGCACTTTAGGCTTGTCAGGGGCACCACAGTCCTGTCAGGTCCCAGGGGCATCAGCAGCCTAGCAGGGACACCCTAGGCCCGCCAGAGGTACAGCCCACCGCTAAAGTAATGTAGGGTTTTACCAAACTCAACGGTTGGCTTTGACTGGCGATTGTTTAATGCGAAGTGATTGAAAAGAAGATGTCAATAGCTAAAGTTGCAGCTGCAAGGGTGACGATACATATAAGCTACATTCAAAGTTTCATTGTAGTCTGGCTAATCGTTCCTAAGCTTCAGAAGCAGAACATACCCATGACTGAAACCCCACATTACTTCTGCTGTGGACAGTACCACAGGCCTGCCAGGGTCCAGGGGCACCACAGGCCTAGCAAGGGCACCACGGGCCTGTCAGGGGCACCTCAGGCTCCCGTGCCCCCCCCCCCCTCCCCCCAGATCCGCCAGTGATGCCACACCACGCGAAACACCGCCAACTACCAGCTGCCGCGCCATAAACACGTGCCAACAACAGTCTTTTTTTTAAGGTCGACTCCGCTCGCGCAACTTTTGACTGACCCTCACTGCTACTATATTGCTTCCATATTATGCTGTGGAAAGCTTTACTTCACCAAGTGGCTAAGAACCTCCATCAAGGTATATTTTCTTAGCAATTTTTCTGGCGTTTTGGGGGGGGGGGGGCAAACAGGCCACTTTAGGCCTTTGGGGGGCCATGGCCCCCGTGGCCCCCCCCCCCCTGGATCCGCCAGTGATCTGAAGTCCAAGGACTACAGGAAGACAGCCAAGAATCTGTCTCGGCTGTTGATAGTGATTGCAAAGGCCGTCCGTGTTATCACCTCTAACACGTGCGTGCGAATGAACCCTTAAAGGGACTATCCCACCTTTAACATGGGGTTTGAGTTGAGATAGCCAAGTTTGCGGCGAGGTTCAGAAACCACTATCTATCTAGGTTGCAACCCCCGCGGCCTCTTGGTGTTGAAGAAATTCGTTCCCTTCATTTGAAAATGGGCCTTGTACAAGGCCCTATCTTCAACATGGAGCGACCGTTAGAGTGATGTCACCTCGTTTAGTCATTCTGATTTAAATGGGTTTGTTCGTTGAAAAATCGCTTAAAACTTGGTCTGAACTTTGTTGTGGTGCCTACAGAGTAAAAAGAATCAACTTTATGACAATAATGTGGCCTGGGGAAGGAGGTAATTTTGGGCTGTGACGTCACATATTTGAAAGTTTGTGTTTGGAATATGGGAAGCATAAGATGTTTAATGAAAAATAAATGCCAGAACCGTGTTCCTGGTCATCCAATCTATAAAGTCGGGCACAATTTAACTGGTTTTAACAACATTTTAGAAGGTGGGATAGTCCCTTTAAGTGTAATCTCTAGGTGACACGTGCATCCGCCGAAAAGGGGTTCAATTGAAAACAGCGTGTGGGGTGCGCCCGGTTTGACATGAGGCACTGATACATGTGTATAACAAAGCTTGAAGATCCGGGCAACACATTTCAGCAAGACATTTGATCCTTGCTTATTTGAGCTGGCGATAATGGCGTAACGAAATCATGACATATTTTTGCGAACACCCTGTACTCGGTACTTGCCAATGTACTTGGCATTTGCTTGGTAATTGCAGTAGGAAAACTTGCCACTCTACCCCCTTCGAGATAATTCCGGGTTCGTCGGGTAGGGAAACTTGCCCACGCTACTCCCCCCCCCCCCGGATAATTCCGGGTTCGTCGTGTAGGAAAACTTGCCACTCTACTCCCCCTTCGAGATAATTCCGGGTTCGTCGGGTAGGTTCGTCGTCGGGTTCGTCGGGCCTCTACTCCCCCCCCCCCCCCAGTTCCCCACCCGACTCTGCTCCCGCCCCCTCTCGGGATAATTCCGGGTTCGTCGGGGTAGGAAAACTTGGCACTCTACTCCCGCCCCGCTTCCCCCAGATGTCTTGCGCTCGCTCCGCGTCGCTTTGGCCATAAAAAGATTCGGGGGAAAATTTGGGATCGACGGGTTTTCTCCCGTGTTAATCGGACGTCTAGAAGCTTAGATATTCGCGAAAAAAAAACTTGTTAAGCTTGCGAAAATACTTGCCAGATAACGACTCGAGAATCAATGAAATGAATAATTTGCTATAAACTTATATACTTATCACCAATGTTTCCTTGTGTAATTTATTTCTTACGAAATTAATTCGTTCAAATTTTGAATTTTAAGTTCATGATGATATCAGACTTAATGTACCTACCTTTTCAAACGTCTAATGCGGGCCTGCCTATTCTATCGTCTAATGGACGCGTCGTTTATTGATAGCACTGTGAAGTGTGAACGCTAACGGGTGCTTTATGCGAATTCTGTAAAGTGATTTGCTTGTGAGTTTCGCAACGGTATTGATCGTTGGGGGCTTAATCCTTACCAAAAGGCGAACACAGATAATTGTGTTCGATCCCATTGCTTTTCCCCAAAATTTACCGTTGACATTGTGACTTTACCGTCCCTCTTATTAACACGCGCACCGACGGGGGTCCGGTCTGCGCCAACTTAGTACCGACGGGGTGGGCGGATGACAGCCCCCCCCCCTGAGATCTCGAGAACCAAGCAAGATAGCGACAAGCGGTAAACGGCATCGGATACGCACGGACAAGGTCTACAATTTTTACAAAGGTCATTTTCAGGTCAGGTCAAAGATGATGTCACAGGGGTCAAAAAAGTCAAAATGGCGGCGCTAGATATGGAGAGAGTTTTTCTCGAATAACTTTCGAATTAGTCAAGATAGGAACAAACTAAGGGCATCATCGTGATCCTCTCGTCAATCAGCATCGAATGATATATATGTTGACATCGAAAGGTTAAGGTCAAAGGTTGACCTTAGGTCACGTGACTTAGAGGTCATCATGTATATCATTCGATGCGTCTTGACGAGCTGAACACAATGAGACCATCTGCGCGGCTGTATCTTGTTCCTGTACGGAGTTATTGGCAAAAAAAAACTTTGGTGACCTTTGATGACGTCACATGACCTTACAGCTGCCCAACAGCAAAACAGACCTCAAGGTAGTGAAGGTTGATCGTATATGAAGTCATGTATGGTATATGGGGCCATTCCGACCCGTTTTAGTGGTAAAAACAGGGAGTTGATTTTTCCCCATTGACTTATAATGGGGAGGTCGAGAAATTGACTTGACCTTAGGTCACCGATATCAAAATTCCGAGATTTACAAATTGCAGCTTCTAATGACCTAATAACATGCTGCGACTTTCAAAGGCCTCCGACATCTACTGTAGCTCTAGCACGGTGACAAAGTTGCAAAAAAGTGGCTTGATGATGGGTCATTCAAAGTGACCTGGTGACCTGACCTTAACCCGCGCCCTGATGGGGTCTGCCGAGCAACGCGGTCTGATGGGGGGGCCATTTTGCCCCCCCCCCCCTAAGATCTCGAGAACCACGCAACATAGCGAGAAGCGGTAAACGGCGTTGGATAGCCCCAACGGGGAACTACCTTGTGACCCAATTCCATTGACCTCAGTCAAACCGATGACGTCACAGGTCAGGTCAAAGGTCGAATTCTTACCGTTTACAGGCATTTCAAGAAATGCGTTGTAAAATCGAGTAAAATGCATTTCATTGAAAATCATTGATGGGAAAATGTTCTTCAAACACATATTTTGCTATTTGAGGTCACTGATACCAGGTCAGGTCACAGAGGTCAGGTCACTGGGGTGTCACAATATGAAAGTGTCGTGTGATACATGTTTTATGGTCCATTTTACATGACAAATGCGATTATGTGGGTCAGGCAGACTTTTGGGCCAGCTTAGGTCACGTTTTGGTCAAGGTCAGGTCAAGGTCAGGTCAAGGTCAGGTCAAACTAGGTCAAATTTCAAAGTTGATATTTTTGCATAAAATGGGTATGGATTCGATGCAGCTCGTCACGGGGAGTTCAATGGTGGTCTCCGTTTTGCGCTACGAGGTCTAGAATTGCTAAAAATTGAGTTAAAAAATTTGACGTCATCAATTTTTAACAGTTTTTTCGCTATAACTTGGCCAAAAAAGGTATCGATCTAAAATTTGGTATGTATATCGAAGAGCGCAGGGACTATCATATATATTCTGGTTTTTTCGAAATTCGAAAAATTTTTGGAAATTTTTTGAGTTTTTCTAAAAAAATTAACTTTTTTATTTTTAGGGGTCAAAATCCCAAAATTTTGAAAATCTGAGATAGCAGTTTTATAGCGCCGTCTTTTCTCTACACAACCACATAAAGAACTTTAAAATTGCTTGTTAACTGTAGAATTGGTGAGCGTTTCAAGATATTGTGATTTTGCTCATTTTTACTCGAACATGACCTCAGTTTGACCTTAATAACTCCTGACCTGAGGTGACCTGTGACTTGAAATTTTGTGAGAAGATTTACATGCGGTTATTTTTGTAGGGTAGCTTCATTCCTTCTACCAAGTATTGGACTATTCCCGATGCATGTGGGTGACCCCTTATGCACGTGCCACGTGCAAAACGAAGAGGTGTCACTTTTGTAATTGTTGCAATATCTCGGTAACTACTTGGCCGATTGCGCTGAAAGTTGGCATGCAGGTAGGCAGTAGGCACCCACTAGGCAATGCATATCCATGTGCCGGAGTTGGGGTGCTGCTGCACGTGCGCACGTGCAGGGGTCGATTCCAGATCTCGAGAACGGCTGGACCGATGGCGCTCAAATTTGGTACATGGCTAGGGACCGGTTAGTAGGGTGCCGTGCAAAAGTCAGTTGGGACCCATTTTGCACGTGCGCACGTGCAGGGTGCCGCTTCCAGATCTCGAGAACGGCTGGGCCGATTGTGCTCAAATTTGGTACATTGCTAGAGACCGGTTAGTAGGGTGCCGTGCACAAGTCAGCTGGAGGTACCCCCTCGAAATTTCGCACGTGCAAGGCTCACCCTCTCGCTCGCTCCGTTAGTCGCCCCAAAAGGCGTTATACTGGTGTGTAAAATTTATGAGAGAATAGTCGTACGAAATTTCGCGGCGCTACGCTTCGCGGTTTTCCCGCTATTCGCGAAAAACATCAGGGGGCCCCCCCCGTCGGTGCGCGTGTTAAAGTTATCTAACTTTTCGTAGATTCATTAAGTTAACCCGCGCCCCATTGGGGGCAGAATCTGCCGCCCCCCCCCCCTCCCGTTAATTTTCGCCAATAACTTCTAAACGCGTTAGGCCAGCGACGTCAACCTTTCAGTACCTTATAATACATCAATTTCACATGTTCCCTGAAAATTTGAGCGAAATCCGTCAGAATGTTTTTGAGAAAATGACGTTTTAGTGACGTCATGTTCGCCATTTTCGCCTTAAAAACGGCAAAATTTCAAACGCCGCTAACATCTTCGTTTTAAAAGTAATCAAGACGTAACAAAAGGCTTATCCGTGATTCTACCTTGTCTATCATATGGCTATCTCGTTTTTTTTGAAAATTTTAGATTTTGGCCCAATTTTTTTTCTAAAAAAACTGATTTTTTCGGGAAAATAATTATAAAATCCAAAATTTTGAGTGTATCGATAAAAAACGGAAAATATGTCAGAGAAGTGGTCTATGTGCACCTACTTACCAATTTTCATAAAAATGGGTTTAAAAATGTGGGAGGTATTCAATTTTTTTTTTGACGTCACGACACACAAATTTTTTGAAAATGAATTTTTTGGAAGTTCTAGACATCGTACGGAAACAAAAATAGCACCATTCGATTCACCGTGAAAAACTACATCAGATAGACACTCTCTATCACTGGCTGTTCGGAGCTATCGCGAAAAAAACCTATGGGGGCGGAAACCGTAATTGATTGTAATTGAAATTGCTCATGAGTAATGCAGAATGAATCAATCTAAAATCAGTAGTAATGTGAGTAGGTATGTACTTGTGTGTATGTACTTGTGTGTATGTGCGATACTGATGTGTGCATGATGTGTGAACCAGATTTAACATCACCAGGGCCAACCGGCATTCGTGATTGTTGTAATACATGATACATGCCCTGATACAACCGCCCCCCCCCCCCCCACTCCCTCGGCCGGCGAGGGATAGGTATAGGACTAAATATAACCACAAAAAGCAAAACCAACGCGTGTTTCCCCTGGGAGCCGTACATATACTTTCATTCTGAGGTGATGGTCACATTTATTAGTGAACATCCAGCGTCATCAACAATGAGCATTACACACGTTTGGGAAGTTCCTCCTTGCCTACGTCAGGACGAGTGCCTCCGGCGAGCGGTGCCCGCCCAAAGGTTCGCCTCAGCTGACCGGTCGCCGACAGGACGAGTGTGTCTCGGCTGAGCCGCTGAGCTGTCGGCGGAGGGCCGACTCAGTCCGACTGGACGGTGCACGGGTGACTCAGCTCCAGCCGGCGGCGCCGCAGCGCCTCCTCCTGCACGCGCCGCATGTACTGGAGTGTGGCGCGCCCGCCCACCAGCTGGGCGTCCCGCTCGAAGTCGAAGCTCTCGGTGGAGTAGTGGTCGGCGCTGCTGGACGGCGTGGTGGTCCAGCTGCTGGTGCTGCTGGTGGTCCAGCTGGCCGGCGACTCGGACCAGCTGCTGTCCGACTCCCAGTCGCCCCCGCCCGCCGTCCGCTGGCACATGCAGTAGGCCAGCAGCAGCAGCAGCACGGCCATGCCGAAAATGGAGCCAGTGCTGGTGGTCAGGTCATCTGTCATGGCGCCGGTGGCCGCCGAAAGGTTCATCGGTCTGAATGTGGCATTCGGCGACACAGTCGTGGTGGCGGCTGGTGTGGTGCGCGTGTCGTTCTGATCGCTGATCTCGATCACACACTGGTCGGCAGGCAGCTGCTCGCCGTCTAGCTCGTGCAGCACAGAGTAGGCCGGCACCGCCGTCGGTCCGGCCGGCACCGCGAACAACTTCACCACCAGCTGACTGAGGTCGATGTCCAGGCCTTCTGGCTGCGGGCCGAGCCACAGATGGACGGCGTCCCTGGTGACGATGGCGGGCTGCGGCGGCGGTCGGCGCGGCCGGCCCAGGTGCGCCGCCGCACCCAGCACCACGTCGTCCAGGCAAAATGTCTCGTGGGTGAGCCGGCTGTCGCCGCCGAGCGACTGCGCCTCTGCGTTGGTGATGTAGACGCGCAGGGCGGCGCACAGCTGGTCCCGGTCAGCGGGCAGGCCAGCGCCGCGCAGCTGGCTCCCATAGGCCGCCGGGAACCCCACCGTCACATCGCTGAGCCGCCACCAGCCCGTGCACGCCAGTATGGTGACCACAAAGTGTCGCCACGGGTACTGCGGCGCCTCCAGGAAGCGGCGTACGTCCGCGTGCACTGCGGCCAGCCCGTTGGCGACGGCTGTGAGCCGGCTGCAGCCCGGGTGGGCGCGTCGCTGCAGGTCGGCGCCCACCACGGCTCTGTACGGGCAGCTGCGCCGCGCGCCCGAGGCCGGCTCACAGCCGGTGGCCACTGGGGAGGGCAGCTGGCAGGCGATGGTTGGCTGGACACTCTCCTGACAGCGACACTCGGCACTCCTGTAGCCCCTGCACGGCGCCGACTGGCCGTGCGCTGGACACGCCTTCGAGTCCAGACACGTGGTTTGCCCAAGTAGAACGGCGTCGCCCGGTGCCAGGTCCATGTCGTCTGGCTGCGTGGTCCCCATCCACTGCAGCATCATCTCAGCCTGGTAGCGCGGGTCGGCGGCGGTCACCAGAAGCCGGTGGCCGAACCGGTGCGGCGACCAGTAGCGGTCCACCAGCGCCATCCCGCCGGCCGCGCGGAACGGCCAGTCGCGCGAGTTGGCCGGCTCGGCGGCCGCAGACATCAGCCGGTAGTCCGCTTCTTTTAACGGGGCGCTCATACGTATGAGCGGGTCGACGAATGTGTGTCTGGGCACGGCCGGGTGCGTAGTCAGGGAGACGCTGTGCCCCAGCGTGATGCCAGTGCTGTGCAGGAGCATGTGCAGCGAGGAGACCGGGTCCGGACAGAAGGTCTCCGCGTCCTGTCGAGCAAAGGTGTCGCTCAATCACTAGACGAGACTTCTGAAAAGCATATGTGCACAAAACATGTCTCCTCATATTCTGTTAGAATGAGCTATCGACTGAAATTTTGTGTCATTCAAAGCGATATTAGAAATCGAGCAGGTTCGTACCGTAAGTTGAATGGTTATCATTGTCTCCTGCCCCGTCAACACTGTCACACTGCAACTAGGTCTACCTTCCTCAACCTTAACGCAAACACTCATGTCCTCTCTTTCAATGTTCATATCGCACAATGAGTCCTCCATTTTAGTAACTTTCATGGTTCCATAGTCGTCGATCGTTTTATAGCAGCTTATGTTTGGTGTGAGGATTGACTGCGCGAACTTCGTCCAGTTCTCTTTTAGCTTCTTGGAAGAGTCAATATCCAGGTGTGAATGTATACCGATTATTAATTTAGCTAACCAAAATAGTAAAATAGAATTAACCATCCGAGTTTCCATTGTCCCCGATTAAAACAAAACGCTTGACCAAATTTTCATTAGATGACAAGTGTTACTAGCAGCGGCTGATTAGGCATGAATATACGACCTTGGAATAAAGAAAGAGCGAAAATGTCAACTAGAGCATACGCTTTTTAATTTATCCGGCTTCGCTTTATCCAACAGCATGCATTACGATCTTACGAACCTCTTCCGTAGAAGAGAGGTGACTGGGTGGGCGTCTGCTGACAGCGGGACTGAGGACTGAGCGCAGCCCGGACTGTCGAGTGCAGAGTCGACCGCCATCAGCTGGTAATTCCAACTCCGAATCCAGACCCACTCAAACCCCGGCTACGGGCATCTCTGGTAAAGTTCGCATAACGATAGCCGTACCTATAGCTCATAACTCATAATGGCCGTTTTCGCGACGGGATCTTCGCGGAGGTATAGTCTCTCTTGAAAGTATCGCGTCAGGGGTTGCGGCGGCTCGGCGAACTATTCCATTCAGTTTGAGGACCCCAGCAGTGAAGTCATGGCCTGTATCATAAAAAGTACGTTGTAACACGATTCTACGCCAGCAGTAGGAGGAAAACTGCTATATGACGCAGGCACCAGCGGCTGACAACTGGGTCAAAACAGGCAGAGGCCGGCCAGAGGTCATGCTCGTATCGCTCTTCCTTGACCCCGTCCCCCGCCCCAGGCGGATACCGGCGCCGCTTGGGCTCACGAGCCGGGCGCTCGTTGGTCTGCCTTACTGTGGACGTCAAACCGCGTGGGACGCGACTTTTTCGCAATAACTTTTGAATGCGCTGCCTCTCAAGAACGAAACTTCGGCAATGGACGTTTCAGACCCCGGCCTAATTTTTATTACTAAGGGTTTTCAATGTCCGATCAATATTTAGGGCACTTCCCGTTCACTCGTAATGTTAAATTTTGCTCCTGAAACTCTCTCGGTGAGCAGAGGCTACTCCACAAGGGGCGGAGCCATAGTGTGACGTTGGAGCTAAGCTCCGCCTCGGCTGGCCGTTGCCTGAGGCGCTACCTGACCCGAGACCGGTCAGTCGCGGGCCGTAGGGGTTGGTACGCGGTGCTTCCTGCCAACACATCCAGCCGCATGGCGTACGTTATTCATGCTTGCCCTAAGGGCTGCAAGAATGTATTTGCAATGCGCCTCTTGTCGGTATTTAACCGTGAAGGAAGCCGCGATAAACTGCTCATCAGCCGAGTGTTGACTGTTCGCACTTCTATCAATGAAATATTTTCTTCGACTCGCTAAGAATGTCACCCAGATAGGAAGACTATACGCGTACGCCAAATATTACGATGATTTAAGAATAACAGAAAATAATTAAATGATTATTTAATAAGTTTGTCAACGTAATTACGTAAATGAGATACATAATAATATAATATATTTACACAGTCAAGTTAATTTTCAATTAAAATTTTAATTTTAGGTTCTTGTAGATATCAAACCGCCAGGAACGTTAGTACACTTCGTGTTATCCTGCCAAGCCCCAATATGCCCCAACTTAAATGTTTCCGTAATGCACCGGTACGCATAGCCGGAGGGGAGCCGGATCCGCCGGAGCCGTCATATTTTGCCCTGAGTGGGAGCCGGAGCCGGAGCCGTATTGCCATTTTACTCGGAGCCGGAGCCGGAGCTGGAGCTGACTCAAATGTCCAAGGCTCTGCATCCCTGCTGCTAAGTCAATAATTCGTATAGTTAATTTGGTAAAAGGCCATACTGAACAATCTCGGTTTCGAGATGTCCGCCCATCTGAGACCCGACGCACACAGCATGCAGAACCGGTTCTGAGTGAGGATCGACCGACAGATGGCAGTCGTGTCTGAACGGTAGATGGCAGGGAATTCGTAGTTAGTAGGCGGGGCTTCGCGAGCAGCCTGACGATAGCCGCCATCCGGGCTGATATTTCACTTAGCATTACGAGTGAACGGGAAGTGCCCTAAATATTGATCGGACATTGAAAAACCTTAGTAATAAAAATTA
Source organism: Amphibalanus amphitrite (assembly GCF_019059575.1). Classification (NCBI taxonomy): domain Eukaryota; kingdom Metazoa; phylum Arthropoda; class Thecostraca; order Balanomorpha; family Balanidae; genus Amphibalanus; species Amphibalanus amphitrite. The sequence continues at coordinate 891,179 of NW_024881598.1, read as the reverse complement.
GGCCGGGGTCTGAAACGTCCATTGCCGAAGTTTCGCTCTTGAGAGGCAACGTATTCAAAAGTTATTGCGAAAAAGTCGCGTCCCACGCGGTTTGACGTCCACAGTAGTGGGCGCCAATCACTCAGTGTGCGTGACGGGAAAATCACATCGAAGCAAAGCTTCGCCATAATCCTACTGTGAAGAGGCCTGCTGAACGACGTCAACAGGTCATGAGGGGGGGGGGCAGCTTGGCATCAAATAAGGCTTTTAAAAATAATACGACTGAACAGAAAACATTTTTTTGTCGCCGCTCACTAACCGGCCCATTAAAAAGAGAGAACTCCAAATATAGGACTAATTTGCTAGAGAGCGAATTAGTGAATTGGCTAATGGCTAGAGAGAGAACTTTTGTTTGTTTTTTAATCCGTTCGCCGGTGCGTCTGCAACTACGGATGCATTCTGTTAGCGGGTGCAACCGATGTTTTTTCGTATTCGGGCACGGGTTTCCGGATCTTACAGAAAGAAATATGTGACAGTCGTGCCAATGACGGCTGAAATTATTAAATTTGCAATGAAACAGATCTCTACAAATCCTCTGCGAGTAGGTTGGGTTCCGTTGACCACATGCCTGCTGCCATCACAAGTTACCAGATGGCATCTGCCACCTCCCCCTATCCCTCCGCAGTCCGCAACCACTCCCCTCGGCCCGCCGCGCCGCACGCTGGGCCGGCGGACCGGAAAAGCGCTAGAAATACCCCCAAGAGTGACTTTCCACAATATGAAGAAAATACGTATCATTCGATCCCAAATTGATCAAAGCATACGATTCTGATGCCATTTTTGCCCTAAGGTCGAAATTGAGGTGGTCAGTTGTCACCAAACACAAGACTATTTAGACCCGCTAGTGGCCACCACATTTGCCGATTTTAATGCTAATCTTTAGTTGACATTTATTAGTTGACCAGTTGTCGTTTTGAACGCAATTTTCTGTCAGACTAGTTCAGGGCACTGTTGTTCACTGTACCAACAACATTCTTACATATTGCATCGCTTTTTTGCAAGATAAGCTAGCTTTTTGCAAGCAGCTGCAAGACCATAATAAAAATCATATCTAAATTTTTAAATAGACTTTTATAAAAACGTTATTTCGAGCGGCTAAAAATGAACATCTTATACTAGCCTCTGAATACTCATCTTTCGTTCCATATAGGTGCTTTGCCGCTTTTCCCTGCTACTTTTCGAGATATGCGCCAGTAAACCATATGATGTAGGGGCAATTGTCACCTCGCCGCTCTACTGACGGCCCGGCGCTCTTTAAAGCGCTGAAAGTTATGAAAAACGAATGCTTATAATCTGAATAAAATATATGTCCCTGAGCTCATAATTGATCAACGCACACAATGCTGTCAAAATTTTTGGGCCAAAGTCAATAATTAAGTCATTATGAACCCCCAAACACAAGTCAGTGATAATCAACAACAACTTGCTCTTTAGTTAGACTTTTTGAGAAATGTTATTTCGAGCCGCTAAAGATGAGCATGTCATGCAAATAACTAGTCAATTGTCTGCCATGCCCTTTTGACGATTATTGCCTATTACTGCTACTTTTCGAGATATCGTCTGCTTAGTCACCTGAAATAGCTGCTATGCCACCCTACCGCGGTAATGTGGCATAGCAGCTATATCAGGTAACTTAGCAGACGATATCTCGAAAAGTAGCAGTAATAGGCAATAATCGTCAATAGGGCATGGAAGACAATTGACTAGTTGTTTTCATGACATGCTCATCTGTAGCGGCTCGAAATAACATTTCTCAAAAAGTCTAACTAAAGAGCAAGTTGTTGTTGATTATCACTGACTTGTGTTTGGGGGTTCATAATGACTTAATTATTGAATTTAGCCCAAAAATTTTGACAGCATTGTGTGCGTTGATCAATTCTGAGCTCAGGGACATATATTTTATTCAGATCATAAGCATTCGTTTTTCATAAATTTCGGCGCTTTAAAGAGCGCCGGGCCGTCAGTAGAGCGGCGAGGTGACAATTGCCCCTACATCATATGGTTTACTGGCGCATATCTCGAAAAGTAGCAGGGAAAAGCAGCAAAGCACCTATATGGAACGAAAGATGAGTAATCAGAGCAGGGTTGTATACCAATCAAGTCGATTGAATTGATTGATTTGATTCAACGCGTATTTTGAGTTGATTGGATTGAGTCGATTGACTTTTCGAGATGACTGGTTGACTGACTCGTTTGACTTTAGCGACTGGTTGACTGATTTGATTCCCGAAAATTAGAGTGACTCGTATGATTGAGTCGATTGAATGGAAAGTTCAAATAAGTTTTAGTTGACGAAAAATAATGACACCAATTGATGACATCAAAGATCACAAAACTACACTGAAAACTGTTTGTCATCACAACTGCATTATGGGGTAGATGGCCAAATAAAGAACAGGGCCTAACCATGAACAGCCAACTTTGACTTTCAACTGCAATAACTGCTCCAATCCTGGTGATAGAACCTGGCATATATCTATGGAACCTGGCGATGCACCTACCTACCTTTCTGCACTCAGCAGGAAACGTTTTTTTTTTAATCCAGATGATAAAGTGCAAGGCCCTATATACTAATAAAGTGTGATTAATTAATAATTCACATATCCACATCTCCTCAGAAACAACCCACTGAACTCTATAAATATCTGAAACCTCTACAAAAATAACTGAAACAAAAGCGCCGTTTTCGTCTCGCTAAATTTGCTGCATTGTTAAATTTGCAGCAGAACGTTTGTTGATCCTTTTCTCCTGAGAGCCTAAGCATAACATATTTAATATATTTCATTTTCCTTAAAATATTTTACTGAATATTATAAAGTGGTTTTATTTCAAATGAAATCATAATTAAAACGAAATTGGTGTACAACCGATTTATTTTATGATAATCTACCATACTTCACGATTATCAATGACGTCATCTTACCAAAAAATCAAAGAAGTAGAATAAGTATTTATAAAAGCTTAGCATACTTGTTCATTGTTGGCAAAACGATGGCAAAACGTTTTCTTTGTTTTTTTTCGCAGTCGCACCGTGCCGTTTTCGCGTTTTAATTTTCCTTGCCTTGTTCCTACTTCCTTTGTCCTTAACTTATCCTGTGGTTCCAGAGTCCCTGTCCTCTCCATTTCCTTTTCAATGTATTTTTAATCCTCATCCCTATCCCCCAGTCCTAACAGTTTCAAATTGTATTGCAATAAAATGTTTTGAATTCTTCACATATAACCTATCTACCTTCGTTGGTACTGTTGGTAGCCAGTGACACATCTAGGCAGGTAAGTAGGTACCTACCTGCTTTCCTGCTGTCTTCATAAAGCATACCTAATGAAGTTGTCAAATTTGTAGCACATTTTCAACACTTCAGTTGGGCAAACTAGACCTTTGGAATCAAAATATGGAGGCATCAAAAGATTGATTCCTTATGACCATATTTGGGCATAAATGCAGACCATTTCTAACTTACCAATCACATAAAAATAAGAGAGTGTTTCAAGAAGGAGCATGCCTGATCTTGAACAGAAATGCTGGAACTATCTCCTAAGCAAAATAATATTGCTCCTATCATAACAATTTGAATTCTATAGGTAGTGAAAGGCAATCAAGGAATTGGTTCACTTTAAACAGATAATCAAAATATTGATTCCCCATCAGCTGGCTAATCATTATTTTGATTCACAGGTAATGTTAACAGATAGGCAACAATGACTTGCAAGAATACAGCATTTATCTTGCTATTATTCTCATTTAGTGGTATCCTCAGCACTACAACAGATACCTATGGCATTGTTGTACTTAACCTTCACTACATTTGATAACAATTCACAATTTTTAAATGTCAAGAATACAAAAACTGAAGCAACAGGTAAAAACCATATAAATAATATAAAAGCACTACAACAATGATAATTAGGGGTTTAAAAATTTCATTTTGCCATTTTACACAAATACTGATAGTTTAGTATGTGATTCATGATACAAAAATAACATACAGTGTGATTTCCTCAAAACAGCTTTTACGTGATGGACAGTGGCTCTGTCTTTTTCCCATTCACAAGGCCAAAGGGACAATTTCTTAGCTTTGAGGTAACACTTTTTCCAAACCTACCACATTTTTCTACCTTTATAAAGAAAAATCTCACCGTCATGGGCCTTTTTTCAACCGTAATGATACATTTGAAGTCAAAAGTGTACCCAAATGAATCAAAAAATTGATTCCATGCCCATATTTGGTCATGGCTCCTCCCACCAGAATCAAATTATTGATGCCTCCATATTTTGATTCCAAAAGTCTAGTTTGCCCAACTGACTTTCATATGGTGTCAGTGTGGCATGAAACCTAGCTAGGTTCATTATGTTAAAGGTTCATTTCAGAAGAGCTCCGCATAACTCACATAAGAGACAGACAGGGGCTTTACATGGGGTAGATGGCCTGATGACTTAGCTGGAATATGGCCAAAATTAAATTGACAACTTTTAGGTGAAAGGTGGTGATTTGGGTTAAGGGGCGAGTCAACTACTGGGTTATTTTGCACCCATTAAATGAAACTTCTGCTCCAATGCTACCCATTGAACCTCAATATCATGATCCACCTGTCCATCACTAGGTATCCTTCCTTATTACATAGAATCTTTGAATGGCATGGCAATTTATAATTTTAAATGACAATATTTTTATGTTTCTTCTGTAGGTAGGTAGGTAGGTAGGTAGGTAGGTAGGTACACCAGACTGCTATGGACACTTTTCCAACATGGTGGGGCAAAAAACCTAATGTATGTCTTGGTTTGAGTCGTTTGATTGAGTTGATTGATTCCTTTCATTGTCGCGTTTGAGTCGATTGAATCAATTCCCGAAAACTGCTCTGACTCTATTGATTTGATTGGTTTCCCAAATTTGTCGTGATTGAATTGATTGCTATTGATTGAGTCGTATACAACCCTGAATCAGAGGCTAGTATAAGATGTTCATTTTTAGCCGCTCGAAATAACGTTTTTATAAAAGTCTATTTAAAAATTTAGATATGATTTTTATTATGGTCTTGCAGCTGCTTGCAAAAAGCTAGCTTATCTTGCAAAAAAGCGATGCAATATGTAAGAATGTTGTTGGTACAGTGAACAACAGTGCCCTGAACTAGTCTGACAGAAAATTGCGTTCAAAACGACAACTGGTCAACTAATAAATGTCAACTAAAGATTAGCATTAAAATCGGCAAATGTGGTGGCCACTAGCGGGTCTAAATAGTCTTGTGTTTGGTGACAACTGACCACCTCAATTTCGACCTTAGGGCAAAAATGGCATCAGAATCGTATGCTTTGATCAATTTGGGATCGAATGATACGTATTTTCTTCATATTGTGGAAAGTCACTCTTGGGGGTATTTCTAGCGCTTTTCCGGTCCGCCGGCCCAGCGTGCGCCGGCTCACGGCTGCCTCCGCGTGGCAGGCTTCGGTCAGTGCTACCAGCGGCTCTCAAACATTTCCGCTCAACCGCTGCCTGGACGGGGGATTACGGTTGAAGCGCAGTCACGTGACCTGCGATATCTCGGTGCGCTCTAAGCGGAAGGGGTGTGCCCTTATAGGTTCGTTAACTTTTGAGCCTATTTATTTGTGTCGTAACGATTGCAAATAACTTCAATCGTCGATGGACAGAGAATTGAAAAAGCATTACGAATATGTATATTTTGACTGGAAAATACGTCAATGGCAGCCTGCAGCCTATTTGGCACGGGAAGCTTTTTTTTCCGGAAATGTCAGTACTATAGTTCGTTTTTTTTCAAAAGGACTCTGGCTCCAAGTATGTTTTTCGAAAAAGCACGCGTTTTAGCGAGCAAAACGAGCAAAAACTGAACCTGAGAAACTTGAACGTCGCCTTATTTTAACACGTGAAGTATTCCCGATAATTTCCATACGTGCGTTTTGGAGCCAGATATGAGAACAGTGGTGACGTCATGCTGTCGAACTTGTATTGCAATGTAACGATAACTATCATGGACGAAACCGCTTACTCGATTATAACCTCGACAACAGTGAAAAACGAAGTTTCCCCCAAAGTCGTCAAAACTTTGTCCCATCGTACGGACATTGGGTGCCTGCTGCCACCAGTGACGTCATCATAGTATGCTAATTTTTAAGGACACAATTTCCGGGTACTTACCGCGCACAATTTGAAATCGGATATTTTTCGGTAAGAAATTCTTGGCCAGACGCTGAAGCTGCCAAAACTCACGTGAGAGCTTCGATAATGCACTTGGAGCCAGCGTCCTTTTGAAAAAAAAACGAACTATAATTGCGCAAAACTACGCCTAAACTGGAAAAGATGGTTCAGGTAACAGCGCAGTGTGTTTATACATACGGTTTCTTTAAGCGCACTGCACTCATTTCGGATCAAGTACGCCCTGAATGGATATTTTTTTTTTTTTACCTATACCATTTTCTTTTACCTTCCAACGAAGCTGCCATATGAAGCACTTTCCCAGTATCGATGCATGCAGGCCTGTAGATCATAATGGATAGGTACATTATTGTAAATTCCACATATTTTACTACGCATATAATTATAATTTCCTAGAAAAAGAATCGTGATATCCCCTTCCGAAAACGAAAATTCATCGTTTTTTTCCACTTATTCTGCCTCCGATTCCATTTCACTGGCCTTCTCAGGCTTGAAACGGGACCTCTTAGACTGGAACACGGGCCCTCTCTAGCTTGAAACGGGCCGTGCTTTCCAGCTCAGGGGCGTCATCGACGTTGTGTTCGGAGGGGTCGCGACCCTGCATTTCTTATGAAACCAGAGCAGTCAGACCCCACACTTTGAGCACTGGTACTTATCTATGAAAATAAATTACCTATTTCTTATGTAAATCTAGTGCTCACCCCCAAAAATAGTGGGTAAAATCAGGAGCTTTTTGGGCTTTTGTGGGATTTACTTTGACTGACCGTCTGGCCTGACCTCCTCACTCGAAAAATATGTGGCTCTAATTGGGCCCACCTTTTGTGACGGGCTGCGGCCGCCAGTGATGGCGCCAGGCCAGGCCATCTGTGCTCATGGCCTAGCAGCACCTCTGGCAAGAGTTCCCTCCATGGCAGGAATAGGCCCGGAACAGGGGCAGGGCCGGCGCCACAGGAGGGGCAGCTGCCCCCCCCCCCCCCAGCTGCCAGCCGGGCCCTTTAAAAAATGCAGGAACGTGCATTTGGAGGCAAGAGGTACCTAATGGCCAATTTATGCACCTGAATTCGATCGGAGACCACTTGTCGGTCGGAGGGCCCTGGTCAGTGCTCAGCTAGAGGGCCCTGGTCGGCTAGACGGCCCTTTTCAGTCAGAAGGCCTTGGTCGGCCAGAGGGCCCTGGTTAGTCAGAGGGCCCTGGTTGACCAGATGGCCCTGGTCAATCAGAGGGCCCTGCTATGTCAGAGGGTCCTGGTCGGCCAAGGCCCAAAGCACAGAGGACCATGGTCGGTCAGAGCTCAGAAGGCCTTGGTCGGCCAGAGGGCCCTGGTCGGCCAGAGGGTCCTGGTCGGCCAGATGGCCCTGGCCCTTGTCCGTCAGAGGGCCCTGGTCGGTCAGAGGGCCCTGGTCCGCCAGAGGGCCCCGAACCCGGTCGATCAGAGGGTCCTGGTCGGTCAGAAGGCCCTGGTCGGTCAGAGGGCCACAATCGGTCACGGGTCCTTGGTCGGCCAAAAGGCCTTTGTCCGTCAGAGGGTCCTGGTCAGTCAGAGGGCCCTGATCGGCCAGAAGGTCGGTCAGAGGGCCCTGGTCCGCCAGAGGGCCCCGGACCCGGTCAATTAGAGAGTCCTAGTCGGTCAGAGGGCCCTGGTCGGTCAGAGGGCCCTGTTTGGCCACAAGGTCCTGGTCGGTCAGAGAGGGCCCTGGTATGTCAGTCGACCTTGGTCGGTCAGAGTTTCCTGGACGGTCAGTCGGCCTTGGTCGGTCAGAGGGCCCTGGTCAGCCAAAAGACCCTGGTCTGTCAGTGGACCTTGGCCTGTCAGGGGTCCTGGACGGTCAGAGGGTCCTGGTCGGCCAGAGGGCCCTGGTTGGGCAGAGGGCATTGATTGGCCAATGGACCTTGTCACTTCAGTCAGGGAGCTTGGTTAGTCAAAGGGCCCTGGTCTCAGTGTCTCAGTGAATGGAGGAGACGCTGATTCAGAATCGCGCGCCCTCAAATGGTCCGTTTTCTGCTCAGCGTTGGGCCTCTATGTAAATTCCGGTGTTTTTATTTATTTATTTTTATTTTTTATTTTTGCATAATTTGGGCCCCTCTAGAAAAATAATGGGCCAAATCAGAGGAGTTTTCGGATTTTGAGTACCTATAGGTTACCTTGGGCCTTTCCGCCATGGGCCCTTTACCGGGACAAGCTGCCCCCAGTCCGAAATCTGTGGGTACCAAGACTGTGGGTCCTTAAGACTGAGAGAGAGTAATCCTTAAGACTGTGGGTACCAGCGTAAGAAAACCTCTAGACTTTGGCACACACCCCGGAAGAACCGGTCGGAGGCTGTACCTCTTTGGCATCAATAACTCATTGACCTGACATTTAGCGTCCGTCTAGGATAAAACTTGGAAGGGTCGATACGACCCACCTGTCTGTGCGAGGGTTAATTCACCATACTTGACCCGTTTTCGAAATGTATGCTAGCCGCTTGTGGTCAGTAGTGGGAAACGTCCCCCCCCCCCCCACACACACATGCAATTATAAACACCGACAGTACAGGGTGGATTAAGACTCGTAATACGTCACAAATCCATACACCCCTTAAGACCCTTAATTACACTTAAATAGCTGAATAGCTGAATCAAGACCAGAGTGAAACATTAGGACATGATGTGAATATCACATTTCAGGAAGTGTTATATGTTATGTTATGCTAAAGATCAATCAAATATACAGACTAAACAACGCAACATATAAATCATTAACCCTCGCCGGCACAGGGGGGTTGATGCAACCCCCCCTAAGGTTTTTCGCGAATAACTCGCGTAAAAAGCGGCCAATCGCGACGAAACTTTCAGTACCCTCGCATTGATCAATTTTACACGTTCTCTGAAAATTTCATGACCCTGACCCAATGACCTTTGACCTGTGACCTCTTTTCCGTGACCATGTTTGGCCGAAATCGCGATACGGCGTATGTCGGCTCGCATTACCCGCGCGTTTGCAAGCTTTTCGTGGTTTCAAACGTTCAAACATGTGATTTGATGTTGCTCCCATACATTAGGGTGGGTGTCAAGGTCACCTGAAGGTCAGGTCAGGTCATTGACCTTTGGTGACCTCGGGTGACCTCGGTTCACTTTTTCGAGTTTTACATGTTTCTAGGCTAGTTTTTGGAGCTGAATTCGAATTTAGCAACCATATGAACATTTACGAAGTAGTTTTGGTGCCTTCGTAACTTGTTACGAAGCTGCCAGAGTCGGTTGACACGTATTACAAATACCCGTCACAACCCCTACCGGTTGACCTGACCTGACCTGACCCGACCTGGTCTAAATGCTTAAAAACATCATCTCTGATCAAAACTAACACGATATTCGTGATCAGCACCCCGGAAAACCACATAGCAGCCACACTTTACGACTTTCTAACAGGTCCCGATTTTCCCGGTTTTCGGGTCATTGACCTGACCTGGAAGGTCACCCGATGACCTAGGACCTTAAAATTGGGTATCATCGGCTTCGTCTCGTGACGGGCAACACGCTCGTTTTTTTTCGCGAAGCTCTAGCTCGATCAGGGGCCAAACGCGAGGGGGGTCGTACCCCCCCCCCCTTGTGCCGTCGAAGGACGCAAAATGGCCTGTGCCGGCGAGGGTTAATAAAGTTTTTTTCCTGAAATGCGCTTAAATCGTCATATCCGATTTGGAGTCTGGGTGAACCCAGCGTGAACATATAAGTGACCATCCCAGCTTAATATTAATTGTGAGTTGAAATAGCCAACTTGTTATCACAATCACCGGTTTTGGCACTCGCAATATCGAGCAACGCCATAAATCGAAAATATTTAATTTCAAAGTTGCAGAACAAAAGTTGACGAGGCAGTACACCGGCCATAGAGTTGTGGGGGCAAACTGCTCTCACTGCCCCCCCCCCCCTCGCCTCCCGGTTCCCGCGCCTATGATGATAACGAACGCAGTGCTTTGGTCCGTCACAAAGTGTTTACATGCCATATATCTCATATGGTTAAGAAATTAACGGATACGAAGCACAAAATAATACTAGGGATGATTCAATCATTCCATAATGATTGACGTACTGGCTGCATCGGCAATCCTGAAGGATTAAGCGACACTAACAATTTTCTTACGGAATACTGAGCGATCCTTAAGGATACCAAATATCACCCTAAAATCCTTAAGGATTCAATAGGGTCCGTAGAATCCTTAAGGATTTAATATCTGATCCATATAGGTCCTTATGGATCCTTAAGGATTGTGGGGATTCTGGCAAAATCCTTAAGGACGTAAGACGTTTTCACCAGGGAAAGCACCAATGTGTCACATGAATAGGCAGAAGGACGCGGACACGCGTTTCATGATCTGAAGATACTCGTATGCCTACTCCCGCAAAACTTCTTTTTCCAAATAAATATTAATTATTCTCCCTCGTTTTTAAAATGAAGTGGCCGAAATCCAGCCTGGAACGCAGATCTCGGGGTAGATAGGTATTGGCGACCAGACTCAAGCAAAGGTTTGTGGCGACGCCCTTGGAAAAATGCCCCTAGAAGTTCTGAAACCGTGTTAACGCCGCTGCGTACGCGCCTGCCGAGGGGGGGACGGGTACGACCCCGCCACCCTCGCCGTTTCGCCCCTGGTAGAGCTAGTGCGTCGCGGAAAACACGAGCTTGTGTGCCGTTACGAGACGCAGAGATTGATACCCGATTTTAAGGTTCTAGGTCAACCGGTGACCTTTGAGGTCAGGTCAAGTACCCCAAGGTACGGCTCAGTTTTTGGTGAATAACTTCGCACAAAACGGCCACAGAGCCGCGATTTTCGCACTATCGTGTTCGCCTCGCTCAGGCGCATTGAATGATATACTTTTTGTGTGGGTGAGGTCAGCTTAGGGTGTTGACCTCAGGTCACGGTCAGGTCAGCGCCCCCAGGTCACGAAGCTGGTCAAAGGAGGTCATGTTGTATATCATTCGATACGGCAGGTCTTCCTGAGTCAATTGGTGGCTTTCCCGACTCGCTAGCTCAATTTGATCGGGAGGTATTGACGAAAAACTATTATGACATTGATGACGTCATAAATGACGTCACGAAAGGTCAGCATTGCAAAAGTGACGCATCTTAACTTGCAAAGAAAGCATAAAATCACGATTTTGTGTGCTTGAGCTAGTTGGAGATCGTTCCCGGCGCCAGAATAGCAGTTTTCATTTTTCCCCATGGACTTATAATGGTGAGGTAGGTCACGAAAATGACCTGACCTCATATGACCTTTAGGAAAAATCCGAGATATACAAGCTGTGAGATTAATAATGGATACTAGTTTCTGCAAGTTTCATTTCCCTGTGAAAGCTCCTCTGGCAGTGAGGGCGTTGCGAAGTTGCGACATCTGAAGACCGTGCAGAGGTTCACTTATGACGTCATAGGTCAGTGGCCTAACCTGACCCGAAAATGCGGTTGGTATCGTACTGTCAGACGCCGGTTGGGCCCTCAGAGTCACCGGTGTGTGGCCCTCAAAAGTCACCAGTGGGTGGCCTTTAGATGCACAGGTGTTGACTGTTGGGTCCTCAGAGCCGCCGATATAGGGCTTTAAAGGTAGACTGCCACCTTTTTTCCACAAAACGGTTTTCACTAGAGCTGAGCCACCTATGTCCCAGACTGAAGTCGGTTTTCCGAAATTCGAACCCGTTTGCGAGAAATCGGAGACCAAAGTTCAGTTTGATGCCATTTTTTTAGTCCAAGAAAACCGACATCTCTACTGTTTATCGATAACTTTGAAACACAAATTTTCTTATCTTTTGGTAAATATATGTCAAAACTTTGATTGTTTCGAGATCAGAGAAGAATTTTGGAGTGTCAAAATAAAAGTTAAACTTATATATTCAGTAGTTCATTTTTTCCAAAAAAGTGTGGGAAATGGGGTTTAACATGGGCCAGACCCATTCCAAATGAGCCATGATTTTTTAAAAATGTTTTACGAACTTAAATGCAAAATAAATTAAACATGGCCAATTTCTTATGAAATCATATATTAGTAAATCATAAAATACCTTACTTTTTCAAATAAAATGTAATAATCTTATGACCTTGAAGTCTAGTGATGTGTAAACATTGTCGCTAGACATTAACCGATTGATAATTGTATGATAATCGACATTTTTTTCGCGATTCACGTGATGATACTTTGTCAGGTGAATTCTAAAATTTTGTTTTGTCCAGGGAATAAATCATAGGCCGATCTGAGAAAACTTTTTGAAGGTGGCAGTCTTCCTTTAACCCTATTCCTGGCGGGGGGGCCTCAGGAGCCCCCCCCCCCTTAGGTTTTTTGGTTATTTCTCCCAAACGCGCTGAGCTAGGAAGCTCAAATTTTCTGACTTTTCCTAAAAGGCTTCTACGCAACATGTCTGAAAATTTTGAGTTGATCTGACCTCAGGTCAGGTCACCAGAGGCGGTTTGGTGACCCTACCTCAGAAAAGTTTGCAATCACGCCAGAGCTAGAGTTTTTGACCGATCAATTTCTTCTCTTCAGGCTTTAGTTAGGGTACCAGTATGTGCAATTTGTATATCTCGGAATTTTGATATCGGTGACCTAAGGTCAGGTCAGTTTCGCGACCTCCCCATTATAAGTCAATGGGGGAAAAATCAACTCCCTGTTTTTACCACTAAAACGGGTCGGAATGGCCCCATATACCATACATGACTTCATATACGATCAACCTTCACTACCTTGAGGTCTGTTTTGCTGTTAGGCAGCTGTAAGGTCATGTGACGTCATCAAAGGTCACCAAAGGTTTTTTGCCAATAACTCCGTACAGGAACAAGATACAGCCGCGCGGATGGTCTCATTGTGTTCAGCTCGTCAAGACGTATCGAATGATATACATGATGACCTCGAGGTCACGTGACCTGAGGTCAACCTTTGACCTTGACCTTTCGAGGTCAACATATATATCATTCGATGTGGATTGACGAGAGGATCACGATGATGCCCTTAGTTTGTTCCTATCTTGACTAATTCGAAAGTTATTCGAGAAAAACTCTCCATATCTAGCGCCGCCATTTTGACTTTTTCGACCCCTGTGACGTCATCTTTGACCTGACCTGAAAATGACCTTAGTAAAAATTGTAGATCTTGACCGTGCGTATCCGATGCCGTTTACCGTTTGTCGCTGCGATGTGTAGTTTTTGAGATCTGAAGGGGGGCCGAATCGGCCCCCCCCCCCCGCCAGTTTCTTGTCCCGGCGGAGCCCGCCAGGAATAGGGTTAATAGGCACTGGTGTAGGCACTCAGAGTTGGGGGTGTGAAACCCTCAGAGACACCGGTGTGGGCCCTCATAGGCACCGACGAGGGCCCCATAGTTGCCGTTATGGGGCCCTCAAAAAATAAGTGTGGGACCATCACAGGCTCGGTCTGCAACCAAAAGCGAGTCCAAAGTAGTTGGAGCTGTCATTGCTGGCGGAACCAATGTGATTCGACTGAGGGATTCCACCAGGGAACCCCCTTCTCTTCATAAAAACACCACTTTTCTTCGTGTCAATAACAGCAACGTATGGTACAATCTAGCATCAGCTATCAAAGATGCAAGAGCATTCAAACTGAACGTAGTCTTGCATACGGCAGCTGATTTGGTGCTGAATCACGCTCCGGATTTTGTTCTTGAATGTCTTTCAAGACAAATTGAGCTTGCAAGAAGATCCCTGGAGACAAGACAGGACAGGTGTTCGTGTGCTCAGTTGAAGAAAGGGTAGATGGATATATAGTTTTTGAAACAGCACGCACAGTCAACAGTGAGCTTAAGCTGTTATGTGAAGCATATGGAGCCACATTCGTGGACCTAAGACCCTGTCTGGCTTCCTGTAAGTTCAATGGATTAAACAAAACTGGAATCCTATATGTACACGTTTGAAGCAAGCAAAATCCTTGCCGAAACCATCGAACATGAAACAGGAGATTTTTTTTAGAATAGATCCCTCGAAGAGTCGTGATCCGGGCTGCAAGAATGAAAGTCAACAAGATTACTTAACCCTATTCCTGGCGGGCTCCGCCGGGACAAGAAAATGGCGGGGGGGGGGCCGATTCGGCCCCCCCCCCCCTGAGATCTCGAGAACGAAGCAAGATAGCGACAAGCGGTAAACGGCATCGGATACGCACGGCCAAGATCTACAATTTTTACTAAGGTCATTTTCAGGTCAGGTCAAAGATGACGTCACAGGGGTCGAAAAAGTCAAAATGGCGGCGCTAGATATGGAGAGAGTTTTCTCGAATAACTTTCGAATTAGTCAAGATAGGAACAAACTAAGGGCATCATCGTGATCCTCTCGTCAATCCGCATCGAATGATATATATGTTGACCTCGAAAGGTCAAGGTCAAAGGTTGACCTCAGGTCACGTGACCTCGAGGTCATCATGTATATCATTCGATGCGTCTTGACGAGCTGAACACAATGAGACCATCCACGCGTCTGTATCTTGTTCCTGTACGGAGTTATTGGCCAAAAACCTTTGGTGACCTTTGATGACGTCACATGACCTCACAGCTGCCCAACAGCAAAACAGACCTCAAGGTAGTGAAGGTTGATCGTATATGAAGTCATGTATGGTATATGGGGCCATTCCGACCCGTTTTAGTGGTAAAAACAGGAGTTGATTTTTCCCCCATTGACTTATAATGGGGAGGTCGCGAAACTGACCTGACCTTAGGTCACCGATATCAAAATTCCGAGATATACAAATTGCACATACTGGTACCCTAACTAAAGCCTGAAGAGAAGAAATTGATCGGTCGAAAACTCTAGCTCTGGCGTGATTGCAAACTTTTCTGAGGTAGGGTCACCAAACCGCCTCTGGTGACCTGACCTGAGGTCAGATCAACTCAAAATTTTCAGACATGTTGCGTAGAAGCCTTTTAGGAAAAGTCAGAAAATTTGAGCTTCCTAGCTCAACGCGTTTGGGAGAAATAACCAAAAAACCTCAGGGGGGCTCCTGAGGCCCCCCCCCCCCGCCAGGAATAGGGTTAAATATACTGGTTCAAAATATAAGAAGCATTAAAAATAAACTGTGAATACTACGAGCATGTGCCAATGAGCTTCGATTGTTTGACGTGGTGGCATGGACGGAGACATGGCTCAATGACCACGTGGATTCGGAAGAATTAGCATCCTCCCTCCCTCAGCACATGTGGTTCCGGCGAGACCGTCCAATGCACGGTCTTGCCGAATACCAGATTAGCGCGAATTTAATCAAAAACCCGACTTTCGATAAACTGTTATTTATACCTATCAGTGGGTAGGAAATTGTCTGAAGTTATCTGATAGAACCTTATTTTTAAGCCACTTTACCATTTGAGGACTTATATCCCTGCCGAAAGTAGACCCACGCTCCGGTTCCTAAAATCGGGCTATGGTACTGATAAATATGTCCAGTTTTCAACGTAAATTTTACGGAAGTTTCGAGAAGATATATGAGAAAATAGCATATCACCGGATAGCACAATTCATGATGAAGCTGTTTCTGCTATCATGGTAGCTTTTCAATGAATGGTTTTTGAGTTTAATGAGTTAGAACAAGAGCCCTGCATGTGTATCGTTCTCACGATAGTATTTAATAAAGAAGTTGAAAAATGTCAAAATGGATAAAAATGGATATGACGAATAGGGCATGGCTGAACTCTCCGCACCTTTCTGAACATAAGCGAGCAAGTTTCAGCTGCCAGTTTTTGCCTATTTGCCGTCAACTCAGCTTTGAACATGTCTAGTCGGCCGCCCTATGTGACCTGACCAAGGTCGGGGGCGGCGCGGCCGGACAGGCTCCAGCCTAATAAACTATCTCAAGCACACGAAATCGTGATTTCATGCACTCCTTGCAAGGTCCGATGCTTCACCTATGCATTGTTGGTCTTACGTGACGTCATTTATGACGTCACTAGGGTAATAAGAGTTTTTCGTCAATAACTCCCGATTAAATTGAGCTAGCGAGTCGAGAAAGCCACCAATGGACTCAGGAAGACTTGCTGAATCGAATGATATGCAACATGACCTCCTTCAACCAACTTCGTGATCTGGAGGATTCTGACCTGACCTTGACCCACGGTCAACACCTTAAGTTAACTTCAGCCGAACAAAAAGTATACCATTCGACGCGCCTGAGTGAGGCGAACATGATGATACCAAAATTGCGGCTCTGCGGCATTTTTTCGCGAAATTATTAATAAAAAATGAATCCGCGCCTGGGTCACTTGACCTGACCTCAGAGGTCACAGGTTGGCCTAAGACCTTAAAATCGGATACCAGTCGCTGCGTCTCGTAACGGCGCACACGCTCGTTTTTTCCGCGGGGCTCTAGCTCCATCAGGGGCGAAACAGCGACGGGGGTCGTACCAACCCCCCCCCCCCCCCTTCGGCCGGCGCGTATTTTGAAAACCAATAAGTCCGGCGAGGGGTAAGTGTCAGTTTTGGAACCAGAGAACCATTTTCAGTGGATCCGAGCAGCGCTGGGATTAAATTCGCGCTAAACTGGTGTTCGGCCACACTGTGCAATGGTCCAACACACGCTGGTGGAGTTGCTTGCGCTATTTCTTTCCACCTCCAACCCGAGAGACGAGAAGATCTTGAACCACCCGTCGCTGAAATGCTTGTGGTAGACACCCAGGCTGCCAATGTAATTTTGGCAATAGTCTACTGTCCACCGGATGGAAACTATTCCAGAAATATTTCGGGCATGCCAAGATCTTCGCACACGTCATCCAAACAAGACTGTTGTCGTCGCTGGTGACTTCAACGTTCCGGAAGTGAGATGGACACCAATGGGTGGTGACAGCGGGGCTACTCCTAACATTCAGAGGTCAGCCCCGAGGTCTCTGCAGCTACTAGACGGCATCAGTACTGCGGGACTGGTTCAACACGTGGGTCAGCCTACCCGAGGTAACAGTTACTTGGATTTAGTGTTGTCAAATGATGCTTGTGTTAATGCGACGGTGTGAGAAGGGATTTTTCCTTCAGATCATGCTGAAGTCCGGTGTACGTTACGCGTTAAGAAAAGGGGTAAGAGATTTTCGACTCGCCCCACCGTCTTTGATTATAAACGGGCTGATTTCAATGGGCTTCGTAGATCTTTAAATCTCATCGATTGGACACAGCTAAACACTCTTCCTGTTAATGATGCTGTTAAAATGTTTTACGCGCACCTTCACAAATCTATCACTAGCCACATACCCACAGTTACATTGAAGCGCCACTACCCACCCTGGTTTGATGCTGACGTTCGAAAGGCGCTAACTGATAAGGAATGTGCTTTCCGGGCTCTGAAAAGAGATAGTAATGCAGACACTCTCGCTTATTTCAAGAATTGCAGAAAGATATTTAAGAAAGTATCATGTGCATGAAGTATTTTGAATATTTGAAGAGCATTACAGCTGATTTTAAGCAGAATCCCAAAAGATTTTGGTCATTTTTGAAACGCATTAAAGGCGGTAAAGGTCAGCTCCCTACTTTACTGGATGACGCTGTTGAAGTGTCGGGAGATGTAGACAGGGGCGGCGGATTCGGGGGGGCAGGGGGGGGGGGCAGCTGCCCCCCTGGCAAACTCGTGGGGGGGCAAAAGTATCTTTTTGCCCCCCCCCCATAATTTGTGACTAAACTTAGACAAGAAACCATATACCTGATTATTCTGTTCGATCATCTGAAGATGTAACCAGATTAACTATACTTAATCATACGTTGCCTTTCTTAAATGACAAGCGTTCGCGTTCAATTGCAGTTTTCCTCTCTTCAACCTAGTTTTGGAGACATTATAAGCGTCAACGTGACGCAGCGGCAGCCCAGGCCTTCAGTGACCGCTTACAGGGGCGACGGATACGGGGCGGCAGAGGAGGCATCGTTCCCTAAGAAACTTTTGGAGGAGGGGCAAACGTAGTATTCTTGCCCCTCCATAATTTGTGCCCTAAACATGAGGAAATTTTCCATAACCTGATATTGCAGCTATGCGCTCCTACAGTTTGTCCAACGGTGCCTTTTGAATATCTGTAAATGCTAACCATTTCCGCTTTATAGCTTTTTTTTGTCTTTTCAGATTCGATTTAGAGATGTTTTAAGTGCGCAAGAGACGTAACTCATACTTTCAGTGGGCGTTTGCCGCTATTTTTGTACATAAATGCCAAATCGCAAGCGAGCGGAAACGGAAGGGCTAGCCATTCGCTTGCGGGTAGTTGACTGATGAGCGCTCGTAATAAGCCACTCCCCTGATTTTTTTTTAGCGCAACAGTTTCCAGTGCATAAAATGGTAACGCCGAGGTCGTATTGAACACATTGACCAATGCACGGTATGACACCCAAAGGCCAGTCATCAGAGATCTGCTTTGGGCATTCGGAGGCTTGTGTGGGGCCAGTGTAAAAACTGGATGTATACAGTTCAGTATCCGCTTTATTTCAGTTTTCACAATTAATGTTGGAAACTTTTGAGGGTTAGGGCACTGATCATTAGTGGGCCCCCTCTGGCTAAAGGCTGGCTATAGAATACAGAGCATCGAACACGAAAGGAAAATCTAAGGCATTTTGGAAAAATGAGTATGCCCCGCAGCGTCCGATAACTAACACCTTCCAGTGGGTCAAGCCAACGGGGTCCAAGTCTATAATGGCACTTAACGATAGCACTAACCTTGTCTCACTTTTCGTTGAATTCTGTTCCGAATGGTTTCGGCCACAGACTGGCTGCCCTGAGGCCGTTTGGTATGTGTAACTGTAATTAAAGCCACCTGGGACGCCCTGACACCAGGCTGAAGCTGGGTTGGAAATGCTTTGTCTTTGCAGATATCACTGGCCGCTGATTCTCGAGTGCCTGAACCGGTAGATGTGGCAAAATTTGGTGTGATTATTTGGACCTTACCGCAGTCAGCGCTGCGCACCCTAAAGCGCTAATAAAGAAACGCCCCACCCAGAGCTTCTGGATTCTCGCTCCAGTCCACCGCTCCTTCACCCTAGCCTGCCGCCGCGCTCCCCCTCACCTCAGACCTCCGTTCCCAGCTTGACGAGCGTTTGGGCCTTAGTTAGGCCTTGCTGTAGGCTTACTGTATAAACCCATCGAGACAGCCCGTCTCGGTGAGCTTAGTTGGCGAACTACTGCCTTGGGGTGGGTTTCTGGCGGATCGCTGTCCCAATAGGTTTAGATGCGACCGACTGTCTCTGAATGTTTGAGCGGTCTCCTCCCGCTGTGAGCTAGTTTCAGTTGATATCTGTCTCAGATATACTTTTTAAAGGAAGGTTAAACGGAAATCGAACGGAAAATGAACAGAGGAAATGGTAACGAGTTACCTCATTGAAGAAAAGCGCTCGCCTACTTCAAAAGGTTTGGCACCGTTCTTCAACATCTGATATGCGATCGGGTTATGGCACTATTTTTGCCATTGGAGCTTTTTTAATGATATAGCAATACGAAAATCGTTACATCGTCCACTGGCGGATCCAGAGAGCGGGCATTTAAAGCAAATATGCACTCTACTCCCCCTTCCCCTGCATCGCCCGAAATAGACAAAATGTATGTACCTAACCTACCTTATGTTTCCTAATAATAAAACTTTTATCAGGAATGTTTTTGCTTTATACTGTTCAGAAATCAGCAGTATAAAGGAATCGAAATCCGAGTAGTTTTTGGATTTTAAGACACTTTTTTGGGGGGTATGTCCCCTACAGCGTCGAAAACGCCTTTCTGGATCCGTCTATGACATCATCTCGACTGGGATCTTGCCCCCCCCACGCCAAAATCGAATCCGCCGCCACTGGATGTAGAGCGTGCTAATCTACTTAATCGCACATTTGCTGCAAAATTTTCAGATCCAGCTATCGATTGCTTACCAGCTGCGTTTGATTTTGATTTACCAGAATTGCTTACGTTCGAAATGTCAGCATCTTCAGTTAGCTCCATCATTGATAGTTTAAATGTCCATAAGGCTACTGGGCCAGACGACATTAGTGCTCGTGTGATAAAAGAGTGTTCGGGTCAGCTAGTGTCTCCACTCACAATTATCTGTATGTTATCCAGAGCTGGGCAAGTGCGTTCCTTTAGTGCGTTCCTGCGTTCTTCCGTACGTACGCACCGACCTTTTTAGGAACGCAAGAACGCAGGAACGCAAAGTTTTTCAAAGGAACGCAAGTAAGAGGAACGCACCACCCGAAATTTTGAAGCGTTCCTGCGTTCTTGCGGAACCACCCGAAAAATCATATTGCTGCCAATAACCTCTGTGTCAAATGTTTGAATCTCGAGTACGTGTGTTTGCCGGTAGAGGCGCCACTTGTCGGTTGAATCGAGGAAGGCTTGTTTAGATTTAGTGGTGATGTTCACTATTCGATTCGGTTTCAGGCATTAAATGTGTAAAGTAAATATGATAACTTTTACTTAGATACATCTTTCAACTTAACTATTGTTTTTAAGCAGGTCGTATTTTTGTTGAAAACCCTACGGATGATATTGGTAAAACGTATTTCAGATATTCGATTCGGAAAAGAGATGTCGAGTTGCTTTTCGGCCCCGCGGCCGCGTCGCCATTCTGGGTATTCTGTGATCGATTCGCCCCGTGTTTGGTTGGTTCGGCGGTATTTCTTTGTCCACGACTTCGGTTGTGAAGAACACGCCTGTAGTGTTGGACTGGCGCGATTTGCCTACTTTGTCCGCTACAGTGTTGCGTTGCACTGATTTTGGTATGATTTGCTGCTTGGTAGAGCCAGAATACAATACGGGTTAATAGTTTGGGACGCAGGAACGCAGGAACGCTAACGCACCGAGCGAAAAAAAAATGAGGAACGCTATTCCAGGAACGCACTAACCGCGGCCGGAGGAACGCAGGAACGCTAACGCACTACCGAAAATCGAGGAACGCGCCCAGCTCTGATGTTATCTATCGAGCAAGGTACTTTTCCTGAGAAGTGGAAGGAAGGAAACATAGTCCCTGTACTTAAGAAGGGTTCCAGGCGCCTTCCCACAAACTATAGAGCAGTTTTAATAACTTTTTTGGCAAGATACTTGAGAAAGTAGTGCGTGATACTTTATTTACTCATGTTCAGTCTGTCCTTTCTGAATGCCAACACGGATTTATCCCAGGACGATCATGTGAAACGAATCTAGCCTGCCTTTAATTGAGTACTGCATGTGATTCCTTAGACAATGGCAAGCAAACGGATATTATTTACACAGACTTTTCCTCAGCTTTTCAAAGCGTGAGCCATCAGCTGCTCATTCACAAACTTCAAAAATCGTATGGTGTAGGCGGACTAGCACTTAACTGCAGTGGTTTCGGCATGCGATAGGATGAGCGATAAACGATAAACGATAATTATCGCTGTTAAGTAAATCGGTTATCGTTATCGTTTATCGCTAAATTTTCAAAATTATCGCTCATCCACTTATCGCAAGTTACAAAAATTATGAACGATAAACGATAAAATGTAAAACGAGATGATTGAAAAATAGAAGACGATCGACAGTGTATGCAGCGCGACAGTACATATGTGTGCGCAACCTGTTGCCATCTGCTAAGTGTATAGATCTGCAAATACACTTTAAGTACACTTATTTAAGCTGTATTTCTTATCGCTTTTACTATCGCTGTTAAAATACAATTATTGTTATCGTTGTATCGTTTATCGTTTCGTTATTGCTGTTAAAGAAACAATTACCGTTAGCGTTTTATCGTTTTATTGTTATCGCTGTTAATTTTTTGCAAATTTTTATCGTTTATCGTTTATCGTTATCGCAAACCTTACTTATCGTTTTATCGTTATCGCAGGTCCGAAAATTAGTTATCGCGGAAAGCACTGCTTAAATGGTGTTCGTCTTTTCTTTCACAGCGTAAGCAGAGAGTAGTTGTAAATGGCAAATGTTCTGAATGGCAGAATGTTATTTCGGGTACCCCAGAGGGCAGTATTATTTCACCTTTGTTTTTTGCTCTTTTTATTAATGACTTTCCACAAATGGTTCAAACCAACTGTCTCATGTTTGCAGACGATATAAAGTTATTTTCAGTGATATCAGAACAGAATGATACCACATTGTTACAAAATGATCTAACACAACTTTATTACTGCTCCAAAAGCTGGAAACTCAAGCTTAATGCTGATAAATGCAAGTCATTTAGGGTAACCCTCAGACGTGATCCCATTGTTTATAGTTATACTAGAGGTACAGGTTTGCGCGAAACTGTATGTTTTGATTAATTATATGTGACGGATGCATTAGTTTGGGTGAGTAGCTTGCATTTTTAGCTGTATTATTTGGGTAGATTTGGGTACCTGTTTTTAATATAATAGCGATAGTTGCGGGGTGTCCAAGTCTTTTGTATGTTAGGCCCTTTTTTAACTCAACCCTACCCCTACCCTACCCCTACCCTACCCTACCCTACCCTACCCTACCCTACCCTACCCTACCCTACCCTACCCCTACCCCTACCCTACTCCTACACTACACTACACTACACTACACTACACTACACTACACTACACTACACTACACTACACTACACTACACTACACTACACTACCCTACCCTACCCTACCCTACCCTACCCTACCCTACCCTACCCTACCCTACCCTACCCTACCCTACACTACCAGCGACAGTCCAAGTTTCAGCTAAATCGGCCCAGAAACGGCTGAGATGTTGCAAAAATAAATTAATTGTATTTTCTGGTGAATCCCCTTGGCCAGCGGTGCCTTGTGTCGGCCTTCGTTGTCAAAGGTCAATGACCTCCCGGCTCTGATTAATTATTTCCACTCGGTCTTTTTAAGCGAACAACTGAGCCTAAAGCACGTGCCCTCTGCTCGGCGCCGGTCGCGGCCCCACCACGTGCACACCGCTAAACGCACCCGCTCGAAAAGTTGACACGACAAATGAGTGCACGCGTCCGACTTGGCTTGAAAATTTCACCCCCGTAGCCCTTACCGTTCCCGAGCAATAGCGTGTTTTTGCCGATTCTAATGTTAACCCTATGGGTACGCGAGCACGCGCCGCGGGCGCACCCTCGGCCGCATCATGTCCAAAAGTTAATACGTCCTACGTGTAAAGGTGGCCCACATCGCTGTAAAATTTCACGGCCGTAGGTCAACAGATGCCGCTGCAATAAGCGCTACAAAGTGCGTACGTCGCACACGGCGTGGGCGGCGGGGTACTTTTTAGGATTTATAATATAGACTAGAGGTACAGGTTTACGCGATAACTGTATGTTTTGATATGTATGATAAACGGATGCATTAGTTTGGGTGTAGAAACTTGCATTTTTATTGGTATTATTTGTGTAGAACTGGGTAACTGCTTTTAATTGAACTATAAAGTATGATGGTGATGCATGCGAGTTGTTCGAGCCCTTTGTAAGTTAGGATGTTACTGAACGCAACCCTACCCTACCCTACCCTACCCTACCCTACCCTACCCTACCCTACCCTACCCTACCCTACCCTACCCTACCCTACCCTACCCTACCCTACCCTACCCCTACACTACCCTACCCTACCCTACCCTACCCTACCCTACCCTACCCCTACACTACCCTACCCTACCCCTACACTACCCTACCCTACCCTACCTTACCACTACCCTACCTACCCTACCCTACCCTACCCTACCTACCCTACCCTACCCTACACTACCCTACCCTATACTCCTACCCTACCCAACCCCACCCTACCCTACCCTACCCTTACCCTACCCTACTCCTACACTACCCTACCCTACCCTACCCTACCCTACCCTACCCTACCCTTACACTACCCTACCCTACCCTTCCCTACCCTACCCTACCCTACCCTACCCTACCCTACCCTACCCTACCCTACCCTACCCTACCCCTACCCTACTCCTACCCTACCCTACCCTACCCTACTCCTACCCTACCCTACCCTACCCTACCCTTACACTACCCGACCCTACCCTACCCTACCCTACCCTACCATACCCTACCATACCCTACCCTTACACTACCCTACCCTACCCTACCCTTACCCTACCCTACCCTACCCTACCCTACCCTACCCTACCCTACCCTACCCTACCCTACCCTACCTAACTGTACCTTACTTAACTCTACCCTACCCTACCCTACACTACCCTACCCTACCCTACAATCCCCTACCCAACCCTACCCTACAATCCCCTACCCTACCCTACCCTACCCCACCCTACAATCCTCTACCTTACCCTACAATCCCCTACCCAACCCTACCCTACAATCCCCTACCCTACCCTACCCTACCCTACCCTACCCTACACTACACTTCCACCGACAGTCCAAGTTTCAGCTAAATCGGCCCAGAAACGGCTGAGATATTGCAAAAACAAATTAATTGTATTTACTGGCGAATCCCCTTGGCGAGCGGTGCCTCGTGTCGGCCTTCGTTGGCTCTGATGCTTTTCACTCAGTTTTCTAAGCGAACAACTGAGCCTAAAGCACGTGCCCTCTGCTCGGCGCCGGTCGCGGCCCCACCACGTGCACACCGCTGAACCCACCCCCTCGAAAATTTAATACGACAAATGAGTGCACGCGTCCGACTTGCAGTGAAAATTTCACCCCCGTAGCCCTTACCGTTCCCGAGCAATAACGTGTTTTTCCCAATTCTAATGTTAACCCTATGGGCACGCGAGCACGCGCCGCGGGCGCACCCCCGGCCGCATCATGTCCAAAATTTAATACGACCTACGTGTAAAGGTGGCCCACATCGCTGTAAAATTTCACGGCCGTAGGTCAACAGACGCCGCCGCAATAAGCGCTACAAAGTGACTACGTCGCACACGGCGTGGGCGGCGGCGGATTATTTAGGATTTATAATATAGACTAGAGGTACAGGTTTACGTGATAACTGTATGTTTTGATATGTATGATTAACGGATGCATTAGTTTGGGTGTAGAAACTTGCATTTTTATTGGTATGATTTTTGTAGAACTGGGTAACTGCTTTTAATTGAACTGTAAAGTATGATGGTGATGCATGCGAGTTGTTCGAGCCCTTTGTAAGTTAGGATGTTACTGAGCGCAACCCTACCCTACCCTACCCTACCCTACCCCTACACTACCCTACCCTACCCTACCCTACCCTACCATACCCTACCCTACCCTACCCCTACACTACCCTACCCTACCCCTACACTACCCTACCCTACCCCACCTTACCACTACCCTACCTACCCTACCCTACCCTACCCTACCTACCCTACCCTACCCTACCCTACTCCTACCCTACCCTACCCCACCCTACCCTACCCTACCCTACCCTACTCCTACACTACCCTACCCTACCCTACCCTACCCTACCCTTACACTACCCTACCCTACCCTACCCTACCCTACCCTACCCTACCCTACCCTACCCTACCCTTACACTACCCTACCCTACCCTACCCTACCCTACCCTACCCTTCCCCTACCCTACTCCTACCCTACCCTACTCCTACCCTACCCTACCCTTACACTACCCTACCCTACCCTACCCTACCCTACCCTACCATACCCTACCCTTACACTACCCTACCCTACCCTACCCTTACCCTACCCTACCCTACCCTACCCTACCTAACTGTACCCTACTTAACCCGCGCCGTGCTGGGGGGGCGTTTTTACGCCCCCCCCCCTCAGGTTTTTCGCGAATATCTCAAAAACGGCGGCGCGCAGCGCCGCCGTTTTTGGTACACGTGTTCCTACATCATTTCCGCACATGTTGTGAAAATTTCAGACCTAGGCCGTTCAAGGTCAGGTCACCAGGTCACGTCAAGTGACCTTACCTCAGAAAAAGTTCAAAGGCTCGCTATAGCTACACCGACTGAACGATCACTTTGAAACTTTCAGCGATTGATATGAGTAACAGTATGTATAAAATGTATATCTCGGATTTTTGATATCTGTGACCTAAGGTCAGGTCAATTTTGCGACCTCTCCATTATAAGTCAATGGGAGAAAATTGAAATGCGCCTCTTTTGGACGAATATCGTTCAAAACGCTCTCAAACATCGGTTCATAGGTAAACATGACACACTGAATAGGAAAAATGCACCTGTGACCCCTCTGTGTGCCCCTGAGGTCATCTCAGGTCATGAACGGTCGCCAGCAGTTTTTTGGCTATAACTTTTGATAGAGACGTGCTAGAGCGGTGAAAACACGTCAGATGTGTTCAGCTCGACGATACGGATCGACTGATATGCAACATGACCCTTTTCGGTCAGGTCATGACCTTGACCTGAGGTCAAATTTTCAAAATGACCTTTCAAGGTCAACAAATAGTTCATTCGACGCGTCTCGACGAGAGGAACACGATGCTGGCAAAAGTAATGTCATGGCGCTTATGAGTCAAAAGTTATTGACGAAAAAACGTTTTTCGTAAAAACGGCTATTTTTGGAGTTTTTGCCCTCTGGAGGCTAAACCGTTGACCTGAGGTCAAATCTGAGAACATTACTCAGAAAGGTCTGTAAAAGGGCTATCGAATGCGCTTTTCCGCGGCGCTGTAGCTCTATCGGTTCCCGAGAGAGCCGTTGGCAGTTTCCAAAATGTTGAAATAGTCAACATTTTACCTTTGGTGACCTCTGGTGACCTGACCTTTGACCTGACCCAAAAAATGACTGAAGTGTTTTCGTCCTTATTTTTGACGCTCTTTCGATTGCCGCTTACCGCGTGTCGCTACGTGGCCCAGGAGCCGAGTTAGACGGGGGGGCGTGAAAACGCCCCCCCCCCCCAGCACTCGGCGGAAAGTTCAGGCCACCAGCACGGCGCGGGTTAACTCTACCCTACCCTACCCTACACTACCCTACCCTACCCTACAATCCCCTACCCAACCCTACCCTACAATCCCCTACCCTACCCTACCCTACCCCACCCTACAATCCCCTACCCTACCCTACAATCCCCTACCCAACCCTACCCTACAATCCCCTACCCTACCCTACCCTACTTCCACCGACAGTCCAAGTTTCAGCTAAATCGGCCCAGAAACGGCTGAGATATTGCAAAAACAAATTAATTGTATTTACTGGCGAATCCCCTTGGCGAGCGGTGCCTTGTGTCGGCCTTCGTTGGCTCTGATGCTTTTCACTCAGTTTTCTAAGCGAACAACTGAGCCTAAAGCACGTGCCCTCTGCTCGGCGCCGGTCGCGGCCTCACCACGTGCACACCGCTGAACCAACCCCCTCGAAAATTTAATACGACAAATGAGTGCACGCGTCCGACTTGCAGTGAAAATTTCACCCCCGTAGCCCTTACCGTTCCCGAGCAATAGCGTGTTTTTGCCGATTCTTATGTTAACCCTATGGGCACGCGAGCACGCGCCAAGGGCGCACCCCCGGCCGCATCATGTCCAAAAGTTAATACGACCTACGTGTAGGGTAAGAGCGGGTAAGAGTACGCGGGCGATAAGAGTACGCATCAGCTGTTTCGGTTGCTTAGCAACGCGGGTTTGTCGAGTTCATGAAGTGACATGAAGCCGCCAGTGCGTGCTTGTCACCAACGGAACGTGGGCGTTGAGCGGCGACGCTGTTGAGTTTAAGGCGATGAATATTATTTTCGAGCGTTGTGATATTATTATGGTATAGTACAATAATTTTGATACTTGGCAGTTGAGATAAGGTACATTTCCGTGATTGTTGTGGGAAACTTGTGAGGTTATCTGGGGAAATACTGTGCAGTGCAATATTCTGTTTGCGAAGTTTTGCACAACGTTTCGGGGTTGTTTTGTGCACGAATCGCATTTACGGTAAGAGGACGCACTGTTCAGGAGGGTAAGAGTACGCAGAATCATACATTATGTCGAATATACAGAAATATAAAATTATTAATCTATCGCTGAATGACGTTTGTTTTGTAGGTATATCATCAATGGAGCACTGTGATGCAGATGCGTACCCGAAATTCTTCCAAATACGAGTTATTCTCCCTTTTGATTGTGCATTTTTTTTAGAAACACACGACATGATATTTCCTGATTTATAGACTTGAAAGATTTATTTTATGTTTTTCCTTTTGGATACTAGAATAAGCTTAAATGTCTTCTGAGTTTGAAGTTAAGCATTTGGACAGTACAAGCTGCATGGTGTGTGTTCATATGCTTGCGTACTCCACCCGCCTGGCGTGCGTACTCTTACACACCCCATATGGTAAGAGTACGCAACTGCAGCGGTTCAGAAAATGTCAGTTTTAGACCACTTCCATTTACGCTGAGGGATCGTTGCCCCATGGGTTGATGGCTAATTCAATGAACTTTAATATTCCCTATTTGCGATTTCTTTCTTTCAAATATTAAACAAATGAGAGCGAGAAATCCACTAAGTGCGTACTCTTATACGACTTCACCCTAAAGGTGACCCACATCGCTGTAAAATTTCACGGCCGTAGGTCAACAGACGCCGCCGCAATAAGCGCTACAAAGTGACTACGTCGCACACGGCGTGGGCGGCGGCGGATTATTTAGGATTTATAATATAGACTAGAGGTACAGGTTTACGCGATAACTGTATGTTTTGATTTGTTATGTTACGGGTGCATTAGTTTGGGTGATTGACTTGTATTTTTATCTGTATTATTTGGGTAGATTTGGGTAGCTGTTTTTAATTAAACTGTAAGGCGGGCCCGGGCAGCGCTTGTCGAACAGCACTGCGGATCCGAAGGTTGGGACTTGAATTGTGAAAAACCGCCCGCCCACCGCAAAACGCAAACACCGCAAGACGCGCAAAACGCCAACGCAAACTTCGCAAAAAAAGAAACAATCGCCCGCCCGTCGAAAACCGCAGAAAAACGCAAAAAAAAACTCAAAAAACGCCCGTCCGCCGCAAAACGCAAACACCGCAAAAAACGCAAACACCGCCGCCGCAAAAAAAAACCGCATCGCCCGCCGCCAACCGCGAAACGCCGCAAAAAACGGCCGCAAACCGCAACACCGCAAATAACGGCCGGCCGCCGGCAACCGCAAAACGCCGCAAAAAAAAAACGGCCGCCCGCCGCAAACCGCCGCAAAAAAACGGCCGTCCGCCGCCAAACGCAGACACCGCAAAAAACACCCGCAACGCCCGCCCGCCCGCCGCCAAACACAAACACCGCAAAAAAACGCAAATACCGCCGCAAAAAAACGCCCGCAACGCACGCCCGCCCGCCTACCCTACTCTACCCTACTCCTACTCTACCCTACTCCTACTCTACCCTACCCCTACTCTACCCTACTCCTACTCTACCCTACTCCTACACTACCCCTACTCCTACACTACCGCTACTCCTACCCTACCCCTACTCCTACACTACCCCTACTCCTACACTACTCCTACTCCTACTCCTACACTACCCCTTCTCCTACACTACCCTACTCCTACACTACACTACACTACACTACCCTACCCTACCCCTACACTACCACCGACAGTCCAAGTTTCAGCTAAATCGGCCCAGAAACGGCTGAGATATTGCAAAAACAAATTAATAGTATTTACTGGCGAATCGCCTTGGCGAGCGGTGCCTTGTGTCGGCCTTCGTTGTCAAAGGTCAATGACCTGCCGCGGCTCTAATGCTTTTCACTCAGTTTTTTAAGCGAACAACTGAGCCTAAAGCACGTGCCCTCTGCTCGGCGCCGGTCGCGGCCCCACCACGTGCACACCGCTGAACCCGCACCCTCGAAAAGTTGATACGACAAATGGGTGCACGCATCCGACTTGCAGTGAAAATGTCACCCCCGTAGCCCTTACCGTTCCCGAGCAATAGCGTGTTTTTGCCGATTCTAATGTTAACCCTATGGGCGCGCGAGCACGCGCCGCGGGCGCACCCTCGGCCGCATCATGTCCAAAATTTTATACGAGCTACGTGTAAAGGTGGCCCACATTGCTGTAAAATTTCACGGCCGTAGGTCAACAGACGCCGCCGCAATAAGCGCTACAAAGTGACTACGTCGCACACGGCGTGGGCGGCGGCGGATTATTTAGGATTTATAATATAGACTAGAGGTACAGGTTTGCGCGATAACTGTATGTTTTGATTAATTATATGTGACGGATGCATTAGTTTGGGTGAGTAGCTTGTATTTTAGCTGTATTATTTGGGTAGATTTGGGTAGCTGTTTTTAATATAATAGCGATAGTTGCGGAGTGTCCAAGTGTTTTGTATGTTAGGCCCTTTTTTTTAACTCAACCCAACCCCTACCCTACCCCTACCCTACCCTACCCCTACCCTACACTACACTACACTACACTACACTACACTACACTACACTACACTACACTACACTACACTACACTACACTACACTACACTACACTACCCTACCCTACCCTACCCTACCCTATTCTACCCGATTCTAATGTTAACCCTATGGGCACGCGAGCACGCGCCGCGGGCGCACCCCCGGCCGCATCATGTCCAAAAGTTAATACGACCTACGTGTAAAGGTGGCCCACATCGCTGTAAAATTTCACGGCCGTAGGTCAACAGACGCCGCCGCAATAAGCGCTACAAAGTGACTACGTCGCACACGGCGTGGGCGGCGTGGGCGGCGGGGTACTTTTTAGGATGACTAGAGGTACAGGTTTACGCGATAACTGTATGTTTTGATATGTATGATAAACGGATGCATTAGTTTGGGTGTAGAAACTTGCATTTTTATTGGTATTATTTGTGTAGAACTGGGTAACTGCTTTTAATTGAACTGTAAAGTATGATGGTGATGCATGCGAGTTGTTCGAGCCCTTAATAAGTTAGGATGTTACTCAATTCAACCCTACCCTACCCTACCCTACCCTACCCCTACCCCTAACCTACCCTACCCTACCCTACCCTACCCCTACCCTACCCTACCCTACCCTACCCTACCCTACCCCTACCCTACCCCTACCCTACCCTGCCCCTACCTCTACCCCTACACTACCCTACCTTACCCTACCCTACCCCTACACTACCCTACCCTACCCTACCCTACTCTA
Source organism: Amphibalanus amphitrite (assembly GCF_019059575.1). Lineage (NCBI taxonomy): Eukaryota > Metazoa > Arthropoda > Thecostraca > Balanomorpha > Balanidae > Amphibalanus > Amphibalanus amphitrite. The sequence goes on along the minus strand of NW_024881598.1, from coordinate 860,090 downwards.
CCATACCCTACCCTACCCTACCCTACCGTTACACTACCCTACCCTTCCCCCTTACACTACCCTACCTTACCCTACCCTACCTACCCCTACTCCTACCCTACCCTACCCTACTCCTAACTTACCCTACCCTACCCTACCCTACCCTACCCTACCCTACCCTAACCTACCCTATCATACCCTACCCTACCCTTACACTACCCTACCCTACCCTTACCCTACCCTACCCTACCCTACTCCTACACTACACTACACTACACTACACTACACTACACTACACTACACAACCCTACCCTACCCTACCCTACCCTACCCTACCCTACCCTACCCTACCCTACCCTACACTACACTACCAGCGACAGTCCAAGTTTCAGCTAAATCGGCCCAGAAACGGCTGAGATGTTGCAAAAATAAATTAATTGTATTTTCTGGTGAATCCCCTTGGCCAGCGGTGCCTTGTGTCGGCCTTCGTTGTCAAAGGTCAATGACCTCCCGGCTCTGATGATTTCCACTCGGTCTTTTTAAGCGAACAACTGAGCCTAAAGCACGTGCCCTCTGCTCGGCGCCGGTCGCGGCCCCACCACATGCACACCGCTGAACGCACCCGCTCGAAAAGTTGACACGACAAATGAGTGCACGCGTCCGACTTGTAGCGAAAATTTCACCCCCGTAGCCCTCACTGTTCCCGAGTAATAGCGTGTTTTTGCCAATTCTAATGTTAACCCTATGGGCACGCGAGCACGCGCCGCGGGCGCACCCCCGGCCGCATCATGTCCAAAATTCAATACGAGCTACGTGTAAAGGTGGCCCACATCTCTGTAAAATTTCACGGCCGTAGGTCAACAGACGCCGCCGCAATAAGCGCTACAAAGTGACTACGTCGCACACGGCGTGGGCGGCGGCGGGGTACTTTTTAGGATTTATAATATACTAGAGGTACAGGTTTGCGCGATAACTGTATGTTTTGATTAATTATATGTGACGGATGCATTAGTTTGGGTGAGTAGCTTGTATTTTTAGCTGTATCATTTGGGTAGATTTGGGTAGCTGTTTTTAATATAATAGCGATAGTTGCGGGGTGTCCAAGTCTTTTGTATGTTAGGCCCTTTTTTAACTCAACCCTACCCCTACCCTACCCCTACCCTACCCTACCCCTACCCAACCCTACACTACACTACACTACACTACACTACACTACCCTACCCTACCCTACCCTACCCTACCCTACCCTACCCTACCCTACCCTACCCTACCCTACCCTACACTACCAGCGACAGTCCAAGTTTCAGCTAAATCGGCGCAGAAACGGCTGAGATGTTGCAAAAATAAATTTATTGTATTTTCTGGTGAATCCCCTTGGCCAGCGGTGCCTTGTGTCGGCCTTCGTTGTCAAAGGTCAATGACCTGCCGGGTCTGTTTCCACTCAGTTTTTAAGCGAACAACTGAGCCTAAAGCACGTGCCCTCTGCTCGGCGCCGGTCGCGGCCCCACCACGTGCACACCGCTGAACCAACCCCCTCGAAAATTTAATACGACAAATGAGTGCACGCGTCCGACTTGCAGTGAAAATTTCACCCCCGTAGCCCTTACCGTTCCCGAGCAATAGCGTGTTTTTGCCGATTCTAATGTTAACCCTATGGGCACGCGAGCACGCGCCAAGGGCGCACCCCCGGCCGCACCATGCCCAAAATTTAATACGACCTACGTGTAAAGGTGGCCCACATTGCTGTAAAATTTCACGGCCGTAGGTCAACAGACGCCGCCGCAATAAGCGCTACAAAGTGACTACGTCGCACACGGCGGCGGATTATTTAGGATTTATAATATAGACTAGAGGTAGGGGAGAGTGGGGAAAGATGCCCAGGGTTTTACTATGTCATATATTATTCGAAAATGGCGATCGGAAAGCAAAAACTTGGAGTTTCAACGGAAGCCGACATCATTTTTCTCCAAAAATATCACACTTTCGTGCCTAAAATATGATAACTCTTTTTGCTATTAAGCATTTTCCTGAAGAAGTGAAAGGGGGCATCTTACCCCACAGGGTGGGAAAGACGCCCCCTGGCGTTGGGAAAGATGCCCCCTGCACTATAAGTGACATAAATGGGCACGTGAATCGCCTGAACGAATCAGTAGTCCCTTCGAGCTTGCAGTAGACACCAAACGTCATCGTAAGGGCCCTCAAAAGTGGTCGTAAGGGGCTTCAGAGGTCATCGTTAGGGCCATCATAGTCCAGCGCGGCCAAACAAGCCTCCGTGGTGGCGTTCGGAGACCACTGTGGGGCCCTTATAGGTCTTCATGATGCTTGAGGGCCCTCGAGCCCATCGTGGGGACCTCAGATGCCAGCGCGGCCCGTGGAGCCAACGTGGGAGCCCTCGAAGGATGTCGTGAGGGGCCCTGGAGCCAATAATGGGGCCCACAGAGGCCGTCGTGAGGGCTCTCAGAGTCAGATGCCGCCCAAAAAGTCGCTGTGTGGGCCGAGAGACCGCGGCATGGGGAGCACCCGACCGTACTGGACTCTCAATAGTCCCAGATCAGCTTTTGTCTCTCATCACAAACATGTACTAAATGATTTGACGGGCTGCTTGAAGGACAGCCTACGGATTTAGGGGGGCGTCTTTCCCCATCAGGACAGGGGGCATCTTACCCCATGGTACCGAAGTAACATTAAATCAGTACAATTTGTTAGCCATAAAACTACACCCTGAAACAAACTGTTTGGGACACAGTACACGCATGTTAATGTATCACGACTATAGCAAGGGACGCAAAAATTATCTACCTTCTTTGATATTTACAATTTTTTGACATCAAAATATTTTTTGAAAGCAGCAAATAAAAAACATGCATTCACCAGCCAGCCGCTGCCCAACTGAGCTTCGCAAATTTTTGTGCAGTTAACAAGGCAGGCTTCCGCTTTACGCTAAGAACATTAATTTCCGGGTTCGATTCTTTGTTTCGCCGCTAGAGGGGGTGGGGCGTCTTTCCCACCCTGGGCGTCTTACCCCACTCTCCCCTACAGGTTTGCGCGATAACTGTATGTTTTGATTAATTATATGTCACGGATGCATTAGTTTGGGTGAGTAGCTTGTATTTTAGCTGTATTATTTGGGTAGATTTGGGTAGCTGTTTTTAATATAATAGCGATAGTTGCGGAGTGTCCAAGTCTTTGGTATGTTAGGCCCTTTTTTAACTCAACCCTACCCCTACCCTGCCCCTACCCTACCCTACCCTACCCTACCCTACCCTACCCTACCCCTACCCCTACCCTACTCCTACACTACACTACACTACACTACACTACACTACACTACACTACACTACACTACACTACACTACACTACACTACCCTACCCTACCCTACCCTACCCTACCCTTCCCTACCCTACCCTACCCTAGGCCCTATTTTAACTCAACCCTACCCCTACCCTACCCTACCCTACCCTACCCTACCCCTACCCCTACCCTACTCCTACACTACACTACACTACACTACACTACACTACACTACACTACACTACACTACACTACACTACACTACACTACACTACACTACACTACACTACACTACACTACACTACACTACACTACACTACACTACACTTCACTACCCTACCCTACCCTACCCTACCCTACCCTACCCTACCCTACCCTACTCTACCCTACCCTACCCTACCCTACCCTACTCTACCCTACCCTACACTACACTACCACCGACAGTCCAAGTTTCAGCTAAATCGGCCCAGAAACGGCCGAGATATTGCAAAAACAAATTAATTGTATTTACTGGCAAATCCTCTTGGCGAGCGGTGCCTTGTGTCGGCCTTCGTTGTCAAAGGTCAATGACCTGCCGGCCCACTCAGTTTTTTAAGCGAACAACTGAGCCTAAGGCACGTGCCCTCTGCTCGGCGCCGGTCGCGGCCCCACCACGTGCACACCGCTGAACCAACCCCCTCGAAAATTTAATACGACAAATGAGTGCACGCGTCCGACTTGCAGTGAAAATTTCACCCCCGTAGCCCTTACCGTTCCCGAGCAATAGCGTGTTTTTGCCGATTCTAATGTTAACCCTATGGGCACGCGAGCACGCGCCGCGGGCGCACCCTCGGCCGCATCATGTCCAAAAGTTAATACGACCTACGTGTAAAGGTGGCCCACATCGCTGTAAAATTTCACGGCCGTAGGTCAACGGACGCCGCAGCAATAAGCGCTACAAAGTGACTACGTCGCACACGGCGGCGGCGGATTATTTAGGATTTATAATATAGACTAGAGGTACAGGTTTACGCGATAACTGTATGTTTTGATTAATTATATGTGACGGATGCATTAGTTTGGGTGAGTAGCTTGTATTTTTAGCTGTATTATTTGGGTAGATTTGGGTAGCTGTTTTTAATATAATAGCGATAGTTGCGGGGTGTCCAAGTCTTTTGTATGTTAGGCCCTTTTTTAACTCAACCCTACTCCTACCCTACTCCTACACTACACTACACTACACTACACTACACTACCCTATCCTACCCTACCCTACCCTACCCTACCCTACCCTACCCTACCCTACCCTACCCTACCCTACCCTACCAGCGACAGTCCAAGTTTCAGCTAAATCGGCCCAGAAACGGCTGAGACGTTGCAAAAATAAGTTAATTGTATTTTCTGGTGAATCCCCTTGGCCAGCGGTGCCTTGTGTCGGCTTTCGTTGTCAAAGGTCAATGACCTGCCGGGTCTGTTTCCATGACTCAGTTTTTTAAGCGAACAACTGAGCCTAAAGCACGTGCCCTCTGCTCGGCGCCGGTCGCGGCCCCACCACGTGCACACCGCTGAACCGACCCCCTCGAAAATTTAATACGACAAATGAGTGCACGCGTCCGACTTGCAGTGAAAATTTCACCCCGTAGCCCTTACCGTTCCCGAGCAATAGCGTGTTTTTGCCGATTCTAATGTTCACCCTATGGGCACGCGAGCACGCGCCGCGGGCGCACCCCCGGCCCCATCATGTCCAAAAGTTAATACGAGCTACGTGTAAAGGTGGCTCACATCGCTGTAAAATTTCACGGCCATAGGTCAACAGACGCCGCCGCAATAAGCGCCACAAAGTGCGTACGTCGCACACGGCGTGGGCGGCGGGGTACTTTTTAGGATTTATAATGGCCGTTTTCACGACGGAATAGCAGGCATCTATTTGATACCAATTTGATCCTTTGGTTCCTCAGGAATTTTAGTAGTTCTTTTTAGTAGGTTTACCAGCTTTCGAATGAATGGTGCGTTAGTTTGCTATTTTTCTATTAAATATCACATCGATTTACTTTATCTAAGGATGTATCACTAACATCAACATAAAGCGTAAGCACAATTATAAAATTATGAAATTATTAACCCGCGCCCCAGTGGCGGTCTCGGCCAACTTCGCCCTAGTGAGGGGGGGGGGGGCACTCGTACACCGAATACCGATATTTTTTCTTTCTTACCAATGTTGAGGACCAGATGTTTTTAGTTTCCTAACGCTCTGAGGTATACTGGTTTTCCAAGAGAACACCTAAACATGTCGCGCACCATAAAAACGAGCCGGGCAATGGCCAAAATCGCGCGCCAGCGCAAATTATCAGTTAAAGTTGGCGTCGCCGGTGCCTGCGTGGTGTAATGAGCCTGAATTAACCCGCGCCCCAGTGGCGGTCTCAGCCAACTTCGCCCTAGTGGGGGGGGGGGGCATATGTTACCACCCACCTCTAACTCAAAAACTAAGAGGGCTAGAAAGACGCGGTAAAAAGCAGTCGATAGCTCTCAATACGTACGTTTGAAAGTATTTCGGTCATTTTTCACCTTAGAGCAATATTGGGGTCACCAGAGGTCATCAAAGGTCAAAATTTGCCAATTGTCATTATATTTTTCAGAAAACATGCCGCTATCTCAGGAACTATGGTAGCTAGAAAAACGCATGGAAAAGCAATCGATAGCTTTTGAACTCTTCTTTTGAAAAGATCATTATCAATATTGTCCTCAGGTCAACGGTTTAGCCTCCAGCGGGCAAAAACTCCAAAAATAGCTGTTTTTACGAAAAGTGTTTTTCGACAATAACTTTCGACTACAAAATCCACGACATTTCTATTGCCAGAATCGTGTTCCCCTCACCGAGACGCGTCGAATGAACTATAATTTGACCTTGAAAGGTCAACTTAAAAATTTGACCTCAGGTCAAGGTCATGACCTGACCGGAAAAGGTCATGTTGCATATCAGTCGATGCGTCTCAACAAGACAAACACAATGAGACCATCCCCAGCGTTCTATCTCTTTCCAATCGCGAGTTATTGGCAAAAAACTGTTTGTAGCCTCAAATGACCTCGGATGACCTTTCTAGAGGCTATCAGCAAAAATGACACCTTGGTCATCACGAGTGGACTAAATCATTGTGATTCTGAAATATTTGGACTGTTCCTATGCGTACACACGGATCTAGAGGCATTTTTTTCTCCATTGACTTGTAATGGAAAGGTCATGCCTCTGACCTGACCTTAGGTCACGGATATAAAAATCCGAGATATACAAATTGTAGGCTCCCATAACAGCATGCAATCCACCAAGTTTAAAACCTTTCTGACAAACACTGCAGGCTGGACATGATTGCAAACTTTTTTTAAGGCTTGGTCAGTTAACTTGACCTGGTGACCTGACCTGACATGACCTGGGGTCAAAAATTTCACACATTGTCCAAAATTGATGTACTAAAAGCTACCCCAAGCGGCGGTTTTTTATTCACACGCGAAAAACGCGACAGGGTGGTAACATATGCCCCCCCCCCCCACTGGGGCGAAGGTTAAATACCAGTACAATAGTTTAAAAAAGATAGGGTAGTGTGGGGTAATTTGAACATATTTTTACGTCTTCTCCGTTGTACCAAATTCCAGTTCAACCCTGGATGAAGAAAAACTGCTTCAGCAGCGCAAGTGTCACTTGCTTTCACCATGCAAGCCTCATTTTTAGACAAGCCGAGCATACCTTGAATAGCATAGCTTCACTTCTCCACCAAGTCACGGTGTGTTCAAATTGCCCCACCGTGGGGTAATTTGAACATAATGCCTTTACCTGTCATAAAAACGATAGTCTCGCCAGCACCGATGTTGTTTGACCCATAAACAAATAGGCAGAACAATTCTAAACATACCTTCACTTGAAAAATCAACACAACAGCAAAAATAACAGTTGCAGAGTAGCAATATCTGCACGCTGCACACCGGTCAGTTGACAGAATTCGCCCCTCTTCAATAAACAGAACGTCTATCATTTTTGTTCGATAAAAACTCTCCCAACCGTACTACATCTGTTAAAGTGGTACCAATCGAAACCTGGACATTTGGAGTGCTAATTTTGTCCAATGTCCAATTCGGAATTAGTTGGACAAAGGTAGCAGACTGGACAACATTGGACGGTGGCTTGCTACACTTCAGCGCTTTTTATAAAGTAATCGTGCACAGCATTGATTGGCGAATGGAAAGCTTGTTTAGCTCTCAATATAATGAACACTTTTCGGCTGGTAAAATTACATGATAAGCAATATAAATGACGGTTTTGATTGTTGATAGCTGCAAAATTTTCGGACATATTTGGACAAATAGTTGACTTTAACATTTTTGGACGGAAAATCAACAAAAATGCTGGACAGTAGACGGATATTAGACGTAACTTTTCTAAAACTGGCATCACTTATCTGCTACTGCCTTGGGTCGAAAATATCGGCAAAAAAACTGGGGGCGTTGTTTTTTTTTTCGGAGCTATCCCTGTCTTCATTCAAATTCTCACGCTATGTTCAAATTACCCCACGCTAAAAGTTATTTCGCCATTATAAAAAAAAACAGGGTTCAAAAGCAAATTTCTTGGATTGAAGGCACTGATTAGGTCATTATGCAACAAAAGCCGTTGCGTATTAGGCGCTAGCAATGCAAGATTTTGCGCTGCAATGAAGTTGCAATGACGTGTTGTTAGGCGTTTTTCCTTGCGAAATTGATTTTTTACACTGTGCGTCAACATCTTCATTCCCTGAAACTTTAAACCCCGTTCATATGATAGCCCTTTTAGTTACGATAATTTCTCCCATTGGTCTTATTGTCATGCCACTTATGGATTTTCCGTAATTTTCTGTTATTCACACTATGTTCAAATTGCCCCACATGTTCAAATTACCCCACCCTACCCTACTGAGTTGCCACGCTACAAAGGATATATTCATTTATGGCGCACGACAGACATTTAGAAAGCAGCGCCCTGTTTTATTGCACGCTGCTAGCCGCTTCCATTGGGTTTTGCAGGCCGACGTCATTGGTTGTTACACGTATGATGTCACGCGACTTGTGGCCTATCACGGCTCTTTAATGATCTCCACTAAATGAATGCAACAATGGCCTTTTAAGTTGATATCTGTGGCCATCTGTCTATGGAGCGACCAATATGAAAGTTAGATGAATTTACCGGGGTTACATGACTATGAGCAAGCAAATGTGTATCAGGAATGGATTCAGGTGGAGAATTGCGCTGGACCATGAGTGCTCGAGCGCTCCCAATTCCACGCCGGTTTGGCTTTGGAGCCGAGACAGACGATGCGGGTCAAGGTCACCGCTGGGGTAACGCTGGATTGGCTGCGCCCGAGCACCCGTAACGCGGCACAATTCTCCATCTATAGATTTTCCTATTCGCTCAGCATTGTGATAGGTGTTCGTAATAGCATTTACTCTGCTTATGTACTTATCCCCGGTTATTTAAAAGAAGTTTTTGTGAGGGGATATCACGGCTATAGGTACTCCGTTGCCCTATTCACGACTTTCAAAGAATGCTCTGATATCTAAATACCGCACAGAGTCACAGACCTATTGCATTGGTGAATCTGACAAAAGGTCTGTGGAATTACATTCCCCCTCACCACACCCCTAAAAACTCATCCGGTGTCCAAAACCACTTTTATCGACTCGCAAAAAAAAAACACACACACACACACACACAAAGCATCGGGCATGTCAGCTCTCAGTTCATTTATCATTGTCTTTACCATGGTTCAATTGCATTGCGCGATTCAAAGCACGTGAGTGCCTATATAGTATATATGTAGAAAACAATACCTACAGCAAAACATCCAAAATTATAAAGGCTACAATGCTTAAAAAGTAGGTTCATAAAGGAAGCCCATTTTAGCTTGCGTGGTGTTGCCAACCATGCGATTCCAACGCGGGCTATTCACAACGTCTGCAAAGGCACGTTAACAACTGACAAGCCGCCACCGCTGCCACTTATTCATAGATGGTTGATATCGCAGCTTGAGCGTCAGCAGCGCGGCCCACAACGCGTCGGCGCCAGCGCACGCAGCTGTTGGCACTCGGCAGCCGGTGTTGCGACTTAACGGCCGGCCGGCCCCATGAAGGAGAAGCTCTTGCTGAAGCTTTGTGATCGCCTCATAGCCGCCTTGGATGTCATCTTTCTTGGCAGATCCATCCGTTCAGATGGTACGGTGTGCCCAGCGCCAGCTCCATCTCTGGCGCCTCTACCCAGGCCGCCACGCCGAGTAGCAGACACCCAGCTGCAGCACTACGCCACCCGCAGGAAACCAGCTCTACCGCGATCAAATCGAGATGGTGAATTACGTGCGAACCTGGAGCTTGACTTTGTTCCCGACCCGTGGGGCTCCGTGCCACCCGTACCCGGCCCGACCCCCAGGAAGGCGCCAGACCAGCGGCCGACAGCGGAGGTCCGAGACCCCGAGCCCCATACCATACCGCCGCCCGCCGGCGGATCACCCGAGCCTCACGCCCGGGCCCCTGCCGCCCCTGCCGCCGTACCCGCTCCGGCCGGCCAACCCGCCGCACCGGCTCCCGGCGCTTCGCGGCGGGCCCGTGGCGGCGGCCGGCGGCCGCAGCGCCGCGGCGCGCGCGGACGGAGGGGGCGTGGCGGCGGCCGCACCGCGACCCGCGCCCACCGCTCATCGTCCCGGTACCGGACTGCTAATCGGAGCCCTCAATGTCCAGAGCCTCAAGCCCAAACTGCTGGAGCTGTCGGACGAACTCAGCCGCCAAGATCTCGACGTTACGCTCCTGTCCGAAACTTGGCTTCGACCGAGCACACCAAATCGCCTTCTGGTCATCCCCGGCTACTCCATCAGCCGGGTAGACCGACCCGACGGCCGGGGCTACGGCGGCGTCGCCATCATCACCAAAGTGGACATTACGCCTGTAGCGCTGAAGCCGCCAGGCTCGCAGTGCCCTGACAGTCAACTAGAATCGCAGTGGGCGTTGCTAAAATTACCAAAAAACCGCAATCTGATTGTGTGCTCGGTGTACCGACCGCCGCGTTATTCCGCGACCGCACTGCGTGCAGATTTCACAGACCTCGAAACCCAAATTCAGCGCGTCCTAATCGACCACCCAAATGTCCCGTTTGTCATATGCGGCGATCTGAATTGTGACTTGTTAAAGAGCGCTAGCTCTCCGGCCCGTCAACACGTTAGCGAGTTCCTCTCTGACTACTCCCTGGATCAACTCGTGACAACATCAACATTCACTACCGGTTCTCTCTTGGACGTGTGTATTGTACAAAATCGAAAATTTGTGCGTTCTTGTAGCGTAGCCCATTGCCACTTCAGTCCACACAAATTCGTCTACGTGACCGTCGACGTGCCTAAGCAGCGCTTAAAACCATCTATCATCCAATCTAGATCTTTTAACCGTTTGGACGTTCACTCTATCAACCTAGAGCTGCTGACTGTCGATTGGCAGGAAGTATATAACTCGACGTCGGTTGGCGACAAGTGGCAGGCCTTCTTAGATAACTTCCTACCTGTCTTCGATGACCACGCCCCCCTCAAAAATGTGCTGATAAGAAACCCTACCGCACCCCCTGTATCTGCCGCTACCCGCGAGATCATGTCCCGGCGTCGCTCCGCGTTACGCCGGCTAGGCCGCGAGTCTCCCGAGTACAAGACGCTCAACCGCTCGGTCCGTGCAGCCTTGCGCCGAGACCGCCGTCACGACCTCCAAACGAGATCAGCGAGCGTGGGGTCAACAAAGTTTGGCAATGCATCAAATCAGTGATCGCTGGAAAGAAAGATGGTCCAAATATTCAGCCCGACCTATCTCCCGACGACCTGAACTCCTTCTTCGTTTCTGTCGGGCCCCGGATCGCCACCGAATTGAGCACCCAGAACATCAATACTGACCTAAACGTACGTCCTCCCCCGAGTCGGCGCATGCTATTTTAAGCCGAGAGCCATCACTCTCGGGGAACTCGGACACACAGTGTTCAGCATGCGAAACTCCGCCGCGCGTGGCACCGACGCTATATGTATCCGGATGTTAAAAACTTGCTTCCAAACCATTGGCGACATTATTTTGCACATCATAAACACCTCAATCACCCGTTCCGACATACCTAACTCCTGGAAACACTCTATCGTCCAACCCATCTTCAAGTCTGGCAACCCATCTGACCCCAGCAATTTCAGACCAATCTCCCTAGTTCCCGTTATCATGAAAATCATCGAGCGTGTAATCCATCGGCAGCTCTATCACTACCTCTCCCAAAACCACCTTCTTTCGTCTACCCAACACGGATTCCGCCCTCGGCACTCCACTGAGACTGCACTGCTGTCAGTCACAGATAGCATCCTTGCCGCCACCGATAGGGGTGAGATCTCAATGCTGTGCCTCATAGATCTCAGCAAATGTTTCGACGTCATCAATCATGAACTCCTTGTCAAAAAACTTGAAATGTACGGCATTGAGACCTCCTGGTTTTCTGCTTATCTCCATGGTCACACGCAGAGCGTGTCCCTGAAAGACAAAACCGGCCGTAAGATGACCTCCCGACCGCTCCCAAACACCGTGGGCGTTTTCCAGGGATCGGCGCTGGGTCCCCTGCTTTCACAATATTCTCGAATGACCTTTCCCTATTTGCTGGAGATGCCACCGCCTATCAGTACGCCGACGACACCCAGATATTGGTGAGCGGCCCACGCGACGACATTAGGAGCCTCATCTCGCGCATGGAGGCATCACTCGCGTCACTTAACGCCTGGTTCTGCGCACACGCCCTGAAAGTCAACGCTTCTAAAACTCAACTCATGGTATTCGGTAGTCGACAAAATCTACGTAAACTGCCTCGCTTCAAAGTCTCATTCCGTGACGCTGAGCTCCAGCCGTGTACTCAGGTGGGAAACCTGGGTGTTGTATTCGACGGCGCACTCACCTGGGAGGCACACGTAACCGAGCTGAGCCGTCGTTGCATGGGCGTACTGATCGGCCTCTCCCACGCACGACACTGTCTCCCAGACGGCATCCTCAAAACGATCGTGACGGCACTTGTCATCTCGCGCGTCCAGTACTGCCTCACTGTCTACGGAAATGGCTCCCGGAAAAACTTTGACCGGCTCCAAAAAATTATGAACTTCGCAGCACGGGTCATCTTCGGCCGCCGTAAATTCGACCACGTCTCTGGCCTCCGCGACTCGCTTGGATGGATACCTCCGAAAGCTATGGCCGATATTCAAACCCTCGTAACTGCTCAGAAAATAATAAGGAACGGCGAGCCCGAAGAACTAGCTACTATGTTCACTTATAACAGTGACGCGCGAAAGAGGTCCACCCGGCAAGACCACCTTCTCCACCTCCCACGCTCGCGGCTCGAGACAGGCAAGCGACGGTTCGGCTACCGGGCCGCGGCGCTACTCAACAGTCTGCCTCCCGGTGTCATCGAACAGCGCCCCGCCCAATTCGCCCGTGCGGCCAAGGCTGCAGTCTGTCCGGCGTTCGCGACCGCCCGACGCTGACTCATGTCAGGGGGAGAGGGTACCCGCAGCCGTGTGTGGCGCGCTGACTTGAATTGTCCGTATGTATATAGAGAGTGAGTGTCCAGTGATTAAATCGTTATGCCTGTGTTCTACTGCCCCTGCATGTTATTGTTCCAACCCGTCTCAGACTCTGGACTGTAATCGCCACGCCCCGTGTGGATTGTCCATGATTGTAATACATACATACATACATACATACAGTCTGGATAAAGGACGAAGTCCAACGCCGCTAACCCCGCGACCGCCACCCCAGAACGTGGCCGCAGACCGAACGGGCGTGAGGGCCGTAAGGGCCACCCCGCCATCCGGTAGGTGGCTGAGCAGCCGGGCGCAGCGGCGCCTGGGCGGCGGCCGCGCTGAGATGAAGTCCCAAACCGCCATGTCGCCATCACCGCCATCACCATTGCTGGAGCTGTTCCCAACCGCCTCCATTGCCGCCGTTGTCAGCTATTGCCAGCAGCCGCGCCGCGGGATGTCAGAAGCCGCGCCTCCAGCGCCCCTCTCCGCACGTGTGCAGGTGCTCTGCGGCCGCCGGGTCCGACGTCCAGGCAGAACATGATATTTCCATGCTGCTCCGGCCTCCGACGGTGGGCTGGTCTTGTTTGGGCGTTCATCCACTGTGACGTCGGTCACGCCTACCCCGGCCAGGGCGCAAAGGCCGACGTCTCACCATCCGGTTGCGGTCCTCAGTCGGGTCGCAACGTGTACCTCTACCGCAGCGTGGAGCGCGCTCCCGCTGGGCAGCGATACAGCCAAACGTAACATGCGGGCGGCCAGCGCTGCGCCGCACAGCGGACCCATGCAGGGGCCAGGGGGTATGCCGGTCTCGGCCATTAGCGGGGTCGTCGGGGCCGAGGCTGTATGTACATACAGCTGGTGACCGCGTGAGCCGCCAATCGAAGCTCACGGCTTATAAGCTCGACGCGGGCATCACACGCTGTCCCGATGGGAGCTCCACGACGCCGCCGCGAACTCCAGCAGCGCGGCTCGCAGCGCGAAGACCGGTACGGACGGCCGGGGCGCAAACGGCGTGCGGGAGTCGCAGGCGACGGAAGACGTTCTGCGGACAGAAAGGGTTGGGCATAAGCTGGTCGGCAGGACACTCTTGAGCCGAGCCTTTGATGTAATTACAGATAATCCAGAAGCATGCACAAAAATTCATGACACACTATTCTCATTTATGTATTTGCTACATATGATATGATATACCAGCTCATGATCAGTGACGCATTCTGGGCAATATGTTCTAAGTGAAGTACCGTAAAGTGGGGCTATTTGAGACAGTGGGGCTATTTGAGACAGTAAGGTAATGGTATAGTAAAATCGCTGTAAAATGAAAACCGTTTGATGATTTTTCGTCATTTTTGCTTAGGTTGATGTGGAATTGAACAATGGATGCTCTGAATAACCTTTTTGAAAATTTCGAAAAGTTCTGAAAGAAATTTGCAATAAAATACGAAATACAGAAAAACGCACAATTTAAGTTGCTCGAAAAGGACCCCTACCTGCAGCTTAAAAAAGTTGAAGTTTTAACAGCTTTGCCACTGTATCTATCGTTACTACCTTTTTTCTTATAGGCTAAGCACATTTTTCATGAAAATATTATATATTATTAACGGTACTGCCGATTGCGTAACCCATTGTCTCAGAATCCCGATGATGCCCACCTGGTCAAACCTCAACGGATATGCCAAATAGCTGATGATAACGGTGATGCGATGCACCCGAGGAGACTTATCGCCATCTACCTGAAGTGCATCGACCGTTCGACATGAGCAACACCGGTGAATCGGTCGTGGTCATAAACGTGCAGTGGGTTCATGGTAGGTACTTTTAGCAGCAAGCAATATTTACATGTTCGTAGTGTAACATAATAACCATTTAGCTGGTGACCAAACTAGTTATTCTGATGAATATGTGCTAAAAATGTGCTTCATCAGTCACTGACTCATTCGACAATCAACATATGTCTACCTTGATTGACCAAAAAACACCATTGAATGTTACTTAACACATGAACGTACTGTTAGGTGAGCCTATCCAAGTACTTGATGTGGTAGGGTAACCGGCCAATTGATACAGCATGCAGCGATCGAGGAAAATCGGCATAAAATCAAAACCGTTTAACATTTTTCTGTTATTTCTTCGCATGGAGATGTACAATGGAACAAACAATCATGCAGACCATTCACTCAAATGTTTTGGGAAACCTTTTGCCTTGTTTGATTCATTACAGTGTGCTTCATGAGGTAGCGAGACTGTCTCAAATAGCCCCACCGACTTTCGGTATAGCTATTTTCACGTCACCAAGTTGTATATACAAAACTTACTTTCAAAATTTTACTGTCGATGACTTTAAAATAGTCCTTGATGATCATCCTGTCAGTTTGAAAGCTATGGGTCACATCATATTATGATAGCCTTAGCATATAGTGATGCAATTTTATACCCTACCGAAATGAAGTGTCCTACGAAAAAGGAAAAGATTGAATATAAAGGTCATATAACAGTCTTTGAAAAAAACAATTTTTGCCAAAATGATCAAAATTCAATTTCTAAATAAATGGCATTTAAAAAATTATCTCTAGCGTGACCAATTTTCTTTAATTTCCTTGTAACTAAAACTGTCTCAAATAGCCCCACCCTATGGGGCTATTTGAGACAGGCTTTAACATAAAAAATAGTATTAATAATTATTACTAGCTGAACCAAAATACACCTATATGAAAGAGCTCACAGAGAACTACATTTTTGCAATTTACATGCCATAAGAAATATGAACCGTCTTAAAGGGAGAGGCCAAAATCTGTAAAATCCGTTTCAAATAGCCCCACTTTACGGTAACTGAAGTTACAATTGACAGCTTAAAAAAAACACACACACGCACACACATTCGATAGCTTATGAGAATAACATGCATTGTCTGTTTAATGCAGAAAAATATTTTTCACTTTTTTTAGAAACAGCAAAACCGTTGTCAACATGCCATGTCAACTATCTAAACAATTTTTATGGACACTGCTCTAGCTAGCTTAAAGTTCCACGTTTCCGGAGCACTGTACCCAAACTCAGTTCATGTTGCAAGAAAAACAGTAATAATGCCTCCTAATTTTGAATGAAATATAGGTATGAGTAATTTGATTTGGAAATTGGAAAGCAACAAATTTCCGCACATCATTTTAGCAAAATTACTATTTTCTTCAGCCACCAGGTTTGCACAAAACTATAGTAAACTTAATGATCTAGTTTACACAAAACCAAAGCCCCGATTTTAACAAATGTAGAATAAACTTTAACAATTTAAAAAAATGTATCGTGGAGAAAATGAAAAGTTTAGGTTTGTAAAGCCGGGATATTTCACGGATTAGGCACTTAAAGAAATATCTTCACCTTTCTTTGAGCCACCAGCCTTCACCCAAGTTTTACACGAATGTAGTGAACCAGACAATGTGGCAACTCAAAATTGTGATGGTTTGAGATAATTATAACGGTAAAAGAAAAAGCAACACAAGGTTCCTTACTGTTACCCTCGCTTTTTTCACTAGTCCAGATGAGGCTTCAACTGTTGCCGACCTGAGGAGCTATAGGGACTTGAGCTTTCCAAAACTCAATTTCTAAGGGCACTAAGCAGTGTTTGGGTTTCACACGTATGCGATCGTAAGTTATAAAGCAAGCAAAGCAAAGCATGATGCCCCGCGCGTCCACCCGCGACCACGCCCCGCGTCCGACTCCCGACCGCCGCGTGACCCGAGGCTCCCGGCGGTCACGTGACCTACCGACCGGGACTGCAAACGGCCTTCAACACCATTCTTGTATGACGTCATATCCTACTGAGGTGCTGATTGGTTATTTCCGCCGTAGTTATTTTTTGTTTCATTGTTTTGCGTGTTTTTCTTATATGAAATGTAATTAAAAATTTGCCATATTTTAATCACCATTAAAACATAACTGAATAGGTATAAAAGAGAACTCGATAAATACTTTCATTGTTTTTAAGAATTCCGGAATTAGATACCCGAGGGAGCAAAGAGGGAGCAAGTTGCCACGCTGATTTGATACCTCATAGTCGAAAGGTGGGCTACTAGAACCGAAAATTGCTGTGTTTGTAAATAAATAAGTGATTTGAGGGCAAAGAATGCCCGGATTTAAACTTCTAAAATTATTTTGAACATAAAATATTTCAGTTTGAGGGATGTTAAGGCCTCAAAGAGTAGGTACTTTTCAGGTATCAAATAGGTTCCTCTGCGAAAGTTCCGTCGTGAAAACGGCTAATATAGATTAATGAGACCTGTCTGGAAAACGTTGAAACCATTCGGGATTTGGGTGTTTTTTTTTCTTGATATACCAGTTGACTTTCAGCAATAGACACAACAGTATCAAAAGCTAACAGAGTCATGGGTCTCATCATGAGATCGATGCAAACCGGTCACAAGGTCAAATCATATAGCTGGAAGCCCATTTTAACAGCATATTATTGTAACGTTAGAGCAATTCTCGAGTATTGTTGTGTTATTTGGGGAGGTGCCGCAAAAACGTACCTGGACAGAATCGAAAGGGTGCAACAACGTTTCTTATATTGGCTATATGACCTGACCGCTCGCCGGGTCAGTCTGGGCGCGTGCTCCGCCGAGTCAAGCCCGCGCTCGATGATACTCGATGTCAAGACTCACCATCAGCTATTGATTACAGTGACTTGCTGCGATTATTTGGCGTCGCATGTCTAGAGAATAGGCGTCGACAATATGACATTGTTTGTTGCCAAATTGTTTAAAAATCATACTGATTGTGCAGCCCTTTTAGCCCATTTCCCTCTATTTTTCGCGCCAAGGGCAACGAGAAACACCGAACAAGCACGTGGTGTCTTTCATGTTCCATTTGCGAGAGTAGACGCGGTACAAAGGTCATGTTTGAAGATGTTGTTGTTTAGCTGGGACATAGTTGAATGCTGATAACGATAACTGTACTTCCAGCTCTTCGTTTATTCGAGAAGCTTTCGGAAACTATACTGCTTCCTTCGTCAGCTCGTTAAAAACTAAAATACAGTGAGGCACATATACATACACTATCGAGTCGTTTCGCTTCGAAATTCGAACACATAAATGACGCATATCATACACAATATAACACAGAAAACACTCTTTACCAAGATTCAAAAATACATCTCGTTTCGTCGCTTCGTTCGCACCACCAATTCCGAATCACTACTAAAGATATAATCACAGCACACGGTAGATGTTGTTTACTGGCACACCTAGTTTTGTGTTAAGAAGCATGTTTGTGTTTGTTTTTGCTATAAAAATGCCCTCTTTGATTTTTCGCTTCTTCCAGTTAGCCTCGTACGCCAGAATTTTGACCCCACCCCACTGAATGTCGTGACCAGACTCCAAAACATGTTTTGAGATTCCTGAGTGGTTCAACTTTCAGAACCCTCGCGTTAATCAATTTTACACCTACCCTGAAATTTTCATGACCCTGACCTTAATGACCTTTGACCTGTAACCTAATTTTTGAGACCATGTTTGGCCGGAATCGCGATTCGGCGTATGTCGGCTCGCACATGGTGTGTCAAAAGTGGAAATAGCCGGTGCGCCGTCTGGCAACCCGGCAGCCCGCCGCCATAGGGAAATTCATGCTTTTTGTCGCTTTTTCGCTCCTTATGAGTCACTTGATCTAATTAGAGCTTAACTAGGAACGAGGCGGGTCACTTGGACGCATTCGGTAGCCGAATACGGATTTTTTTAGCCAATACCTGGGAAACCCTACCCGCCCAATGCGAGTATTTAAGAGTCTGCATGCCCAAATTAACGCTGAGCGCGGCTGTTTTCGGTCGGTTTTCCGCGACCTTGTGGCAAAATCGCCTTATTTATTCAACCAGGGTGGGCTAATTCGCTTAACTAGGAATGAGGCGTTGAAGAGAATTATTCAAGGAATAGAGTTGTGCAAAAATATTATTTGTATTGTTAAAAGGGCGGCGCCGCATTGAGGGGCGGTATCGCAATGAGGGGTGGCACTAGCGAGGCTGCCTTATAAGGAACGCTTGACATATCCTAGCCCAGCTCGGCGCCACCTGGCTGCTGCACCTTGAAAAGGCCCTTGGTGTCGATGAGAAAGCCCCATTGTCAAATACAGGGTGTCCCAAAATTGATGGCGGTCTAAGTCATCGCCCCTGTGGCAAAAACCAGTCGACATGGTGACACGGTTTATTTACCAATGTATCCGCCCCTCTCCTTCACACACGCCTGCATGCGCTCAGGCATGCCACTGATCAGGTTGTCCAGCGTCTCGCGCGGGATCTTCCTCCAGGCGAGCTTGAGGCTGTCTACCAGGCCGTCCCTGGAGGTCGCAGCTGGTAACTCGTCCATCTTGTTCTGGACGATGGCCCAGAGGTTTTCGATAGGAGACAGGTCCGGGCTGTTGGGTGGCCACACCTCCTTCCGCCAGAAGTCCGGGAGGTGCTCCTCGCACCACTGCTGGCTCGTGCCGGCGGTGTGAGCCGGGGCGCCGTCTTGCTGGAAGATGACCTTGGACATGTCAGGGTGGAGTTTGACCTTTGTCGGAGGGCCGTTCTCACGGGTTCTGCTCAACGCCGACTTCAGGGCCGTCTCGAGGATGTTGTCCTGGTAGTAGCTGGCGGTGACAGTCTGGCCGCGGGGGACCACGTGCAGATCAGACAGCCCCCGGAAGCTCATCGCGCCCCACACCATGACCTTGGTCGGATGCTTGACAGTTTCCGTTGGGATGACGTCAAAAGAGCCATGGGCCCAAACTCGGTCGTTTTGGCGGTTGGGTGGGTGGTGTAGCTGGTAGGGCGACTCGTCGCTGAAAATGACCCGTCTCCAGTCGTCAATGGTCCAGCTGGAGTGCTGTTTGGCGAACTCCAGACGGCGGCGCCTCTGTTCCGGGGACAGCTTAGGCTGCAGCTGCGGCTTGAGAGGCTTGAGACCAAGACAGGTCCTCAAATAACGGTGTACAGAGGACTTTGATACCGGATGACCTCGCTGTGAAAGCTTGTTGGACAGTTTTCTGGTTGAGTGCCCCCGCTTGAAGGCGGACTTCGCGATGACGATTTTGGCGATGCGTGTGATGGTGGACTTGCGACCACGTCCTTCCTGGTTCTCAAGCCCTTTGCCAGCACGGTGAAGGGCAAGCCAGCGTTCCAGCGACCGTTTTGGAATCTCCAGGTCTTGAGCGACTTGCCCTGGCTTCATGCCGCCGATAACCATGCCGACGGCCCGGGAGCGCACTGCCAAAGAGTGCTCCCGGCGCATGCTGGACACCTCTTCAGGGCTTTGCGACATTGATTTTTAGAATGCTTAATAGAGACATATCGACGAGTTTTTATATGCTAGAAAGTAGGTCAGCACGTGCAACAATAAGCACGCATGCCACTGCACATGATTTTTTGAAAAATAAATCACTGCAAAATATTCAACTTAAGGTCAACGAACTTTTCGAAGACCGCCATCATTTCTGGGACACCCTGTAATTACCTAGCGTCAGTGGTTTCAGGAGGGGGGGGCGCTATCGATCTTGAATGGGGCGGGGCGCCATTGATCTCGGATGGTCCGTCTGGGATTTTCAGAGGGGCGCCAGTGGTTTCATAGGGTCGCCATTGATCTAGGATGGGCCGACTGAAGTCCCGTTCAGGTGGGCGCGCAGTGGCTCTTGAGGGGCGCCAGCGATCTCTGATTGATGGGGCGACTGTGATCTTTAGACTGTGTTGAATGCACCATTGGGCATGGATGGGGCTACTGTTGCCTTCAGCAGGGCGCTGCACGCTCTGGAGGGGCGCTTTGAGCTTGGGTGGGGCGACTGTAGTGTCAAGGGGCGTTGTCTCGGATGGGGCGAATGTGATTTTCAGAGGGGCGCCGGGTACTCTAAGAAGGGTGCCATTGGTTTCAGAGGGTTGCCAATTGCCATCGATCTTAAGATGAGGCAGCTGTAATCTCCGTTTAGATGGGCGCCAGTGACTTTTGAGGGGCGCCAGCGACCTCGGATGAGGACGACTGTGATCTTCAGAAGCGCGCCGGACGCTCTGGAGGGGCGTCGTTGGGCTTGAATGGCGACTTAAGTCTCAATCGGAACAACTTCAGCCTCAAGGGGGGCGCTAGTGGCTGTTGAGGGCGCTATTGATCTCGAATAGGGCGAGTGTGATCTTGAGAAGGATGCGGGTGCCTTAGAGGGGCGCCAGTGGTTTCAGGGGGCGCCATCGATCTTGAATGGGGCCGATTGGGGCAGCTGTGAACTTCAGAGGGGCGCCGGGTGCTCTAGAGGGGCGCCATCAAGCTTTAAAGGGGCGACTGTTCCGTTCAGCTGGGTGCCAGTGGCTCTTCAGGGGCGCCATCGACCCTGGGTGTTCGGAATATTCTGGTTTCCAGAGGGATGCTCTTCATAATTGGGGGCTCAGGTCCTAGTTGGGGGTGTCCTGGAGAACATTCGGGTGTCCAGGCACCCCCAAAGAGATATTGAGTTCGATGCCTGCCTTCACATCACTCTTTAACCCTCGCCCGCGCATGCCATTTTCCCATCCTAGAACGCACATGGGGGGGGGGGGTTGCCACACCCCCCCCCCCTGCGCCATTTCGTTCCTGTTGGAGATAGAGCTTAGCGGTAAAGACCAAAAAGATTCTTTGGGAAGAGACAAATCCAATGATACCCAGTTTTACCTTCTCAGGTCAGTCATTGACCTTCCAGGTCAGGTCAAACTAAAAAATGTTGCTGTTTTGGGCAGGGCTGCGGAGTCGATGGATTTTCGGCGACTCCGACTCCGACTCCGACTCCGGCTTTCAAAAACCAGCTCCGACTCCGACTCCGACTCCCGGCAGAATTGTCGACTCCGACCGACTCCAACTCCCGACTCCGACTCCGCAGACCTAGCAGGGCTGCGGAGTCGACAGATTTTCGGTAACTCCGACTCCGACTTCGGCTCGGGTTTCTAAAATCGACTCCCACTCCGACTCCGACTCCGGTCACAACTGTCGACTCCGACCGACTCCGACTCCGACTCCGCAGCCCTGGTTTTGGGTCACCGTTGGATATCAAGTGCGCTGCTTATCAAATACCGATGGCGATGCTGTTTTCTGGTGCCAAGCCAGCTAGAACCTCTTAGTCACACTACCCGACCAGAATTTTGCTGCTGAGGTCATTTCAGGTCAAGTTAGGTCAAGGTCAATTATATATGTTTGTATGTCTGTGTGTGTCTGTGTGTATACTGATGTGTGCACCGATTGTTTTTGGGTCCATATTACATGAAATCATGATCTGAGAAGCTTTTACCAAAAATGCAGTAAAAAAAATTCACGAAAAGTAAATTCAGCTTGCCTAAAACGCAATTATCTTAGATGACCTAGGCTGACCTTGACCCTGACCTTGACCCCTGTACATCGTCGAACAACATGTTCCATGATAGGTGGGAGGTAAGACTGGCAAAAAAGGCCGAAATCAGGGTGTCAAAAGCTCACAAGGCCCATGGCAAACGCAAGATGTTGAGAATTGGCTATTTGGGTCATGACATGACCTGAAAAACAAGGTCATATCTCCGAAACCAAAAAGCACAGAAACTTGAATTTTCAGTGGACATCAAGAAAGGATAGAGGAGCAGCTATACGAAAAATCAGCCTTCTAGCTTTAAAAATGTTGAGTGCAGAGCAGAAAGACTACCTGGGGGGGGGGGTGGCAACCCCCCCCCCATGTGCGGGCGAGGGTTAATTCATGTTCCCTCTGTAAAACGGCATCAGCCTAGTCGGCGCTAATTGGGGCGCCATCTGGGCGGCTGGGCGGAAAGGGGGGGGCATGACCCTCATGCCCCCCCCATGGCCCTCATGCCTCCCCCCCCCCTGAATACGCCACTAGACGGGCACCTTAACTTTGGAGCCATTTTCCGGCCGGTTAGAAACATCATAGAAACGGGAAACTGAGTGAAAACCTTTTTTAGACATTTTACTTCCATTTGCCAGAAGATGAGACTTAGACCTGATTCAACAAATAAACTGCAGCTATTTTTGCAAAACCTTGCAAAAACCCCGTCTTACCCCACCCCATGGGGTAAGACGGTCACATGGGTAGGGCAAGACGGCCAGCTTCTTTCACCGACCAGCACAGCTCGCAACAAATGCCCGAGATTAGCCGCATTGATACAGTCGCTCGTTGGTCTCAAGTGCTTCGGAAATCGCAGTATACGAGATTCGTGCAGAAGGCGTATGCTCGTAATAGGCCCTAGTTCAGAAGCCATGTAGAACCGTTTTTCACATTCATTATTCGAGAATAAACTGTGCCGAAGGAATATTGCTAACATGTCTGTGAGCATCGGATTCGAACATATTCTTATTAGAAATGCTTCTTTTTTTTTCTACAGCAACAAAAATATTTTCACCATTACAGTCCCATCGGATTCATAGTTGCCCGTCTTACCCCAAACTCAATGTCAGAAGTTCAGCACGATTTTTCCCTGTGGACAATTTGATGCAGACAAAGCAAATCCGCGGTAAATGAACACTGATGGCATATGAGTGTACCACAAGTGATTGCAAGTTTTTAACTCTATAGTGCTGCACACAAAAGGTTGCACAATACATTATGGATGTTTTCAATGAAATGAGTGTTTCAAAGAAATCAAAATAAAAGATTATCGACTGAACACAAATTCACAAGACTTCAATGGTGGTGTGTAGTGGGAAAGGCGATTCTGGTCCTAATTTTTCTCGCTCGTAGCGCTATTGGTTTGGTCTGCAGAAGGGGTGCCCGTCTTACCTACCCTTACCGTCTTACCCCACTTTCCCCCATGCCTAGGTACAACAGTCCCAATGCCTTACATACATACCTAGGTACAACAGTCCCAATACCTTACGTACATGCCTAGGTACAACAGTCCCAATACCTTACGTACATGCCTAGGTATACAGCAGTCCCAATACCTTACGTAAGAGCCAGCCGGCGCAGAGCCAGTTACATAAGCGCCATTATACAACAACTATTCTCAGCAAGTGTATGAGCTTCAAGGCGATCAAATAAGAATCAACAACCGCGATTGTCAGTACACCAACCCTGACAAGTTTAAGACCCTGACTAAAATGAACTTTGGCGTGATTTCTCCCTTCAAACAGTATTAGGCTACTACGCCCCATCCTAGCGCCCACTATAGGTTCTCTTCTGTGCATTTTTTTTTTGTGATTTGAAAGGTGCCAACTTGTAAAATGATGTTTACCTATAACAAGGATTCTGAAAGCGGCAAGGTCACGGAAAGGTCAGTTATGCATTCGTTTGAGCATTTGGAGCATGAAATGAGTTTGTGAGCCCTTATAACATGAAATGAAGCAATCAGCGGTGGTGATTTATTTTTTCTTACTAAGAATAACCGGCAGATGGTCTGATCATTGTCATGATGGCCTTGCCCGAACCTAAATGCACAGATGTATCATTCTTAACAAACCAAAGCTGAGCTAGAAATCCATTCCTAAAATACACAAGAACGATCTCACCCATGGAAAACGGCGAAGTAGACTTTGATTATGATCTGATTGGGGTCGTTGACCTAACCTGAAAGGTCGGCCAGTGACCTAGGAACTTTAAACCGTGCATGACTGGGGAAGATTTCATTATGCGAGTTGAGTGAGGAAGAGCGGGGGCGGGGAGAGGCTCTGAGTCTACAGGGTCCCTTTTCCTATCTCCGAAACTATGTATATGGTCTGATTTTCAAAATTCAAACGACGTTTGCTAGCCAAGGAAAAATATACATAACAAACTCAATTTTGTTGAGGTCACTGATGACGTCACGGGTCAGTTCAGATAATTGTTGTAGATAGACATGTTCCCACGTCGGGCTCTGACCGCCACTAAGCAAGTCACACAAAGCTAATGTTTGGTTCATCCGAGGACTGTGAAGTCGATGGATGGATAGGTGATTCCGACTCTGACTCCGACTTCAAAAATCGACTCCGGCTCCGACTCCGGACACTTCTCTAAGTCCACATCATCATAGAAAAGATCATGTCGGAGATCTTTTATCTCTCTGAAGCAATTATTTACACCGTTACTATTTACACCGTTATCAAAACTTTGAACATCATAACACATTGGCTATTGAACAAAGGAGGTTCGTGTGCGGCGAGAGGGTAGCGGCGCAGGCCAGGCCACTGAGTCCGATGCTGATTGTAGAGCCGATGAGTACGCTCGTCTCGTATCAATGCTGCCGGCCACTCGTATGTACTGCGTGAACCGCCGCGTCATGGCACGGCGACCCGGTATCCGGCCGGGCGACCAATGGCCGCCGTGCACCGTCATTCCCGGGCGGGGGGGGGGGGCGGCGCATGTGATCGTGACGGAGCGTAATGTCGGCCGCCGGGTCCGTCCCGCTCCGAGCTGTTTGTGTCGGCTGGAGTCGCCCCCCCCCCCGCCCCCACAGCAGGCTGATTTGTAGATAAGCTCCAAAGAGCTGCGGCGGCGGCGGCGGCTCTGCTCAGTCACACCGTCACTCGTCGCGGAGCGTCTCGGACCAGTCGCTGATCCCGTCTCGGATCCCGTCTCGGACCAGTCGCTGATCCCGTCAACACCGCGCTGACAGTGCTGACATTCAGTAAGTTGCCAGCTCGAGCACGGTGATGCCTGGCTGTAGTAAAACAGCAAGCCCGCCGATTGCGGCCTAACTGAAGAAGCTAGTTTTTCAATTGGCTACCTATTTTACAAGTCACAACCTTTGCTTTGTGAGCTGTTGAAGGAAAATTCCGTCCAAGGCTCCCAAATTACAAGTTCGCTTGTCGTTTATTGGAATTTCTGTCAGCACGCACGTGTTGTGCAACATTAATTTTGCGACTTCTATGTTCCCTTAAGAAAGTTTTCCGTTAATGCTTCGCATATTGTAAATCAAACTTTATGTTCAAAAGTCAATCAGTTTATTTTTTCGCGTCCCCCTTACACCCATGTGTCTGTGTATAGTCGACTACAGAATGATCAATATACATCAATTAGTCATTCCGCCCGCCATTTTCATTCGAATATGATAAGAGCGGGTATACAGGAATAAGAAAGCACCATTTGATTCGCTGTGAAAAAAAAATCATCAAATAGACACCTTTCTTGGTCTCAAAACAGCGCCGCGGAAAAGCGTATTCGATAGCCCTTTTACAGACCTCTCTGAATAATGTCCTCAGATTTGACCTCAGGTCAACGCTTTAGCCTCCAGAGGGCAAAAACTCCAAAAATAGCCGTTTTTACGAGAAGCGTTTTTTCGGCAATCACTTTTGACTCAAAAGAGGCATGACATTACTCTTGCCAGCTCATGTTCCTCTCGTCGAGACGCGTCGAATGCACTATAATTT
The DNA here is from genome assembly GCF_019059575.1 of Amphibalanus amphitrite. Lineage (NCBI taxonomy): Eukaryota > Metazoa > Arthropoda > Thecostraca > Balanomorpha > Balanidae > Amphibalanus > Amphibalanus amphitrite. The sequence continues at coordinate 833,960 of NW_024881598.1, read as the reverse complement.
GACCTTGAAAGGTCAACTTGAAAAGTTGACCTCAGGTCAAGGTTATGACCTGACCGGAAAAGGTCATGTTGCATATCAGTCGATCTGCAATGTCGAGCCGAACACATCTAAGGCGTTTTCAGCTCTCTAGCACGCCTCTATCAAAAGTTATTACCGAAAAACTGTTAGATTCTGTTCATGACCTGAGATGACCTCGGGAACATAAGGAGGGGTCACAGTTGCCATTTTCCGGTTCAGTGTGTGAATTTTACCTACATCTCGATGTTTGAAAGTGTCTAGAATAGCGCTCGTGCAAAACAGACGCTTTTCAGTTTTCTCCCATTGACAATTGTATGTAGGTAATGGAGAGGCCGCAAAATTGACCGATATCAAAATTCAGAGATAAACATTTTATAGATAATGTTGCTCTAATCAATCTCTGAAAGTTTTGAGGCAAGCGATCAATCGGTGTAGCTATGACGAGCATTCTTATTTTTTTCTGAGGTGAGGTCACTTGGCGTGACCTGGGGACCTGACCTAAGGCGAACTGGGTCTGAAATTTTCACATGTGCGGAAAAGATCACGAACAGGTGTGCCAAAAACGCGGCGCGGAGCCGTTTTTGAGATATCTGCGAAAAACCGCAGGGGGGGGGGGGTTCAAACACCCCCGGCCGCGCGCGGGTTAAAACAACCTATTAAACATGTTTCGCACATACCCTATCCTATAGTTCGTCTTTGATTACCTGACTTGACCTGGATCTTCTTGACCTTATAACGACATCGTATGCAACGCAACTTGCCTTGGTAGTCTAAGATCGCGTTTTGGGCAATCAATCTCAGTCCATTATTCGCCAATCTAGGCTCCCAAGCCAGTAATGTATGCAGAAACATGCAGTTCTTACCTTTCATCTGACCTTGACCTGACCTGTGAAGTACTCAAGCAACAGAAATTGTGCCCCAGCGGGGCGAGCTTGACTGAATAGTCCATCGGGACGCGGGTTAAGAAAGTCCAGAAATTAAGTTTACCCTCGCCCGTATTGGTGTTATGCCAACCGCGAACGTATAAGGGACCCACCGTTGGACGTTGGACCCTCCCCCCCCTTGCCGTAGTTCTTCTGAATGCCGTAGTTCTTCTGAATGCCGTAGTTCTTCGGAACACGGGAGGTCACACCCGCCGCCGGCGAGGACGGTGACCAAACGGCAAGGGCCCCCCTTGCCGTTTGGCCCCTGATCGAGCTAGAGCTTCGCTGAAAAAACGAGCGTGTTGCCCATGACGAGAGGAAGCTGGTAATATCTAATTTTTATCACAGATGATGTCTGCATGCATTTAGGCCAGGTCGAGTCAGGTCAGGTCAGGTCAACCAATGCCGGGTATTCGGAGTAGGTAATAATGGCGAATCTATGAAAGACAGCGACATGAAACTTTCACGACCGTGTTTCTCAACCAATTAGCAGCAAAATGACGCAAATCTAATTGACCGTATTTCAGTCAATAGTCATAATTGGCGTGACGTAGTCCTCGGGAACACGGGAGGTCACACCCGCCGCCGGCGAGGACGGTCCTAATCAGGGGCGTCGTTTTGTGTAGGGCCCGAGCCCTACCGATGCTTATTTGGGCCCTACCAATGTTCGCTGAGCCCTACCAATCTTCTGTCACTTATCAGTTGATAAAAAAATCAAAATAAACAGATAAGCAAATAAGCACAAACATATATAAGGTTCTAACCACAGTAGGTGCATGTAGCTGACAATGAGGTGTCGTGTCTTGGACTCGGTCCTTGGTGAATTCTTAGAGGCTCGAAAGACCAATTGGTTATGAGGTCCATAACTGCCTCTGAGTGCCGCACACCACGCGACCGCCCCTAATATGAATAGACCCGATCCGTCTCCACACTAGCCGCTGGAGGCCCTACCCCGACTTCGGAGGGTGCCGCGATGCTCCAGAATAGTCATAGCTATATTAATTTGAGTGGGTGATGCAACCTGATTCCCGAGGGTCCAACGCCAGGTCATTACCGCATCAGATCACGAAAACTCAAACTCATAATCTACGAGGGACGTTCCAAGTGCCGGGCCGAACAATGAAGGAGTTCGGAGTTGGAATTTCGGCCTGCAAGGCGGTGTGTTAAATGATGTGTTATTGGGATGTCCACTAGCGTAGCCATTAAGTCTGTGATGTGAACTGTGATCCTTCACACAAGGGCGAGAAATTGCGCGAGATCAAATTCGGAAAATCAAGTCGGATTGTTGGGAGGGAAAAATACAGTGGTTTTTGGGAGGTAATTTGTGTCTGTTGGATTGATTTCTCATTGGTTTAAGTTACAAGCTATTTCGGCCTTAACCCTCGCCCACACATGGGGGGTTGCCACTCCCCTCCCCCCTCCAGGTAGGTTTTCTGCTCTGCACCCAGAACTTTTTTTTTAGCTAGAAACATGAACTTTCGTATAGCTGCTCCTCTATCCTTTTTTGATGTCCACTGAAAATTTCAAATTTCTGTGGTTTTGGTTTCGGAGATATGACCTTATTCTTCAGGTCATGTCACGACTCAAATGACAAATACATAACTGCCGTTTTCACGACGGCCATCTGGTACACATTTGGTGCACATCTGGTACAGATTAGGCGCAGATTTGGTGAAATCAGGTTCAGTGTGTCTCTTAGCAGCTATCAGCTAGGGTTGCACTAATTGCTTCTCAGAGAAATATTTACCCTAAAAATCTAGGTATTTCACGAGTACCAAATCGGTACTATATTTATGGGTCCTTTAACGCCGAGAAAACGTTTATATCTACTCAGTCAGTGGTAGACTACCTAAACTGATTGTATCACATGACCTGCTTTATTGTATACATACCAGCTATTCTTAGCTAGCTTTACCTAAAAAAATGCGGGTTTTTTCACGAGTACCAAATCGGTACTAGTTTTACGGGTTATCCTACGTCCAGAAAACGAGTATCAATACCCTTCATTGTTTCGCATAAACTTTTATTACGTACAAATACCAGTGATTCTCGGGTATTTCTAGCTTCAAAATCCGGGTATTTTTGGAGTACCAAATCGGTACTACATTTACGGGTTATCCTACGCCGAGAAAACAGGTAGCTCAACCTTTTTGCGTCAAAATACCGAATTTATTTGTGTCACATGACCTTCTCACACGTATACGTACCGAATTGGTTTGTGTCACATAACCTGCTTACACGTATACGTACCAGTGATTCTTTGGTATTGTTACCTTAAAAGCCTTAAACTTATCCGAAAGTTATGAGGTACTTTAACACCATGATTTTTTGTGCTACACTTGTCGCAATTTGTGATAAAAAAGAACAAAACAATGATATGTAAAACGGAGTTCGCTTGTTTATTGGGTTCCAACGAGATGGACAGAACCGGATGAAGATCATCGATTTAATTAGGAAACATGTCATGACAAACAAATAATCAGATTTTTCGCACGATGTGGACGCAGTCCCTTCCCGCCTACACTGAAAATAAATTAACACTCGCGTGCCGGTGACACGAAAAAAAAGCACCAATGAGAGGCGTTTTGGTAGGGTGTAACACAACTCAACTGTGTAACTGTGGGGTGTAACGCCGAAGAATGGTGCAATTACTCGGTGTTCAAAATCAACACCGACAATTAACACCAATGCCACCTCAGACCAACCGACGCTACGGATAAATAACACCACCATTTGGTGTCAACACCCCGTGACAGAGACGTTATATCGCATACGCCACACAATGGTGTAGCTCCCAGTTCATTGATCTCTAAACGGTGTTACTAGCACCGTTACCATGGATCGGATATGGCCTTGGATTCAAGGTCAGCCGGCCGCCGGCCAGCGCGAGCGGCTGCGCGTGCACATGCGTAAATTCAAATGAACGGCGGCGTGTTGATTCGCGCTTCAGTTTGAGTCGAGTGACGCGGGGCTGTGTGGAGACTGGAGGTGGTGTGAGAATCAGGGCTGCGGAGTCGGAGTCGGAGTCGGAGTCGGTCGGAGTCGACAGTTGTGACCGGAGTCGGAGTCGGAGTCGGAGTCGCTTTTAAAAACCCGATCCGCAGTCGGAGTCGGAGTCACCGAAAATCTGTCGACTCCGCAGCCCTGCTAGGTCTGCGGAGTCGGAGTCGGGAGTTGGAGTCAGTCGGAGTCGACAATTCTGCCCGGAGTCGGAGTCGGAGTCGGAGTCGCCGAAAATCCATCGACTCCGCAGCCCTGTGTGAGATAAATAAGTGATAAATAAGTGTGATAAATAAGTGTGATAAATAAGTGTGATAAATAAGTGTGAGATAAATGTCTGGTCTGGTATGTTGTCAGCAGAGTCCGGTGACCACCCGTGCACTTGAGAAAGCGCCACTCACAGTTGCCGCAATTTTTGTTAATAACATTTGTTTATTGCTCGTCTCGGACGTTACAAAATAAATTGTCTTTATTTAAGGAATGCTTTGCTTTGTATGGGGTCTAGGCAAGCCACAGTATACCCATATGGACTTGTCACATAGTTCACACAGACCCATGCACACGTATATATATATATATATATATATATATATATATATATATATATATATATATATATATATATATATATATATATATATATATATATATATATGTTTGATTGAAAACGATAGCATACTTAGCTTTTACGTTCTTCTTAGAAAGCTTTTCTTTCCTCCGGATTGTCTTTTTGTGTAATTCTGGGAGATTATGTATAAGGTCCCCAAGACTCATAGATCTGTAAAATTCATGTATGTTTGCACTTTCAATTATACGACGCGTTTCGGAGAAGCGTTCTCCGTCTTCAGGTAAGTACACAAAACACACACACCGTCTTGTCACTGTCTAACGATCGCACTGTCTACTTGAATAAAATAAATAAATAATGATTTGTTTCATATCTAATTGTTCTAATTACAGTTTCGCGACGTTCGATGGGCTATCAGGGTAAAAAAGGACACACTTGAAAAACAATAAGCTAACCAAATCGTGAAGTCACAGTCATTGGACTTCCGGCGGGAGAAGCACAGGAACTCTGGAATAAGTGCCTACTTGTACTTGAACAAGCACTTATTCATTTAGAGTGATGATGCCCCTATGCTCGAGCTGGTCACACATGATCGGTGAGTATTCCTGTATGTAGGCTGCTTCGAGGATCTTTAGGCGTCTGGGGTTGGACTCACGTTGTAGGATGCTGGTGTTTTCCACCAGCTCAGCCCTTGTGATTTCCGTTCCATGGACGTTCCTCGAGTGTTCGGCGATACCGCTGGTGTGCAGGTGAGTGGTGAGCCGTCGTGAGAGAGTGTTCCGTGTGTGCCCAATGTAACAGGCCGTGTTGCGGAGCTTGCAATCTCCGGTTTTGCATTGATATTTGTACACGACATTTGTTTCTTTGAGCTTGCTCTCTGGTTCTTTGTTGCACATGATCAGGCTGGATGATGTCCGGGACTTGTAGTATATATGCAGCTTAACTTCGTGACCTTCCTTTGGTACCACATTCCTTATTCCTAAGAAGAACGTAAAAGCTAAGTATGCTATCGTTTTCAATCAAACATGTCTACAAGAAATATACTGCCTGCTTACACGAATATATATATATATATATATATATATATATATATATATATATATATATATATATATATATATATATATATATATATATATATATATCTATATATATATATATATATATATATATATATATTATATATATATATATATATTATATATATATATATATATATATTATATATATATATATATATATATATATATATATATATATATATATATATATATATATATATATATATATATATATATATATATATATATATATATATATATATATATATATATATATATATATATATATATATATATATATATATATATAATTCATCGAGCTGCAGCTACACCAAACACCGGTGTATCTCCTTCACAACACCGGAAGAGGGTGTACCCAATTGGCTACTAACACCACACATTGGTGTAAGGGTATTTGTTTTGTACCCGTAAAGAAGGTGCAAATTAATGGTGTAGCACCTTTTTATGGTGTAAAGACGTCGTGTAGCACCACAAACTGGTGTACTTACAGTGATTTAACGCCATACGCCAGTGTATGTGCCTGGTGTTACACCAGGATTCAGTGTATGCTTACACCAAAGCTTGGTGTTGAAACTACACCGGTGCAGGTGCTCAAAAACGGTGGGGTGTAAACATTTCCAAAAAAGGTGTAAACACCAGGAGCGGGTGTGAATTTATTTTCAGTGTACGGATGTCGTCAGCTGGCGGTCAACCGACCGGTGAGCATTGCCCCGTCCCGTAACGCAAGGTCTATACTCCCATTCGTACCTGTAACACCGCGTACGACACTCCACTTCTATGGCGCAATGCGCGATATCCGACGGCCCTGGCAGTTAGCTTGTTCGGTCGTCGATCCCCATTTGTCGGCCGGTTCAGGTTGTCCTGACGCTGGCCGACACTGAGCGTTGCAGTCAGCCAGGATCTGGCCTGGCCTCTGGATCCCAGTGCTGTTCCTTCACCTTGACCGCGTTTCTTGACATCCCAGTGCTGTTTCTTGTTGACTTGAAGGCTTGGTGCCCTTGCACAACACGATCCATCACCACACTCGACCGGGAAAGAAAGTCACGTAGCTCACTTCCACAATAAAACGCGTGAGAGGCGAATAGCACTCGCCGTGCGCGGCTCCCAGCCTCTACACACACCCATCACGCCGGCAACGGCGGTTCAAACTGGCTCCTACTGAAAACGTGCGCACCAAACAGCAAAACGCGGAACGATGATTGGTGGAGAGGAACACCCTTCTGCGCATGCGCGAATTAGGCCACGCCTCCTGTTAAAATTACTCACAAAAGGTAAATCTACCTAAAAAGCAATAAGGAGTCAGAAAACCGCATTTAAGGTACTTATACACCCTTACGAGTTGATGCATGTTACAGGTACCTGTTTTTCAATAACAAGTAGTAGAAAAACATGCTGGTAGAGTAGCCCTACACGATCGATTCTGGTTTGTTAGGTAGAGGTAACCTCTCTTCTGGGTAATGGTACCCCAATCTGCATAGTACTGTAAACCCATACCAGGTACATTTGCTATAATGTGTGTAAAAAGAACCATTGATGTACAGGGACCCAAAATAAATGGTGTATAATTATTTCTGTCCGGGTTTTAATATCCGGAGAAATCGGGATACCGGTACTCATAAGTGTAAAATTACCCACAGAGGGATACATTTTTCTCTGTCGCGGACATTACATTGATGTTTTTGCACATTCTGACCATAGGTCTTCTAAACATAGGGCATCAAATTTTTACAAAATGTTGCATCTTTATATTTTTGAACGACCATAACTTTGGTTGTACTTGTTTGATTTGGATGAAATCATAGGCGTAGGAACAGGGGGGGGGGCAGTGACGTACCCAAGGGGGGGCCACGGGGGCCAAGGCCCCCCCCCCCCTGAGCGCCGAAGGCGCTCAGGGGGCCCCTCAGGCCCCAGGATATTTTTTAAACACTGGATAAAACGTCTTTTACTCGGAAGAAAAATTGATATTAAAGTTTCATTTATGTGCCCTGGGTACCCGAGGGGCCCCTGCAGTCATCCAAGGGCCCCCAGTTTCCTGGGCCCCTGGTCGCCTAGGGGGCCTCTGGTAGCCGGGGGCCTGGTCTCATGGGGGCCCCTGATAGCCTGTGGCCCCTAGTCGCCTAGGGGGCCCTGGTCGCATGGGCGGGCCTCTGGTCGCATGAGGCCCCTGATCGACTGGGGGCGCCTAGTTGCCTAGGGGGCCCTGATAGCCGGGGGCCTGGTCGTATGGGCCCCTGATAGTCTGTGGCCCCTGGTCGCCTAGGGGGCCCTAGTCGCATGGGGGGCCTCTGGTTGCATGATATTGAGGCCCCTGATCGCCTGGGGGTACCTAGTCGCCCAGGGGGCCCCTGGTAGCCGGGGGCCTGGTCGCATGGGGCCCCTGGTTGCCTGGGGCCCCCGGTCGCCCCTAGTCGCCTGGGGGACCCTGGTCGCCTTGGGCCCCTGGTAGCCTGGGATCCCCTGGTCCTCTGGGGGCCCCTGATCGCCTGAGGGCCGCTGGTCACCTAGAGGGCCCCTGGTCGCTTGGGGCCCCTGGTAGCCGGGGGCCTGGTCGCATGGGGCCCCCTGGTCGCATGGGGGCCCCCTGATCGCCTGGGGGCCCCTGATCGCTTTGGGGACCTGATCGCATTGGCCCTTGGTCGCCTGGAGGGCCCTGGTCGCCTGGGGCAGTGGGGCCCCTAGTCATCTGGAGGACCTGGTCGCCTGGGAACCCCTGGTCGACTGGGGGCCCCTGCTGGTCGTCTGAAAGCACGCTTATCACCTGATTGATCCCAAATCATCTGAGTGGCTACTGGCTACTGGATATAAGTAGTGACTGGAGTAGGCACTCATCTGAAGGAGCCAATATCTTTCACAGTGCCGGAGATATCACAGAAAAACAAAAAGGCTAAACTGAATACCCCCCAATCTTGGCCCCAAAGGCGTCATTGGCTAACACAGGGATGTGGGTCGATACTCGATTTGCAATCGCATTTCCTCCTAAGTCCTATTCCTCCAATTAATACAGAGTGTCCCAGAATTACCCAAGCATTTATTTTCTGGCTAAAAGTACAATTGCGCTCGTTTCCTAGTGAAACATATAATAACCGCGTTTACATAGGGCTAGTTGCCACTTGCCAGATAGGTAGTGGAATTCCGATAACGAGACATTTATTCCCCATTATTATATTATATACCTACATATCCGGAATTGGAGGATGTTCAGTAATTGAGGCGCTTGCTCATAAAATGCCGTGCGTTTCATGCACACTCCTAAAGCAAAAATATTTTTACTTTCCAATTTTCCACATTTTCTCAAGGCTTAGACCGTTACAGAGACCGTTTTAATTGACTTTGATGAAGTTGAACGCGAGAAATCACAACCAAATGCTACATTAGGTTGTAAAGAACTGAATTGCGTTTTCCCACACACGTGGCGTTTTCTCACCTACGTCTGCAGGAGAGACCGGACCCACTATGCCCCCCCCCCACCATCGAAAGGTTCTTCATGACTCCCGGGGGCCCCCGGGGAACCTGGGGGGCCTATACACTGTGGGGGGCCCCTTCGAAAGCAGGTGGCCCCCTCCTGGGCGAAATCCTGGGTACGTGCCTGGGGGGGGGGGCAGGTGGGCAAGTGCCCACCCACTTTTCGAGGTGGGGGGCCAACCATGTGTTTTACTGGCCCACCCACTTTTTACTCGAGGCCCCTCGTCTCGATTTGAGAGGACGTCGTCACCTTCCAGAATAAACAAACTCGGTAAAAATAAGGGGTGAGACTAAATGCTTACTTCGAAATCTAAGCTGTGTTGCGGCATTTGCGGTTATGTGCGGCGTGTACCTATATTGGTAAGCGGCGACCACTAAATTAAAGATTCAACAAATTCATGATGCCTGAACATCGTGAACGTCGTGACAGACTATTCCCAAAGCTGATAGGCACAGAACCAAATGTGCACAGATTTCAAAATCTACTCAGCTCGACATCCCGTCCACAGCTGCTTAAAGTAGCTAAACTCGTAGAGGCGATCAAGGCACAAGTCACCTAGGCTATATGCGTGTTATGTGTATATGCATATATGTATGTATACCTGCACTCGATTCATGATCTCGATCTCCCCCGACATGGGGTCGCAGAACAAATGTCCTTATACGATGTGCGTGTTTTTTTTTTTGTATCACTGTTCGTCACCTTGTTTTGTATCATTTGTGTTCATTCGTATGTTGTACATTATGTAAATATGTTCCAGCTAAGTTTCCATACCCCGAGTGGGGTCGAGGAAAATACATTCATTCATTCATTCATTCATTCATACATTCATTCATTCATTCATTCACTCAAACGCTCCGACCGGTTTTCAATGAATAACACTACATACCAAAAATGCAAATCGCTCTCGTCATAAAATATTTAGATTTAAACAACTATGTTATCTACATCATCATTTTCAACTAAATTAATACCTACTTTCAACTTCACTCACTCATTCCTTCCTTTGTTGGCTCCAAACAGTCTTTCGATTGTCTGGAAATCGTCAGCGGGGTCGCGCACTGTGGGTCTAACAGCCATCTCAGAACCAGAGTTTAGACTAAGACCAGGCGGCTTTACATCATCCGGCATCGTAATGAAATGCACAAACACACAGAAAAAAATACGGAAAATGGGTACGACTGGGAAAGGATAGGATACAGGCAAATGATTGTTTCTCACATATGAAAGGACCAGGAAAAATGAAGGCACCTACACATGAAAGGATATTACAACGGAAAGGATGAAACTTTTTAACTTTTCTTGAGATAAAAAAATATGGCGTTATAACTTTTCTTCCATAAAAACGACGATCAACGATGAGCCTTATCTCAAGAAAAGTTAAAAAGTTTCATCCTTTCCGTTGTAATATCCTTTCATGTGTAGGTGCCTTCATTTTTCCTGGTCCTTTCATATGTGAGAAACAATCATTTGCCTGTATCCTATCCTTTCCCAGTCGTACCCATTTTCCGTATTTTTTCTGTGTGTTTGTGCATTTCATTACGATGCCGGATGATGTAAAGCCGCCTGGTCTTAGTCTAAACTCTGGTTCTGAGATGGCTGTTAGACCCACATTGCGCGACCCCGCTGACATTGTGATGTCGTCTTTTGTTTCTTTGCCGCATTTTAATGGGGATGGATCTCTGCGCCGGTATTCGGATGATTATGACCGCTATGCTCGTATTCAGGGGTGGGATGAGCGACGCAAACTTAACGTTTTGCCACTGACTTTGACTGGCATTGCTCGCGATGCGTACGATGGGCTGCCTGCGTCCCAGCTTGGCTCATTTGCTGGTGTGGTGGAGGGGCTGCAGTCGGCCTTTACCAAGGCGTCAGTGACTGACCACCATTTGGCGCTTCGGAACTTGCGCTACAGTGCAGAGGAGCCCCTGGATGCATTCGTCATTCGTTTCAAAAAGCTGATGAAGCTGGCCTTCCCTACTGTAGACGACCTCAATCCTCTCCTGTTCAGTCACTTCCTCGCTACGCTTCCGCAGGAGTATTACACTGCCGTAATTGCCGACGGCTTCCTTTGACTCTGCCGTCACAAAGGTGCGCAACATTCAATGTTCACGAGTAACAATCGGTGCTGCAGCATCTCCGCTTGCTTCCGCTGTGTCTCCCGACCAGCGTGCTCCAGGCTCTCAGTCATCTGTGAAACCAGTCCGTGTTCTTGAGTCTGAACAGTCTGTTGTCGATGCTCTGAAGTCTGAACAAACGTGTCTCTGAGCTTGAGGCCCGCCTGGCTGCAGTGACGCACCAGGCCCAGATAAACCCAACCGTGTCAAACCGTCCCAACCGTGTCCAGCGTCCGAGAGGTGACGCCGCTGCTTCAGTGACGTGTCACTGTTGTGGCCGTGCCGGTCATGTCCGTAACCGGTGCCGTCTGAATCGCTGTCGATGTTTTGTGTGTGGCGGTGAAGGTCACATCGCCAAAGTGTGCCCAGAACGACAGCAGGGAAACGACCAAGGGTCCGGTCGTTCACACGGGGTCGCCGGTCGGACCCAGTAAGTAATGATGAAAAGTCAATCCCAATCACTGATACGATGCGCATTACGGGAAGCGTGTCTGGTGTCAAGTGCGAGTGTTTGTTGGACACCGGCAGTTCAATCAGTATTTTGCATAGATCGGTGTTTGGCGCTCTTCCAAATGTGACCCTGAAACGTACCAGTGTAACTGCCAAGACTGCGTCTAAAGAAGACCTACCTTTGTTGGGTCGGGTCGTAGTGCCATTCCAGATCGGTGATGTCACTTACCCCCTTCCCCTGTTTGTGTCTGACGCAATTGACGTGCCTTGTTTGTTGGGAGTGGATTTCCTTCAACATTGTCCGTGTGTGATAGATTTGAGTCGGAGACGTCTTGTCATGGTTCCCTAGGTGTCCGTTCGCTCAGTTTCTGCACAGGCTGTGAGTTTGGGCTATGTGTCTCTGAGCTGTGACCGTGTGATTGCTCCTGGTAGTGAAATGGTCCTACAAGGTCTTGTGCCAAATTGCGATTACGTCGGCCCAGCTCTGATTGAGCCAGATGATGTCCCCTCAGGTGTTGAGGTAGTGCGTGCTATTGTCAATGTTGATCGTGCTTGTGTTCCCGTGGTCGTTCGGAATGTGACAACAGAGCCGATCACGCTCTTCAAAAAGCGAAGTTTGGCTTCGGTCGAGGTTGGATTTGTAGAGCAGGCGCCGGAGCTCTCGGCGTCGACAGATGTTGATGTGAAGAAACTGGCCAAACTCGATCAGTTTCTCCTCACTGACGAACAGCGTCAGAGAGTCCACGAGTTGTTGTCCCGCTATGCGGATATGTTTGACGGCCATATCGGCTTCACTGATGTGGTCACCCACGATATCGACACCGGCGACCACCCGCCCATTCGACAGGCACCCAGACGTGTTCCCCCTCACTTTGCAGCCGAGGTCAAGGCACAGATCAGTGAGCTGGTGGACCAAGGGATTCTCGAGGAGTCTAATGGCACACGGTTGTCCCCAATCGTTATGGTTCGAAAAAAGAACGGGAAGTTTCGTTTGGTTGCTGATCTGAGACGTTTGAATGCTTGCAGTAAGATTCCTGTGTATCAGATCCCGCGTATTGATGATACGCTGGATGCGCTGTCTGGTTCTGATACGTTTTGTCAACTTGACATGAACAGCGCGTATTTTCAGATCGGTGTGTCCGAGAAAGATAGAGATAAGACCACCATCACTACACCCTTCGGTTCGTACCGCTTTCGAAGGATGATTTTTGGTTTGGCAGGAGGACCTGCTACCTGTGCTCGTCTGCTTGATCGTGTGTTGGGAGATATCACGCCAAATGACTGTGTTCATTATTTTGATGACATTGTGGTTCACGGGAATGGAGTGGAGGATGTGCTGGCCAAACTTGATAAGGTGCTGCAGAGGTTGCAGGCCGCAGGGCTTACACTGAACCTGGAGAAATGTTCTTTGTTTTGTAAAGAGGTCAACTTTTTGGGTCATGTAGTGTCAGGTGGTGGCGTGAAAACTGATCCCGAAAAAGTAGCCAAGGTAGTAGACTGGCCTCGTACAGTCAAGGAACTGTCGAGCTTTTTGGGACTCGCGTCATATTTCAGAAAGTTTGTACGCAATTTCGCCGAAATAGCTGCTCCTCTGTTTCAGTTGACGCACAAAGATGCATAGTATCGATGGGGTGACATGCAGCAGAGTGCGTTTGAGCAGCTGAAGTGTGCGCTGACGAGCGCGCCAGTGGTCTCATTTCCCAGATTTTCAGCTGGTGCTGGTCGATTCCGGCTGGACACCGATGCTTCTGACACAGACATTGGTGCTACTCTCTTCCAGGAGCAGGATGGAGAGGACAAGGTGATCGCGTTCGCGTCTCACAGACTGTCGAAGGCGCAACGCAACTACAGCACAACACGAAAGGAGTTGCTGGCTTGTGTTATTTTCGTCCAGCATTTCAGACACTACCTGCTTGGTAGGCGTTTTGAGCTGAGGACTGACCATGCGAGCCTTCGCTGGCTTCTCAATTTCAAAAATCCCTCAGGAGTGCTGGCGAGATGGCTGGAGATACTGTCCGAATATGACTTCGAGATTATCTTTCGTCCAGGGTCTGAGAACGTACCAGCTGATGTCATGAGCCGACGTCCGCCGGTGACCCAGGATGCTGCGACTCAAACTGCACCAGAGAGTGTCCCGGTCATGAGAGTGTCTCCTGGCTCGTGGGCAAATGGCTTTCTTCGCCACGAGCAGGACCAGGACCCTGCAATAGCTGACATTGCGAGACACATGTCCACAGGAAAGAGGCCGAGATCGACGAACGTGACCCCCAGCGCTGTGACGCTGCTGAGACAGTGGCACCGCCTGAAGCTGCTGGATGGTGTGCTGTTCCGTGTGTATCGTGCCCGTGCAGGTGGAGAGGAGCAGTTGCAGCTGGTTGTGCCGCAGCAACTTGTTCCCGGTGTGCTGACATCTCTGCACGCAGGTCCAGCTGGAGGCCACTACAGTGCTGAGGCCCTTGTCGCGACTGCCAGACGCGAGTTCTGGTGGCCCAATATGGACGAATCCGTGAAGGATTTCTGCAGCCGATGCGAGCGCTGCAACACGAGAGCTGCCCCAGTGCCCCGACCGAGAGCGTCGATGGGCGAGCTTTACGCTGAGGAGCCTCTGGAGACCATTTCTATCGATTTCCTTTCAGGTTTGCCGACTACTTCACAGGGCAATCGACATTTGCTTGTGGTTGTTGACTATTTCACCAGGTGGTGTGAGGCTTGCCCAGTGCCAGACATGAAGGCAGTAACAGTAGCAGACGTCCTGGTGAATCAGTTTATTTCTCGTTTTGGCTGCCCGAGACGAATTCATTCTGATAACGCTGCCAATTTCACAGGAGCTCTCATCGAAGAGGTTTGTCGCCTGCTAGGCGTTGAGAAAACTAAGATTTCCCCCTATCATCCGGAGGGTAACGCTAAATGTGAGCGCATGATGAGAACCATTCTGGGAATGCTTTCAAAGCATCTGGACGGTAACCATGATGACTGGGATGTCCATCTGCCGCTATTGATGTTGGGCTACCGTGCAAAGGTGCATTCGTCGCTTGGCTACTCGCCGTATTTCATGCTCTTCGGCAGGAACCCAACGATGCCTGCCACTCTTCAGTTTCAGGTGCCGTCAACGAAGGCCAAAACAGCCCTGTGTCAGAGTACCTGGAGAAGCTCACGCAGACGCAACGGTTGAAACTGACCCACGACATCGCTATCCAGTCTTCCAACAGCAGACATCAGCGCAACAAGAGGCTTTACGAGAAGAAGCTGACACAGCATCAGTTCGAGGTTGGTGACCCTGTTTATTTGTTCAAAGCTGTAGTACCACGCGGTGAATACTACAAGTTCGTCAGGCCGTGGAAGGCAGCTATTGTGACCGCGAAGCTGTCGGATTTGAATTATAGAGTTCGTTTGCTGGGTGGCAGAAAATCGGTTATTGTACATCATAACAGGTTGAAGCCCAGACCCGACGGCTCAGTGATTACGGTCCCAGATAGTGACCTTACCTTTTCAGAGACTGCTAACCCGAACGTGGCGGCCGGAGGGGCAATTGATTCTACAGATGCCCTTCAGCCGGATGGGAGGACTGCAGGTTCTCCGCTGGCCGCCGGGCCAGCTGGTCCGTCTCACCCACAGAATGTGTGGCCCACAGGAGATGATTATGTCCCACCGGCTCCTCTCGGCATTTCAGACGCTGATGAGCCTGCTGGTGTGACGGACGTCACTGATGACTTGTCGACAGGCATTGCAGTTGCAGGTGATGACTCCGCTGTGACGGTTCCTTCCGATGTCGCTGCTGGGTTGGCGATTGGTGTCGCAGACGTCACCGAGGCCGTAGAGCCGGTGGCCGCCAGCAACGCTGGTTCAGCGCCGGTGCCGGCGCCACGCCACAGCTCCCGGATTCCCAAGCCTGTCGATCGTTTTGTTCCCGGGTGATGTGCTAGATTAAGAGATTGTTGATTGTGAGATATGTCATTGTGCTGTGTTGTGACTGAGTTGTAAGTTGGTCTGTGAAATCGTAGTTGGTGTGCTGTAAGGCTTATTGGGACTGTGCAGAAACAGAAGGAAGTTGTCGAGTTTGGTATTGGTGTAGCACCCATGTGTTGTCCGAGTGGCCACGACGACATCGCTTGGTTCCCTGTGAACGGGGATAATGCAAAGCACCATTGACTTGCCGACTTGCGACTTCTGAGAACGCACTTATCCTTCTTCCGTTAGCCACCACTTCCCTGTCCTCTCAGGCCGGTTAGAAGAGATAATTTGATAAAGAGCACCTGCACCAGGCAACCGTACAAAATGATGATGTAGATAACCTAGTTATTTAAAGCTAAATATCTTATGACGAGAACGGTTGGCATTTTTGGTAAGCAGTGTTATTCATTGAAAACCGGTCGGAGTGTTAGAGTCTTTAAAGGGACAGTATCACCATTTTGATGAAATTTGACATTGCATAGGCCCCACCTTTCTGGTCCGGGAACTGAAGACCGATCCTCGAAGCTCCACACCGTTATCCCGCTATCGCCGCTCAAAGTACGAAAGGTGTACTCAGTGGCGTAGGGGAGAGTGGGGTAATTTGGCCGCTTTTTTTAGAAAACGAAGTAACTTAAAATTGACGACACATTTCTGCATTTTCTCAACGCTGGCAGGTGTCGCATTCATTTTACTTTACTGGACAGTGAACTTGAAATGATAGAGTAATTACTTATATTGAAATTGTGACGTATTACAAAGGTCTGCAAGGCGGCCAAATTGCCCCACTAGCAGGGTTATTTGGCCGGGGGTGTGGGGCAATTTGGCCGGTGTTAGTTTGAGGCCATGATTTTTGTTATAGGCGAGTCAGCTTCAGATTCAGCAATGACGTGTGTCCTATGACGCATTTGCCGCATTTTGGAGGTTGACTCAGGGGTCACAGGGGTCAAAATAGCCAAATTAGCGGCTCTAGATGCGAATACAGTTTTTTACGAATAACTTTTGAAGTAATCAAGCTAGGCCAAAACTTCGGAGTACCATCGTAATTCTCTCGTCAGTCCGCATCCAAACATATATGTGGTGACCTCGAGAAGTCAAGGTCAAAGGTTGACCTCAGGTCACGTTACCTCAGGTCGCTTGACCTCAAGGTCACGTGATTTCAAGGTCATCATGCATATCATTCGATGCGCCTTGGCGAACTGAACAGAATGAGACCATTTGTGCGGCTGTACCATTTTTATCTAAGGATTTATTAGCAAAAAACATTTGATAACCTTTGATGACGTCACATGCTCTTACAGTTGACCAATCGGAAGTAAGGCATCAAAGTAGTCAAAGTTGGTCATGAATTATGTCATTTATGGTACAACTGACCATGAAAACTCGACCGTCCCAGCATAGTGACCATGAGCGCACCGGCCAAGTTGCCCCGCTAGTCCCGGCCAAATTACCCCATATTGCCATTCTGAAAATTTTTATGTATAAAGTCATCACGGCTATACGGAATTAGATGAAATTGCTCTTGGAACCGCTGAACACCCCCAAGAATGGCACTATAATGTCTGAATTCGTTTTCAGCCCAAATACTACATGTTATACAACTTTGTAAACAGAAGTAAAAGTTACCATTTTCTAATGAAATTAACGTTTTATTAATTTTAAATAAAACTACGAGGGGCAAAGTTTTGACATTTGTCCTCCAGTTATTTCTACCCATGACAAATGAGTAGAGACTAGAGTTATTTCACTCACTTTTATTAGACAACGTACAGGTGGGGGCGGCCAATTTACACCACCGGCCAAATTACCCCACTCTCCCCTAGCCAGAAATCAGCGAAAGGGGGGGGGGCCATGGTGCTCGAGGGGGCGACTTTTTCCCTTGAGAGGGGCGCCATAGTGAGCTAGTGACAGGGGGTCAGTCTAAAATGTAGCGTCATATATTCATGCATGATTTACAAGGTGTTCCTACGGAACCGGCACGAGTATCAGAACCAGGTTTCGCTGATTTTTCATGAAATCCAATTAATGCAATTTGCAGCTCAGTGTTTTTTATCAAAAGCGATAAAAAATCTTTATGCATATTTAGCAAGATATAGGAAACGAGCTCAGGCTACGGACATGTTATTCTCATAATACACACCCATTCGAATTCGAAACGGTAAAATATGCGTTGATCGATTGGCACAATCTTTATTCTTTGCAAAAAAAAAACATACAGGTTCACTCACTGAACCAAAATGACCTGTGGACTGCAGCCTCTCAAATATCTTCATTGAGGGCCAGTTCAATTTTGCTACCTCTCTATAAGTACCTATAAGTTACCGATTACCTATAAGTTAACCCGCGCCGTGCTGGTGGCCTGTGCTTTCCGTGTCGTGCTGGGGGGGGGGGTGTTTTCACGTCCCCCCTCTAACTCGGTTCCTGGGCCACGTAGCGACACGCGGTAAGGGGAAATCGAAAGAGCGTCAAAAATAATGACGGAAAGACTTCGTTTCAATTTTTAGGTCAGGTCAAAGGTCAGGTCACCAGAGGTCATCAAAGGTAAAATTGAGTCCATTTCAACAATTTTGGAAACTGCCAACGGCTAACTCGGGAACCAATAGAGCTACAGCGCCGCGGAAAAGCGCATTCGATAGCCCTTTTACAGGCTTTTCTGAATATTGCTCTCGGATTTGATCTCAGGTCAATGGTTAAGCCTCCAGCCAGAGGGCAAAAATTCCAAAAATAACAGTTTTTATGAAAAGCGTTTTTCTGCAATAACATTTGGTTCAAGGCAGTGACGATATTTCTTTTGCCTGCCTCGTGTTCCTCTCGTCGAGACGCGTCGAATGAACTATACGTTGACCTTGAAAGGTTATTTTAAAAATTTGACCGCAGGTCAAGGTCATGACCTGACCGTAAAGGGCCATTCTGCAGATCAGTCGATCCGTATCGTCGAGCTGACCACATCTGACGTGTTTTCACCGCTCTAGCACGTCTCCATTAAAAGATGAAGCCAAAAAAACCGTTTATGGTGATAAAATAGGTGACCGCTTATGACCTGAGATGACCTCAAGGGCACATAAAAGGACACATGTGCATTTTTACGATTCAGTGTGCTATGTTTACCTATGAACCGATGTTTAAGGGGTTTTAAACGACATTCGTCCAAAAGAGGCGCATTTCACTTTTCTCCCACTGACTTGAGGTCCCAAAATTGACCTGACCTTAGGTCACAGACATAAAAAGTCCGAGATGAACATTTTATGCATATTGTTAGTCTTATCAATCTCTAAAAGTTTCAAAAGTGATCGTTCTGTCGGTGTAGCTATAGCGGGTCTTTTAACTTTTTTTAGGTAAGGTCACTTGACGTGCCCTAGTGACCTGACCTTGAACGACCCTCATCTGAAATTTAACAAGCTGTGTAGAAAAGATGTATGAACAGGTGTACCAAAGACAGCGGAGGCGCTGCGCGACGCCGTTTTTGAGATGTTCGCGAGGAAAAAACCTAAGGGGGCGTACCCCCCCCCCCCCCCCCCTCCAGCACGGCGCGGATCAATGGGAGACAGTTGAAATGCTCTTCTTCTGAACGAAAACAACCTCAACCATCGGGATGCAGGTAAATATGACACATTTAATCGGTAAATGTCACTCGTGATGTGACCACTTTTATGTTACTGAGGTCATCTCAGGTCATGAAAGGTCTCCAGTAGATTTTGGACAATAACTTTTGGTAGAGATATGGTAGAGCAATGAAGCACCCTATATAATTATTTTCCTTCTCGAAAGTATGGATCGACTAATATGCAATATGACCTTTACCGGTTAGGTTATGACCTTTACCTTAGGTCAAATTCTCAAATGCCCTTTTAATGTCAAATTCTAGTTCATTTGACTTGTCTGTCTCGAAAAATGGAACACGATGCTGGTTGAACTAATCTCATGCAGGTCTGAGCAAAATGTAAACGTCCTCCGCGAAAACGTATATTTTGAGGCTAAAACGTTTACCTTAGGTCAAATCTGAGATAATCAATAAGAGAGAGCATAAAAAAGAGCTATCGAATATGCGCTTTGCTGCGGCGCTGTAGTTCAATCTCTTTCTGAATCCTGACTTATGCGCCGCTTTGTCAAAAAATGTCAACATCGGCGAAATTTGATTTTCGGTTGTCGCTGGTGACCTGACCTTCGACCAGTTCGACCTAGCCTTAAAATGATCTAAGTAGTTTTGTAATAGTTTTTGACGCTCTTTCGAACGCCGCCTACTGCGTGTCTCGACGTGGCCCACAAGCTGAGTTAGAAGTGGGTGTTCGAACACCCCCAGCAGGTTCAATAAAAAAACGCTTACGCTGGGGGCGGCACCCCACTGCTAGGCGCTGTCGGCATCGCAATAATGGGCGGCACAGCGTTGAGGGGCGCAACTTGCATTGAGGGGTGGCATTGTACGGTGAAGGGGCAGCGTCGCGTTGAGGGGCGGTATCGCAACGAGGGTGGCACTTACAAGGCTGCCTAATAAGGAACGCTTCGCTTGGCACATCCAAGCCCAGCTCGGCGCCGCCTAGCTGCTGCATCTTGAAAAGGGCCCTTGGTGTCGATGAGAAAGCCCCATTGTCAAAAAATTGCCTAGCGTCAGTGGTTTCGGGGGGGGGGGGGCGACCGAAGTATCCAATTCAGTTTCGCGTCAGTGACTACTGGAGGGCGTCAACGACCTCGGATAGGGCGAATGTGATCTTCAGAAGGGCACCGGGTGCTCTAGAGGGGTGCAATGCTTGGATAGGGTCACTGCTGCCTTCAGTAGGGCATCGGACGCTCTGGAGGGGCGCCATTGATCTCGGATGGTCCGACTGGGATTTTCAGAGGAGCATCAGTGGTTTCAGAGGGGCGCCATTGATCAAGGATGGGCCGACTGAAGCCCCGGTTCAGGTGAGCGCCAGTGGCTCTTGAGGGGCGCCAGCGACCTCGGATTGATGGGGCGACTGTGATCTTTAGAACGGCGTTGAGGGGCGCCATTGGGCATGGATGGGGCCACTGTTGCCTTCAGCAGGGCGCCGCAGGGAGGCTCTGGAGGGGCTTGAGCTTGGGTGGGCCGACTGTAGTCTCCAGGGGCGTTGTCTCGGATGGGGCGAATGTGATTTTCAGAGGGGTGCCGGGTAGTCTAGAAGGGCGCCATTGGTTTCAGAGGGCTGCCATCGATCTTAAGATGGGTCAGCTGTAACCTTCGTTTAGATGGGCGTGATCTTCAGAAGCGCGCCGGACGCTCTGGAGGGGCGTCATTGGGCTTGAATGGGGCGACTTTAGTCTCAAGCGGGACGACTTCAGTCTCAAGGGGGTGGGGCGCTAGTGGCTCTTGAGGGCGCTATTGATCTCGGATAGGGCGACTGTGATCTTGAGAAGAATGCGGGTGCTTTAGAGGGGCGCCAGTGGTTTCAGGGATCGATCTTGGATGGGTCGATTGGGGCAGCTGTGAACTTCAGAGGGGCGCCGGGTGCTCTAGAGGGGCGCCATCAAGCTTTAATGGGGCGACTGTTCCGTTCAGGTGGGTGCCAGCGGCTCTTCAGGGGCGCCATCGACCCTGGAGGTTCGGAATATTCTGGTTTCCGGAGGGGCGCCCTTCAACATTTGGGGGCTCAGGTCGTATTTGGGGGTGCCCTGGAGATTATTTAGGTGTTCAGGCACCCCCAAAGAGATATTGAGTTCGATCCCTGCCTGCACATCACTTTTTAATTCATGTTCTCTCTGTAAAACGGCATCAGCCTAGTCGGCGCTAATTGGGGCGCCATTTGGGCGGCTGGGCGGAAAGGGGGGGGCATGGCCCCCATGGCCCCCCCTGTCTACGCCACTTGGTGTACTACACTTTGAATCGTGCTTCACTATCTTCACTGTTTAAATGTTTGCGCCGTTTTGAATTGACCGCCAGTAATAAAACTTTTACCCTGGTCATTTCATCAAATTTTATAAAGCCAAAACGTTTTTCGCACTTATTCATCACCGTTAAATTCATTAAATAGTCGTAGGCAATTTCCGCTGTTTCCTTCGGATTCTAGCGGCTCAACAAAGGAATTCCTCCAGCTTGAATCACAATCTCCCTCCAATGTATGACGTTTATCACGTGATTGTCACGTGATATTTTATCCCATTGTCAATTGTCACGTCCAATTGTCACTCCCTCCAATTGTCACGTGATATTTTTATAGGCAATACCTAAGGCTACCTCTCCCTAAGGACAACTCAATCAGAAGAACGACCGCGTAAGCGTAGCGTCAATAATGTATTATCTGCGCCAGTTCTGTAGTAATTTTGCATGCTTCCAAACTGGCGGCCATGCTTGTATAGTGGTGGTTCGCTCATGAAAATGAATCATGAAAATGAAATGTGGTTGCAATATTTTTCACCAAGTTCGGTCCTCAAACTATGTTTTTCTGATTCAGAAAAATAAGAAATGCTAGTAAAAAAAAAATCAGCTCCATACATTGATTTTTTTTTCGATGATACTGTCCCTTTAACCCGCGCCCCGCTGGGGGGGGGGGGGCAGAATCTGCCCCCCCTCCCGTTTTTCGCCAATAACTTCTAAACGCGTTACGCCAGCGACGTCAAACTTTCAGTACCTTATTATACATCAATTTGGCACGTTCCCTGAAAATTTGAGCGAAATCCGTCGGAAATTTTTGAGAAATTGACGTTTTAGTGACGTCATGTTCGCCATTTTCGCCTCAAAAACGGCAAAATTTCAAACGCCGCTAACATCTTCATTTTTAAAGGAATCAAGACGTAACAAAAAAGGTTATACGTGATTCTACTTTGTCTATCAAATGGCTATCTCGGATTTTTGAAAATTTTGGATTTTGGTCCAATTTTTTTCAAAAAACTGACTTTTTTGGGAAAATAATTATAAAATCCAAAATTTTGAGTGTATCGAAAAAACCGGAATATATGTCAGAGAAGTGGTCAATGTGCACCTACATACCAATTTTTAGAAGAATCGGTTCAAAAATGTGGGAGTTATTCAAAATTTTATGACGTCATGACACACAAAAATTTTGAAAAATGATTTTTTTGAAAGTTCTAGACCTCGTACGGAAACAAAAATAGCACCATTCGATTCGACGTGAAAAACTGCATCAGATAGACACCTTTTCAGGGCTTAACAACCAACTTCAAAATTTGACCTCACTTGACCTGACCTTGACCTGACCTCGACCTGAAATTCATCCAGAGGTGGTCCATATCACTTATTGAGTGTGCCCATTGAATTATATGAGTAAAATGACCCATAAAACATGTGTCGCACATGCCCTTTTGTATATTTTGTTTTTGGTGACCTGACCTGACCTGACCTGACCTTGACCTTTGAATGACATTGTATGCAACGAGTATTGTCTTGGTAGTCTATGAACACGTTTTGGGCAATCAGTCTCAGTCCATTCTTCGGCAACTACGGTGCAAGGCCGATACTGTAGAAACTTGCATTTTGTACCCTTGACCTGACCTTGACCTGACCTCTGACCTACTTAAGCAAAAAAAATTGGGCTCTTAAGATCCGCCTTGTTGAGAGCTTTCGATTGCCGTTTTCCCCGTCTTTCTACGACCATCGGTTCGGAAGTTAGACAGGGGGGGGGGCAGAATCTGCCCCCCCAGCAGGGCGCGTATGGCTGAATAGCCCAGCGGGGCGCGGGTTAATTTAGTGGTCGCCGCTTACTAATCATGCGGCATACACGCCGCACATAACCGCCAATGCCTCAACGCAGCCTTGAACGCAGCTTAGATTTCGAAGTAAGCATTAACCCCGCGTGTGGTGAGCCAGGCCTTCTAGCGCATGCAGTATAATTTCAAGACTCAGATCATGCACATGCGTTGCTTCATAACTTTGGCTTTATTCAACAAAAAGGCAAGCACCATACCTGCAACAAAAAGCATGCGTCTCAAGCATTTACAAAGCAGCGTTGCACAGCGCAAGCAAACACATAAACACACCACATTCTCCCCGTGTTACAGAGAAGACGCAACAAACAGCATACAAGTAAAACGACAGTCGACCCAAGCCCAGCGCAACATGTGGCGGTAACATTTCGCGCGACGTCCCAATCTACAGGTCTAGACGGTCGGGAGCCCTACGAACACGAGAGGATCTACGCAAAGTGGGCGGATCAAGAGGTTGATCCGCAGAACGCGACTCAACGATCTGTGACGGCTCGGGGGGTGGGGACGCCCGGCCATGAGACTCCTGAGCACCCCTGTCCTGATTCGCTGCTGTCTGTGGCTCGCGAGGAAACTCAACGGGACCAGAGGCAACAGGGCTAGGAGCTTCGGTGCCGCCCTCATCAGCACTCCTATCAGACAGTGGAGCAGGGTTACCGCTGCTAGGGAAATTTCCCTTTTCTATGGAAATCAGCGAAGATCTAGGGATATATGGATTTCACACGAAATCTAGGGAAATGCCACAAACCCGAAAAATTGTTGTTTTTTCAACAATCGAAATCATAATTGATATAAGAATAACCAGTAACCTCATAATATAAATCAGAAATAGGAGCCAAAAAGTTATGTTTAAAATTATCGAATATTTCGCTCCTGGAGCTTCGTCAGCGATAATTACATAATTTTTTTTTTCTGTAATTATCGCTGACGAAGCTCCAGGAGCGAAATGTTCGATAATTTTAAATATAACTTTTTGGCTCCTATTTCTGATTTATATTATGAGGTTACTGGTTATTCTTATATCAATTTTATTCATCATGAGCCTCAAGCAGAGTTTCAGCTTTTTAAGACGAAATCATTATTGTCATAAATTATTCTTCCGCATTGCATGTCAAAAAATATGAGAACATTTTTCACAAAATTAAGGTTTGATGCTCTTGTTTTAAAGATATAAAGGGAATTACATAATACATACGTATGTATGTAGTTATATATAATTCTTGCTATTATTTCAAAACAAACTGCTGCTTTGTACCATTTCGGGTGCGGCTAATTTGTTATCAAAGTTTTTGTTTTGGCGTGATTTTTACAACGTCTAGCGCATATCACTTCCTTACGGTTAAACTGACGGTGCAAAATAATGCATCGACTCGTCTCTTACGTCAGCACTACCGCTACCCATACGGTAGTTTTCCGCGTCTCGAGTCGCAACACACCACAATTTGCGATATACCACTCAATTATATTATACCACGTACAGTAATTTGCTATAGGTATGCCAGCAATTTCATTAGAATCTCTTACGTTAACGTCACAGAATGTAGTAAATTGCTGTTTTGGGACGCAGCGACTATAACACGAATGGTTAGAATGAGGAAAGTACGTCAAATTCCATGAAAATAACCGTATCTAGGGAAATGATTTTTAAAATAGGGAAATTTTCGTAAGAATCTGGGGAAACCAGCGAGACGCCAGCGGTAACGCTGCAGTGGAGCAGCATCACCACGAGGAGCCAAGTCACGCACAGACACAGTGGACTCCCTCCCATCCCGGAAACGAACATGAGCAAACCGAGGATTCGCCTCGAGCAACTCCACCTCTTCTACCAGAGGATCGTACTTCGAATGACGAACATGCCGCCTCAGTAGCACGGGCCCCCCTGAGGCCAGCCACGAGGGGACAGAGCAGCCACTCGTAGAGCGACGGCTGTACGCAAACAGACGCTCATGCGGAGTGACGTTGGTAGATGTGCAGAGCAGAGACCGAATGGAGTGCAGGGCGTCTTGTAGGACCATCTCCCACCGCTGTACTGGGAGACCATGGGATCGTAAAGCGAGCGTAACTGCCTTCCATATTACGCCGTTGTATCTCTCACACTGGCCGTTACCGCGGGGGTTGTACGGTGTAGTGCAGCTGGAAGCGATGCCGCGACTAGTGAGGAACTGACGCAACTCAGCTGATATAAGGGCTGCACCCCTGTCCGAATGAATGTAGGCTGGCATGCCAAAGATCGCAAATAACTGATTCAGGCACGAGATCACCGTGGGGGTCGTCATGTCCGCGCACGGAAACGCAAAAGGGAAGCGTGAGAACTCGTCGACGACAGTAAATAGATAACGATTGCGAGAGGATGTCGGAAGAGGACCCTTGAAATCTATACTGAGACGCTCAAAGGGTTGGGTGGCCTTGATCAGGTGAGCTTGAGGCGGACGGTAAAACCTCGGTTTGCACTCGGCGCAAGCTTGACACGAAGAAGTGACACGCCTAACATCATCCACGGAGAACGGCAGGTTGCGAGAGCGGATAAAATGTATCATCCGGGTGACGCCAGGGTGGCAGAGAGAGTTGTGGAGCTCCACCAGGGTATCTGAGCTGACCGTCGCACAGTACGCTCTGGAGAAGGCGTCAGCTGGGAGGTTTTCTACCCCTCGACGGTACTAAATGTCAAAACTGTAGCACGCGAGCTCCATCCTCCATCGCTGGATCTTGTCGTTCTTGATTTTTCCAACGTGCTTGGCGTTGAACATGAAGGACACTGATTTCTGATCCGTTATCAGAGTGAAGTGGCGTCCAGTGAGATAGTGTCTCCACTTGCGGAGGGCCTCCACGATAGCGCATGCTTCCTTTTCCACCGCAGTGTTTTTGCTCGCTTGAGTTCAGCGTCCTAGAAAAGAACGCTACGGGTCTTCCTGCCTGGTTCAGGGTAGCAGCAATTGCCCCATCAGACGCATCAGTTTCAACCACGAACGGAGCGTCTTCATCGATCGAATGCACAGTGGCCTTCTCGATCTCATCCTTCAGTAGGTTGAACGCAGTACGCACGTTCAGCCTCTTCGTTGAGAGGGAAGGTAGAGGCTCGAGCGATGGGCCCCACCTTTGCAGAGTAGTTCGGGATCCACTGGGCGTAGTAGGAGAACATCCCAAGAGCGCGCCGCAGTGAGCCCACGCTGCTTGGAAGAGGAAGCTCCCGGAGAGGCCGGAGACGCTCAGGGTCCGGCTTGATTTCGCCATGCGAAACAGAGTACCCAAGCAGGGTCACTGAAGCAGCAGAGAACAGACACTTGTCAAGATTCAGAGTCAGGCCATGCTTCTTCGCAGCCTCCATGAACCTACTCAGGTTAGAGTCATGCTCCTCCTGGCTGTTGCCACAGATGGTGATGTCGTCCAGATAGGCGAACGTGTCTGCGAGGCCATTGTCCTTGATGAACTGATCCATGATGCGCTGGAAGCAGGCCATCCCATTGGTGACACCAAATGGGATCCTGCGGAACTGGTACAGCTGTTTGCAGGACTCGAATGCCGTATACGGTCTGTCCTCGGGGCGGATCGGAACCTGATGATAGGCAGACTTGAGGTCTACTGTGCTGTACAGCTTGTACTGGGCCACTTGATTTACCAGCTCAGAGATTTTGGGCAGTGGATACGCATCGAGCTGCGTGAAGCGGTTGATCGTCTGAGAATAATCCACCACCATCCTCTTCTTATGCCTCTCGTTTGTAGTCACCACTACCTGGGCCCTCCAAGGAGAGGTGCTGGGTTCGATGATTCCTTCAGCGAGCAGCCTCCTGGTTTCCTCTTCAATGAACCGTCTGTCAGGGGCGCTATATTGCCTGGATTTGATTGCAACCGGCTTGCAGTCTGTTGAGAGGTTGGCAAACAGCGAAGGCGGGGGAACAGAGAGGGTCGCCAGTCCGCGGACACTGAGTGGCGGTTTCTGTCCTCCGAACTGAACTGTCACACTGCTGTGCTGTCGCATGAAATCCTGTCCCAAGATGAGGTCACAGCACAGGGTTGGTAGGACTGACAGTCTTACAGCCGGATACATGTGACCATGGAGAGTAAGGTCAACAAGGCAGTAGCCGAGTGTTTGAGTCGAAAGTGCGGTGGAGGCCATAGACACAGTGTTTGACTGAGGGCGCACATTCAAGCTGTGTTCAGTAACAAGAGACTGGCACATAAAACTCTCAGAGCTGCCGGTATCCAGCAGTGCGCTCGCCTTATGACCATCAACACAAACGTTGACAGTGGCGTCTGACAGAACACCAGCGGAAGCAGAAGATACAGCAGACAGCACAGGGCCACTGAAGACGGCTGATGTCACGCTCTGGGGGGTGCGACAAACTTTTGCGAAATGCCCTCGTTTCCCACACTTCACGCACACAGCAGAGCAAGCAGGGCAAACACGGCGAAGATGACGCTTGTTACCACAGAAAAAACATGATTCGACAGTAGCAGAGAGCTGCGGGGCATGCACATCATCAGGCCTCTCACGTTGCACCCCGTCAGACACACCACACCCGGCATCCACCCCAGCCCCAGAGTTCATGTTCGCAGCGGCTGCGCTCAGGGGGGCGACTGGGGTCAGGTATGAGTCAGAGCTCCTCTGCGCCTGTTCCAGAGCCCTTGCCTGGTCAAACACAGTCTGAAGATCAAGTGACTTGTTCTCAAGGAGCCTCTGGCGGATGATCGGTGAGGTCAAGCCGCTGATGAAGGCATCTCGAACAGACTCTTCACGATACTTCTCAGCTGTCACAGACTTGTAGTTGCAGTCCTTGCTCAGCAGTTTCAGAGCCTGCAAGTATTCATCCAGTGTTTCCCCAGGCTGCTGGCGGCGACTTGCCAGCATGTGTCGGGCATACACTTCATTCTTGGGTTTCACATACAAATTCTCCAGTACTTCCACAGCAGATTCATAGTCCGCACAGTCCACTATGTACTCATAAACACGAGGTGCCACAAAGTTAATCAGAATGTCCAGCTTGTTCGGATTATGTTCCTGTACAGCATCCAAAGAAGTGCTGAAAGTACGGAACCAGTGCTTCCATTCCCCAGCAGCACTGCTTGAGTTGGGGTTACAGTCGAACCGCGCTGGACGAAGGAACTTGTCCATGCTGAGTTTTTCTTTTTGTTGAATAAATTGTGGTGAGCCAGGCCTTCTAGCGCATGCAGTAATTTCAAGACTCAGATCATGCACATGCGTTGCTTCATAACTTTGGCTTTATTCAACAAAAAGGCAAGCACCATACCTGCAACAAAAAGCATGCGTCTCAAGCATTTACAAGCAGCGTTGCACAGCGCAAGCAAACACATAAACACACCACACCGCGCTCGATGTCTCTCGGACGACGAAGATTCTACGTCGTCTGGCCTTGGTCTGGCCGGTCTGGCCAATCCCGTTCAAGGTCAGCGGGGGCTCGGCTGCGGTTATGGAACGTGATTGGCCGGACGGCGTAGAATCTTCGCCGTCCGAGAGACATCGAACGCGGGGTTAGGCAACCCCTGGGTTAGTCTCACCCAAGTCTCACCGGTCTCACCCCTTGCTTGGTTGCGTCCGTGGTTCCAAGCGACCCCCACCAAACACGATTTGGCAGCACTGTAATGACGCCTGCTGGGCGTGAAGTTTTCCCTTCACCATAGGGTTTACACACAAACTGGTCAAAGTTTGAGCCAGGATATACTAGTCTAAAAATGCAAAAAACGAACAAATTTTGGCATCAATAGATTCAGCATTTCATCGTGTGCGTCAAACCGTCCATCATTTGGCCTCAAAGGAGGTAAAAATTGTTCAAAATCGAAGTTGAAAAGATGCTTTCTGAGCACATAATCTGGTAGCAATCACGTGAGCTGCTATAAGCAGTTTATCGATAATTTACAAATATAATTATTAATATGCTGCTTTAAACAACATTAATCATACATTTTGAGCTTTCAGTACTTTAAAGGAAAAGGGCCACCTTTAACATGGGGATTGAAACTGAGATAGCCATCTTGTAGCCCGTGTCCGAAAACCTAACTGTCTAACTCATTACGGCCGATTTCGGCCTCCATTCGTAGTTATCGGCAATTTTAAAAGAAAATACGCCAGGAATGCGTCCTTATCCCAGGAATGCGTTCTTATCCGACAATACAGCCACCCGCGGCGAGGCTTTGTTTTTTTACCAATCAGCTCCAACCAGCTCAGCTTTAACCAATCAGCTTATCTGACACAATCCGACGAGTCTGTCTTCTGAACGCTGATTGGCTTGAGTGTGACGTCATCGCTATGCCATCATACAGTAGGTGCCGTAGAGAGTATCAACATAGTACCAATATGTTAAATAGTTTTAAATACTTTTTCGCAAATTGTGCACTTCTGGCACCAGTTTTAAAAAGAAAATGAAAAATAATAATGTCAAAATGAAAAACAACGATATCTTCATATTTCACGAAGGTGGCCCTTTTCCTTTAAAGGGACACTCCCACCTTAACATTAGTTTTGAGTTGAGATAGCCAAATTGGTGGCCATGGCCTGCAAATACCGGTTTGGGCACTCACAACATCGACAAATGCTTTAATTCGGAGATATGGAATTTCAAACTTGCAGTTTTCGGATTCTAAGGGGCTAGTGCATTGGTATGCCCCCTTAGAATTTGTGACGTCAGCAGAGATCTAACGATTTTTAAATCTTTTACTAAAACGTTTGGTAGCACGCGGTGGTATATGCTGCTTTGCGCGCAACAAATGCCGCACTTTCAAATAAAGTCGCTAGGAACAGCGGAGATCCCAAAAAGTAAACAAAAGTAAAAGTCTAATATCTTGAAAACCGGTGAATATTTTTCGATGAAATTTGGTAGATATTCGTTTTCGCTCTTTCTGAACCGAGCGACATCACTTTCGTGCCAATTCATTAACTTTTTTGAAGGTGGGAGGGTCCCTTTAAATAAGGTCAAAACATCGCAAAACACAAAAGTTAATACAATAGTCACGTGGGTGTCAGGAAATGTCACAGGTGCGTCAAATTTGTGACTGGGGCTTTACTGGGCTTTACTTTCAAACATCGGATCTACCTGTTTCTTGTAGGTATCTTGGTTCCAAGTTGGTTCCAAGCAAGAAGGCCATCTATAGAGTTCCAAGGCCGTATATAGAGGCGTAGTCAAAAGGGCGTAGTTAAAAAAATTAAAAAGCAGGAGCGTACCCCTGGGTAAGAACCTTGCACCTGGGCCTGAAGGTTTATTTAAGGGTGTGACGTGTGTATATTATAAATAAAGTAATCTTGTGTTTATATCAATATAGCCTTTGGCCTGACCAAGGCCAGGCAAAGTGAAAACAATACACAGGCTTGCATGTGGCCTTGTGTATTGGAGCATTGGATAATTTTGTCATTTAAGCTAGGACTAAGGATTCTGACAACTCTTTGTCTTTAGCTTTATCAGGGCCCTGTTTCACCGGTGATAGCAGCATGCTGCTATTCCATTTCGCGAGCTGACGTCACACTTCTGGTAGTGTTGGAGGAATAGACTTGTTGATGTCTCCATGGAAACCCAATTTGACACGTGTAATAGAGCAGAGTGCTGCTATCACCTGTGAAATGGCCCAGATTGCTCAGCATATTAGGGGAGGGTTAGCATTATGCACCCGCTTAAGCAGAGACGCTTCCTGTGCTTGAGCAATGTGTCTGGTGAATGTGGTCTCTGCTTAATACTGATCCTGGAATATTTTGGTAGTTAAATTTACCTCCACCCTTACAAATGAAGTCAATTAAATGGGTACAAATTACGGTATTCCAAGCCCTGCAAAAGGCGCATTTAGGTACAGCATGCGACCTAATATATACTAATAGTTAATACCCAGCATGCCCTAGTTGCGCCACGTGGAATAATGCATTAAGGAACCATGCAAAGTTAGCCCTTTTACTGACAAAGTAAAAGGGCTAACTTTTACTTTGCCAGTAAAAGTTAATATAACCCAAATGCCCATATTGGTCAGCAAGGGCCCCTCAGACCTACTGGGGTCCAACTCCGGCTTCTAACACCAATAATTGAAAGACCACTTTTTATAAATTTATACGATACCACTGAAAGCCTCAATGCCTAGACATAGCCCTAAATGCCATGGACGCGGGAACTGTGGGGGCAATGGGGCAAGCTGCCCCCCACAACTTGAAGGCTGTGGGGGTGATGCCCCCATAACTTGAAGGCATTGGGGCGATGCTGCCCCCACAACTTCCTACTGCATATTTCCGCTGAATATTTTGTTTTTGTTTAAGCTGTGAAATGTAATTTTTGGTAATTTTCAAAATAAAGTGGCCCAAATTCAAAAATAAAAATGGGGTAGTTTGGTTCTGGGGACCCAAGTTGTCCGGTTGGATAAATTGGAATGAAGGCAAAAGTAGGTGAGCCTATGAAATTTACTTAGCGTAAAAATTCATGTTTGGTAGCTCTGATATGGGGGCATTCCTCTCATTTCCATTAAAGTGACCATCCCACCCAACATTAGGTAGTTTTGGGTTGAGATAGCCAGATTTGGGTCCCTAGCTTGCAATTACCGATTTGGGCACTCATACGAGAAATGTTTTTATTCGGAAATGTAAATACAGTGAATAACCTTATGCTCATGTTATATGTTGCAAATTGATATAATTGAAACTAAATTGATATATTTTGATATTGCACCGTCATCAGAATAAGAATAGCAATTAAGCAGCGAAAAGTATGTAAAGTATGTAAAGTATGTATGTAAGTATTTAAAGTATGTATATTGTAATTCTGAGCAGTAATCGCCACGCATGTTGATTGTGGATCGCTCTTAAATGTAAATACAACGTAGGTATATGTATTTTTTGCCATTATGTTCATTATGTATATTTGAAAGCATTATCATGTATAATGTGCAAATGTTGACACGCACCTGAATAATTGTACCTACGTACTGATCGACCTTATCCAACGAGAACCATATCAAAAGATGCACGTTTTGTATTCCGTTTTAATCAGCTTTGTTTCGTTGCTTAATTGCTATTCTTATTCTGATGACGGTGCAATATCGAAATATATCAATTTAGTTTCAATTATATCAATTTGCAACATATAACATGAGCATAAGGTTATTCACTCTATTTACATTATTAATCATGCTCAGAAATACCATAGCTTACCTCCAAGTAATTCGGAAATATTTAATTTCAAAGTCTGCAGTTTTTGAATTTAAGGGGCTAGTGCATTTGAATGCCACGTTCGACGGCGCTGAGGTGAAGTCTGCAAAATTTTATTTTTTTTACGTTTTTTTTTCTCAAATTTACTTGATAACGTTATTCAACATTTCGCGAAAAGAAGTGGTCTAAATCCGAAGAGAAAATTGAATTTGGGGTACACTCGGGGGCAGATTGATGTTCTACAACTCTTTATCCACCGGGCTCCTATATGGTTCAGCATTGGCAGCAGCCGCCTAGTAGGGTAAGGTGCCTAATTAGCGACCCCCTTAATTTGAACCGTCATTGCTCACGCTCTGTGGGTGCCAATGTATTACTGGCTTGATTTTCGCAGAGATCGCTCATTTTTCTATTAAAATATATATATATATATATATATATATAGTATAGTCATTTCCGCCCCAATATTCACTAACGTATTTGTAGTGAGCATTTTGGCAAACCATTGCAAAAAACGCTAATAGGGAACTCTTCCCGAATAGCGACCGGGGAGGGTCGCTAATAAGTCTATGGGTTTCCCCATATTAAAAATGGCAAAAAATGCGACGCATGAAAAGATGAAATATGATCTCAAAAAGGTAACCTATACGCAAAGCACTCAATCACTCGAACAGGAACGTTTATCCAACACGTTTACGTAAGTAGAAACTGATCACGTGATGCACCGAAGGCGAAAAGAAGGCGGAAACCCAAATTTTGCGGGCAATCTCGTATGATATTCGAGGTCCGCGCTGAATTCGGCACCCCTGCAGTCGGTGACGACATTTGGCATCCCCTGCCACACATTGCAAGCCTCAGCAACACCTCATTTTCATTTCTCTCTTTTCCCCTTTCTTTCCCTTCTTGAGCTATTTGCGACCATGCCAGGCGCAAATAGGAAACATGAGTTGCGACACATTTTTAACCGCCACGCTGTGCACAGTTGAGCGATTCACTATGGGACAACGGCAATCAATTGAAAAAGGAATGTCGATTCAGAATAAAAAAGGTGCATCATCCTAATGTGCATCGCTTTTCATCAGAGAGGGCCCAAGCACACACGTTTTGGATAAGAAACTCGTCATTTTTATTTAAACTCACCTGAAACGTCCCACCAGAAACATCGACGACCGGAAAATAATTTAATTTGATAACCAAAGTATGGCTGACCTTTTGACGATATTTTTACCCCGTTTTCTCCTGCCAGTTTTTCTGTAGGGAGGTAGGTCGCAAATCGGAAAGGGTCGCTAATTAGGCACCTTACCCTACCGGTAGACTGTGCCACTTCTCTTACTTGTCAAGTGGCACAGCCTACCCACACCACCGTATTGGTATGACCATTAGCGTCGCCACGGGGGGGGGGGGGGACAAGCGGGGCAGCTTGCCCCCCCAACCTCGGACCGGGCACCCCCTGAGATCGATACAGATCCGATGAGATTTTGGAGTCGGGAAAAAATGGGGGTACCTTTCTGAGAATGTCTGTGAGGTCAGACTCGGTTAGAGAGTCTGACTCGCAGTCGCCAAAATCTTCAAGACTCCGAGTCCAGACTCGGAAATGTCAATGCTGTGATTCATTCCATGTTCCTAGTTCGTTCTTTATTACATTTTACAGCTGATTTTCATAAGTTTTGGAGTGCTGACATAATTTTCGTTCAAAGCGTGAAACGAAATCTTCGGGGCCTTTCTCAACTCTCTTCAAATGCCTGCGACAGGCTCAAGTACCGTACAAGTGTCGCAGGGTTCACGAGCTTGCTTTAAACAAAGGCTCCTAAGGAGCTCCACTGAACCCTAAAGAAGCTTTCAGAGGGCCCAAACCAGCCTCTGAAAGTCCCACTGGTGTCCATGTTCTCTGAGGACCCATACAGGGATTTTTGAGCCTTCGACCATTTCTGAGAACCTTAACTGGCCTCTGATAGTTCAGCCAAACTTTTGAGG
This sequence comes from Amphibalanus amphitrite, assembly GCF_019059575.1. Taxonomy (NCBI): domain Eukaryota; kingdom Metazoa; phylum Arthropoda; class Thecostraca; order Balanomorpha; family Balanidae; genus Amphibalanus; species Amphibalanus amphitrite. Next base: position 799,619 of record NW_024881598.1, on the reverse strand, counting down.
CGACAGACTTTGCTAACCCCAAGCCGGCATCTGAGGGGTCACAGCTCACGTGTCCCTCTGAGGTCCGCAACACATGTTTATTGTGTCCCTACGTAAGGTCCTTAGGGATTCGACACAGACCCCGAGGGTTCACTGTTATCCGAGGGCTCCAGGCTCACCCTGGGCCTAGTCTCTTAGCGCCAGCCGCCCACACTGGCTTCTGAGGGCCCCACCTTGGGCTCAGAAAGCCCTAAAGCACCACGTACACGTAAATATTTGAGGTGACCCACGCCGATCTCCGGGATCCTAAGCATGCTTCTGAGAGTCAGCACTGACCCTGAGTGGCCTGGAATGGCCTGGAAGTCCCAAACCTATCTCTAAGGGATCCCTTGCCGCTATGCCGTGCGTAACTTTTGGTTCCGTTTAACAGTTTTTGTTCTCGTTTGCAGCGCTTCCCTTCACACGAAAAACGAGAAACTTTTGTTCACACTCGAGCAGACATGTGCATGGATCCGAGTGATGGATCTATGATCTCAGTGGATCTCGAAGCAAAGTACAGGTTGGGATCTATGATCCCACCGGATCCGGCGTGAAAAATACATCTTGGATCTATGATCTTATATGATCTGACGATTATTTAAGAACATGGATCTATGATCTGAGTGGATCCCACCATGCACCACATTTGAAACCATGTTTTAAAGGGTTTCTATGCCAATAGGTGACACAAAACTGTGGATTATGACGTGCTATCACATAAAATCACTAAAACAGAACGTTTTTGAGTTGAAACAAGTGCTTTTTTTGGGATATATGTGTTGACAAAAAATAAGTGAGGATCTATGATCCCACTGGATCTCAAGCAAAAAATGAGACTCGGATCTGTGCTCCCTACGGATCTCTCGATATATTACAGAGCTGGATCTATGATCCAGTCGGATCCGAGATCAGGATCCGTGGGATCAGATCCCAGATCCATTTTCTCGGATCCATGCACATATCTGCACTCGAGTATACAAAATACTTCCTCTCACTTGAGCAAAGATGAATTACTTCCGATTCACACTTCCGACATTCACTCTCCGCCGAATGTCCAACTAAGGTACAGTCTGTCTTAAGAGTACCGCGCAAAGTGACGGTGGATCCATCGAGCCTGACTGAGCAAGGGCCTGCTAAATTTGGGTCACCGAAGCAATTGGCATCCTTGTCCATTCCCTAGGTCAATTGGTCGGTGACTTTTAAATTAAAACAGGCCCTTTCTCGGTCAGGCTTGATGGATCCACCGTCACTTTGCGAGGTACTTTTAAGACAGACTGTACGATCGGTGGCTGGGATAAGTCCTATGCATTTCACGTAAAACCTTTGCATGCATGCGTGAATGGAGGTTTTAGCAGGGTGATCCTGCTGATGACATCACACAGATCCGATTAAATGGAGCGTTTTTCACCTTTTCGGGCAATGATCATGAGCGTCGAGCGTCTACACAGGGGCCCTCTGCAGTGCGTCGGCAATCGCAGCCACTATATACTATAATTTTACCAGTCGTTTGTTTGTGTAATAAAATTTCAAAATTTCGATTTTCTGTAAAAAATTACATGTCATAGCTAGAAGAAAACCTTTGTCACCATCGGATTCCTCGCACCATTGCGCGTCGAATGATGTGTAAAACGAGTGAGTAAAGACTGGGGAAAGGCAAGTTTTAACACAAAAGTTGATTTTGCCCCCCCCCCCCCAACCGAAAATCTCTGGCGACGCCTATGGGTATGACACCGGGGCCCTGTTTCACCGGTGATAGCAGCACGCTACTATCAAATTGCGCGAGCTGACGTAATGTGATGAGGTCACACTAATGACGTTTCGTGTAATCCGTGAGCTGCGTTTGAAACAGAAATGCTGTCTCGTTGAATGCGTTTGATAACATTTGTTTGATCGCACAGCCGTGAAGATGTTAGCAGCAATATTTGATGACATCACACAGATTGACGGCGTCATGGTTTGTTGATGTTTCCATGGAAACCCAATTTGACACGTGTGATAGCAGCGTGCTGTTAAAACCGGTGAAACAGGGCTCGGGCTGGGTCGGCGCGGTGGCTGGAAGGCGATGTGGGCCGCGTGTGTCGTCAGCGCAGCGGTGAGGGTCGAGCCCGGAGGCCCGGAGGCATGGCTCGGGTCGGCGCGGCACGGCGGCTGGCGAGAGCTGGGAAGTGAGGCGGGGTGGAAGCATGGACCATCGCGCGGCTCATGGGCGAGCGTAGTTACCTAACTTTCGCGTCTCCCTTCGCCAATTATCGTACAGTGGATCTAGTAAGGATCTCCAGTCGTTACATGGCGTTGAGCCTCAGTCGAGTCCATGTCAAATTCAAGGAGAGGTCAGTACCGAGCTGGGTCCGATGGGGAGGTGGGCGGGGGGGGGGGGCGGTTGGCGAGGTCACGTGCGGGTGACCTGTCAAACAGCCCCGGCGCGGTGTGGCACTGCCGCACAAGCTGCCGCAGGCAAATGGCGCACTCCAGTGTTGTTCCATATCGCGGTGGTGGGCCGGGCGGCCGGTTAGCATGGCTGCTTGGAGGAAATGATAATGAGGCATGGGTTTGCTGTGGCCGGTTCATCTACTGTCAACTATGATGAACCCAAAGTAATGCAAATATGATGTTGGTAATGCAGCTGGCAATGGAATGCTAGCGAATGCTCCGAGCGCCCGAAGGATTAATATTATTTATGTCTCCTGAAATTTTCATTGAATATAATTCAAGCACTAGAAATATCGTATCGTTCGCCAATTTCTTGACCGGCTGGCGTTTCTTGCGTAGAGCGCCCTTGGACAAATAATTATCACGCAGGTGATTTATTTTTCGCTGGTGAGATGTCAAATCAAGTCGCTGAGAGGAGATGAGGAAAAGCGGACGAATGCCACATTTTTGTGCATAAAGTCTCGATAAAAAAGCTTTAAGTTATTATACGTGTAAGCTAAAAACAATAAGATCAGTTAATAAAAATATTTGACCCGAAATTGGCCTCTGTTTTCTCTAACCATGATTGCGTATAAGAGACAGGTCCGGTTCAACCCGACCCAACATGGTTCGGCTCCCCCTTTTTTTAATATAAATTTGGCCCGAACCTTTTGAATGAAAGGAATCATAAGGAAAGAGTCCCCGCTAAGCTGAGCTTGTTGCGTTGACCCTACCCTCTACCCTCCGATCAAGCAATGCCTGGTCTATGGCAGAATTTAGAGTCCAAAGTTTAACGTGCGCACATAGCCGCGCACGGCCGATCCCCTCACTGACTTCGCCTGGCAGCGGCCTGCCACCAACCACAACCATACCCGTCAGGAGCTCAAAAACGTCAAGCACACGTCGCGTTTCGAACCCGGACTTTTGCAACCGGGACGTGCGCTCTCACCACATGGAGTCCAACGCCCTACCGACCGAGCTATCGGGACGGACATTTACCCAGGGACTTCGTCTCGTGACATTGACAGACGTCAGACACTTTGGCCTAACTATAGCCGTAGCACTGAGCAAGCTGCGCAGGGCGATAGGTGCTCGTAGCGTTTATGTTGGGTAACCTGTGAGCTGAACGCGATGTCGTGAGTTCGTGTTCGAGCCCCACTCCCGGGTCTGGTTTTATCTGGTTTTATTTTAATCGATCGGAGGGTAGAGGACAGGGTCACCGCAACAAGCTTCGCTTAGCGGTGGCTCCGTCCTTGTGAATCCTTCCTATTTATATCAAAAAGGTTCGGACTAAATTTAAAAAAAAAATCTGGACACGAACCAAAACCTTTTATTCTACTGCAACACAGACAAGCACGATGACATCTTTCGCCAACATCTTTCCCCAAAATCCTCTAAAAAATGTCAAAATTATCGCTTATAAATGTCTAGCTAAGTTTCATTTTTAAAGAAAATATTTTTTGGTCATTTTTCTGGAGCCATTTTAACTCTTTCTTTTCGGATTCTTTTCGACCCGATAAAACTCATCAAAACTGAACGTGCCAAATGAAAAAAATACCCAACTCAAATAACATTTTAGAAAAGCCTAAGACTGTCATCATGCAACTATCGACTGAATAATTGCATACTATTAATACGTCCTAGATTTCAATTATCATTGTTCAAGATTTTGGCTGGAACTGGCGCTGCCTTTCGCTTGTCCGTTTGTTTGAGATAATGATTCCCTTCAGTCGCATTCTTGCTGGTTCCACATGAACAGGATACCACCATACCGAAGTGAACGCACCCGCAACCATCATCCCCTCCCCTCAGCCTCGGCGCAGTGGCGGGCGGCCTTGGGCGGCCCACTCCCGGCGCTACAGCTACGCACGCCCCATGCGCCGTGACACCGCGTCACTCCCCCTCCCTCCTTCCCCCACAATGACCGGTGACCTCACTTCCCTCGGGATTTGGACTCGCCCTACCCCGACCGTAGCGCCACGTGGTGGCTCTGGAGATCTTAAATAGACCCACTGTACCTATCAATTGCGCTAAAGCATTTGTTAAAATGCCCTATGCCCAAGACAGCGCCTATCATTTACTTGTTAACCCTCGCCGGCACAGGCCATTTTGAGTCCTTCGACGGCACAAGGGGGGGGGGGGGTACGACCCCCCCTCGCGTTTGGCCCCTGATCGAGCTAGAGCTTCGCGGAAAAAACGAGCGTGTTGCCCGTCACGAGAGGAAGCCGATGATACCCAATTTTTTGGTCCTAGGTCATCGGGTGACCTTCCAGGTCAGGTCAATGACCCGAAAACCGGGAAAATCGGGACCTGTTAGAAAGTCGTAAAGTGTGGCTGCTATGTGGTTTTCCGGGGTGCTGATCACGAATATCGTGTTAGTTTTGATCAGAGATGATGTCTTGAAGCATTTAGACCAGGTCGGGTCAGCTCAGGTCAGGTCAACCGGTAGGGTTGTGACGGGTATTCGTAATAGGTACGTGTCAACCGCCTCGGACAGCTTCGTACCATGTTACGAAGGCACCAAAACTACTTCGTAAATGTTCAAATGGTTGCTAAATTTGAATTCAGCTCCAAAAACTAGCCTAGAAACATGTAAAACTCGAAAAGTGAACCGAGGTCACCCGAGGTCACCAAAGGTCAATGACCTGACCTGACCTTCAGGTGACCTTGACACCCACCCTAATGCATGGGAGCAACCTCAAATCACATGTTTGAACGTTTGAAACCACGAAAAGCTTGCAAACGCGCGGCTAATGCGAGCCGACATGCGCCGAACCGCGATTTCGGCCAAACATGGTCACAGAAAAGAGGTCACAGGTCAAAGGTCATTAGGGTCAGGGTCATGAAATTTTCTGGGTAGGTGTAAAATTGATCAATGCGAGGGTACTGAAAGTTTCGTCGCGATCGGCCGCTTTTCACGCGAGTTATTCGCGAAAAACCTTAGGGGGGTTGCATCAACCCCCCCCTGTGCCGGCGAGGGTTAACAGTGTCCCACTACCTCTAGTTTGACTCTGGCTTATGTCCTGCCTATCGGCGAGCCGTCTGAGATCGCTCGCAGGCTTATCCCCGACCGTCTGAACTGGTCTGTTCTTTATTCGCAGTTTTTCTTGTAACCGACTGGTCTGCGGCAGGTGCTTATGTGACTACAACCACTCGATCGATCGGAAAGCTTGCAAGAACTCTCGCAGACCTCGATCGGCTGGAAGCCGCCGACACTATCTGTAATTGACAGAGGCAGACGTCGTTCACGATTATTGCATAAAATTTAAGGCCTCGGTCACACTTCACCGGATTGGACCAACGGACGAGAAACGGACGAGAGCTGTCAGCGTCCGGTGATGTCCGTTTGTTTCCGTTGGACGTCCGTTTGTCATCCGTTAATATCCGTTCCATGTCCGGTGGTGTCCGGTTGAGCACACCGGACCGGACACCACCGGACATGGAACGGATATTAACGGATGAGAAACGGACGTCCAACGGAAACGAACGGACATCCCCCGGACATCACCGGACGCCGTCCGTTTCTCGTCCATTGGTCCAATCCGGTGAAGTGTGACCGAGGCTTAACCTACGGCTGTCTCAAGAAACCGGGAATGGTGATGGTATCAGGCGGACAACGACGATCAAGTTCTTACTTTTAATAAATGCAACAATGTAGTAGGGCGTCTGTCTCTGTCTGTATCACAATGTTACCTACGTCGTGATGTAAAATGTGAAAACTTAGATTTTTCGGAAAATTACTGGTGGGCCAAATCTTTGAGGCTGGTGGGCCATTTTGGGTCACTGGTGGGCCATTTGGCCCACCAGTTAACATGCTAGCCGAGGCCATGTGCGCATGCATTTACCGTCTTGTTTTTTGTCTCTCCATGCTTAACACATATACCTACCACCAGTATAGCGCCGTTTGGGGCGACTACCTAACGGAGCGAGCGAGAGGGTGGGCGTTGCACGTGCGAAATTACGAGGGTGTACCTCTAGCTAACTTGTGCTCTGCACCCTACTAACGGGTCCCTAGGGATGTGCCAAATTTGAGCGCAATCGGCCTAGCCGTTCTCGAGATCTGGAAGCGGCATCCTGCACATGCGCACGTGCAAAATGGGTCCCAACAGACTTTTGCACGGCACCCAACTAACCGGTCCCTAACCGCGTACCAAATTTGAGCGCCATCCAAGGCCATCTATAGAAGGTACAGTCACTCCCCCGCCGACCAATCAGAGACAGGTCCTGAGTGACGTCACTCCTAATGCTCGCAAGGGGTACTCCATTCCTTTGCAACGTAAAAATGACTGACTTCATTTGAAGATTACTCATGACACTCTACACATAGGGGAGAGTGGGGTAATTTGGCCGGTGGTGTAAATTGGCCGCTCCCACCTGTACGATGTCTAATAAAAGTGAGTGAAATAACTCTAGTCTCTATTCATTTGTCGTCGGCAGAACTAACTCGAGAACAAATGTCTAAACTTCCCCCTCTTAGTTTTATTAAAAATTAATAAAAGGTGAATTTCGTTAGAAAATGGTAACTTTTACTTCCGTTTAAAAATTTGTACCTATAACATGTAGTATTTGGGCTGTAAACGAATTCCAACAATATAGCGCCATTTTTGAGGGTGTTCAGCGGTTCCAAGACCAATTTCATCTAGTTCTGTACAGCCATGACGACTTTATAGACACAAAAATTCAGAATGGCAATGTGGGGTTATTTGGCCGGGACTAGCGGGGCAACTTGGCCGGTGGCCGCTCAGAGTCACTATGCTGGGACGGCCGAGTTGTCATGGTCAATTATACCTAGTTCATGACCAACTTTGACTACCTTGATGCCATATTTCCTATTGGACAGCTGAAAGGGCATGTGACGTCATCAAAGGTTACCTAACGCTTTTTTGCTAATAAATACTTGTGTTCAGCTCGTCAAGGCGCATCGAATGATATACATGATGACCTTGAACTCACGTAACCTTGAGGTCAAGCGACCTGAGGTAACGTGACCTGAAGCCAACCTTTGACCTTGACCTATCGAGGTCGACACATACATGTTTCGATGCGGAATGACGAGAGAATTACGATGGTAGGTACTTTTAGTTTTGGCCTAGCTTGATTACTTCAAAAGCTATTCGTAAAAAACTGTCATCGCATCTAGAGCCGTTATTTTGACTATTTTCGACCCCTGTGACGGCTGAGTCAACCTCCAAAATGCTTCAAATGCGTCGTAGGACACGCGTCATTGCTGAATGTGAAGCTGACTCGCCTATAACAAAAATCATGGCCTCAAACTAACACCGGCCAAATTGCCCCACACCCCCGGCCAAATAACCCTGCTAGTGGGGCAATTTGGCCGCTTTGCAGACCTTTGTAATACGTCACAATTTCAATATAAGTAGTTACTCTATTATTTCAAGTTTACTGTCCAAGAAAGTAAAATGTATGCCACACCTGTCAGTGTTGAGAAAATGCAGAAATGTTGTCGATTTTTAGTAACATCGTTTTCTAAAAAAAAGCGGCCAAATTACCCCACTCTCCCCTATTGCTCAACCGTTGATGTCAATGGAAAGTCAAACTAATTTTCTAGCGACAAAAAAGAGCAGCAATATGCTAAGAAATCGCCGGTTTTGAAGATATAGACGATTTAAAAACCCTTTGCAGCAGCAGGAAAGCAACGTAAAAACGCATCGAGTTTATATTTTTACTATGAATAAATCATTTTCCATTTTCCAGTAGGGGAGAGTGGGGTAATTTGGCCGCTTTTTTTAGAAAACGATGTAACTAAAAATCGACAACACATTTCTGCATTTTCTCAACGCTGACAGGCGTGGCATACATTTTACTTTCTTGGACAGTTAACTTGAAATGATTGAGTAACTACTTATATTGAAATTGTGGCGTATTATAAAGGTCTGCAAAGCGGCCAAATTGCCCCACTAGCAGGGTTATTTGGCCGGGGGTGTGGGGCAATTTGGCCGGTGTTAGTTTGAGGCCATGATTTTTGTTATAGGCGAGTCAGCCTCACATTCAGCAATGACGCGTGTCCTACGACGCATTTGAAGCATTTTGGAGGTTGACTCAGACGTCACAGGGGTCGAAAATAGTCAAAATAGCGGCTCTAGATGCGATGACAGTTTTTTACGAATAACTTTTGAAGTAATCAAGTTAGGCCAAAACTAAAAGTACCATCGTAATTCTCTCGTCATTCCGCATCGAAACATGTATGTGTTGACCTCGAGAGGTCAAGGTCAAGGTCAAGGTCAATGTTGGTTTCAGGTCACGTTACCTCAGGTCGCTTGACCTCAAGGTTACGTGAGTTCAAGGTCATCATGTATATCAGTCGATGCGCCTTGACGAGCTGAACACAATGAGACCATTTGCGCGGTTGTATCTTTTTTCTGTAAGTTTTTATTAGCAAAAATGCGTTAGGTAACCTTTGATGACGTCACATGCACTTACAGCTGTCCAATAGGAAATATGGCATCAAGGTAGTCAAAGTTGGTCATGAATTATGTCCTTTATGGTATAATTGACCATGACAACTCGGCCGTCCCAGCATAGTGACTCTGAGCGCACCGGCCAAGTTGCCCCGCTAGTCCCGGCCAAATAACCCCACGTTGCCATTCTGAAAATTTTTGTCTATAAAGTCGTCATGGCTGTACAGAACTAGATGAAATTGCTCTTGGAACCGCTGAACACCCTAAATAATGGCACTATAATTTTGGAATCCGTTTACAGCCCAAATACTACATGTTATACACATTTTTAAACGGAAGTAAAAGTTACCATTTTCTAACGCAATTCACCTTTTATTAATTTTGAATAAAACTAAGAGGGGGAAAGTTTTGACATTTGTTCTCGAGTTAGTTCTGCCGATGACAAATGAATAGAGACTAAAGTTATTTCATTCACTTTTATCAGCTTTCGTACAGGTGGGGGCGGCCAATTTACACCACCGGCCAAATTACCCCACTCTCCCCTACCTAAGTTTTCCATTCTCCATTCCATCCTAAGAAAATAATAATTTTCTTAGGATTCATAACTTGCATAGATTAATAAGCTGCTTGATGTGGAGTATACCTACCTATGTACGCTTGTTTGCTTACTTGGGATAGGCCTTTTATCTAATCAGACCATTTTAGAGCAATCAGCAAGCAGTATTTCAGGGTGTCCCGAAATTGATGCGCGGTTGTTTTATCCTCAATAACTTATGAAGTGCTTGAATTTATTTCACGGCTTATATGCTATCATAGTCCCCATTCAGTTGCATATGCGGTCTATTGCACTCTAGCGTGCCACGTTTCAGGTTGTCAAGAGTCTCTCCTTTGAAACTACGCCATGCCGTTTCTGTCTTCTTAAACAGCCTCTTCTCTGAGCTAGATCGTGGGAGCTTGCTGAGCTATTTTCTGACGATTGTCCAGATAATTTGGATCGGGGACAGGTCCAGACTGTTGCTAGACGATGTCCCCTTCTCCCAGAGGCCTGGGAGCCTCGCTCGGCACCAGTCCTGGGTCTTCCTGGCGTGGTAAGCTGGAACACTTTCTTGCTGGAAAATGGCCCTGGACATGTCCGACAAAAGTTTGACTCTGGTTTTTGAACCATTTAATTTACCTTTTCCCCAGCATCTTTATGGCATCAGTCTTCTTCAGCACCTCGCTGACATAGTAATCAGCAGTCACGGTCTGTCCCCAAGGCACCTCGTGAAGCTCAGAGCGCCTCTGTAGCTCATCATGCTCCAAATGAAATTCTTCAGCAGACGTTTCACCGTCTCGACAGCGGACTCCTCAGAGCTGCCGTTGGCCTACATTTCGATCGTTCTGGCAGTTAGGGGCTTAGAGACCACAAAGGGCACCTCGTCACTAAAAAGGACGCATCTCCAGTTATGAATGGTCCAGTTTTTGTGGGTCTTGGCAAAATCCAGTTGCCTGCACTTCTGGACCACGGTAAGCCAGGTCGGCATCCTGAAGCTGTGCAGCTTCAGCTTCAAAATAGTCTTCAAATACTGGTGGAGGGTCGATTGGGATGCTGGGACATGCATCTCATTCAGTTTTCTTGTCAGCGATGTTGAATGGTGCTTTTTAAAGGTCGACTTTGCAATCACGATTTTCGCCACTCGGCTCAAGGGAGTCTTCCGCCTTCGAACTGTGCTGTTCTTGAGTGTCTCTCCTGATCGTTTTGGGTCCATCCAAAGTTTAATTGTCGCAGAGTTGACGCCCAATTTTCTGGCATCCTGAGCCTGGGTCACACCGTCCTTGATCATCCCCACCGCGCGGTAGCGGATCGGTAGTTTGTGCCTTTTCACTTTTGGTGATACGCAGTTTCTCCACGTTGCCTGTCTGGTCAAGAGTGGCCTCCCGCGCCCACTACTGGCCGTGGTCGGGTTAGCCGCTTGGTTCACGTGATCGTGTGACCAGCAAGATGTCAGTGGTGCCAGAGCCGGTAAAATTGCAGAATGTTCAGCACTCGGGAGGGACAACATAACATGCGGCACCAACCGCGCATCAATTTCGGGACACCCTGTATTGGAATCAGGGGAGACATTTGTCTGAGCGGGCACGGTTAATCGTCGAGACTGAGCCCAGCCAGTGGGCCCATGACCCAGTCCCAGCCCCCCTCCCCCTCCAAAGCACTCACTGCACCCGGCTACAGGCGTACTCCTTTGTGAGCTGTCCGAATGCGATATAGGTATACAGTTGCCCGTTAAGCCCGGAAAAGGGGGTTGAGGCGTGGAGAAGAAGGATTCAACTATCCTGAAGATGGAAAGAACAGATTCACGGAACAGTTGGAAAGTGTGCCTCTGCGTCGAATCACCATTCTGCCCTGGCATTGTCTCGAGAAAGAGGTTACACGTGAATGTCGCTGAGAGTGGGGCCATGACAATTTTGGATCAGGTGTAAACATGATAAACTGGGAGGTGATTTGTTATGATTCGCTACGCCTTACGCGGGTAGTTTGTGAAAGCCGGATCGGTTCATTTTTTCTTTTTTGCTGAGAGTGGGTACGACTAACCTGCAACGGAATTTAACTTTACTCCTAGGAGGGTAGTTAACGATCATTGCGGATACGCGTATGCGTGAGGCACTGGTTTACTCCCAATCCTCGTTTAATTGTTTTCAGTGTGGGGCCTGATAGGTGGGGATAATGGCTCTGTCTAGCATCCAAAAAGAAAGCATCGTCCTGGGTACGTGTCGAGCACAACTTAAAATGAACAACTGCTGTTGATAATGGCCGTTTGTTGCCATCTCCCCGTTCGCGAATCCTGAAGTTACGCTCCCTCACTGAGGCTCTTAGGCGGGTTATAGAGCATGAGGGATGTGGGTTCCGCATTTTCAAGCAATAGTTGTCAACAGTTGTTTTGTCAGAACAAATTAGCATATACGGCAGTTCAGTGTACGGCCCTCCAGGTATTAAGTGGTTGGTTGCCAACATCACAATAAGCGATCTGCATTGATGAATACGTCTAATGGGCAATGGCCGTTGAAAACCATTGCCAAAGTGTATGCGCGAGACCTCTTCTCATTTCTATTGAGTCATAATAGGTACAGGTGTGTCTGTCATTCAAAGTTATTACGCCAGTATAATGCCTTTTGTGGCGACTAACGGAGCGAGCGAGAGGGTGGGCCTTGCACGTGCGAAATTGCGAGGGGGTACCTCCAACTGACTTGTGCACGGCACCTTACTAACCGGTCTCTAGCGATGTGCCAAATTTGAGCACAATCAGCCCAGCCGTTCTCGAGATCTGGAAGCGGCACCCTGCACGTGCGCACGTGCAAAATGGGTCCCAACCGACTTGTGCACGGCACCCTAGTAACTGCTCCGTAACCGTGTACCAAATTTGAGCGCAATCGGTCCAGCCGTTCTCGAGATCTGGAAACGACCCCTGCACGTGCGCACGTGCAGCAGCACCCCAACTCTGGCACATGGATATGCATTGCCTAGTGGGTGCCTACCTACATGCCAACTCTCAGCGCAATCGGCTCAGTAGTTACCGAGATATTGCAACAATTACAAAAGTGACACCTCTCAAGTGGTTGCTGAGATATAAGCCTCGCAAAAGCGTGACCACGGCCGGCCGGCCGGCCGCTCATACTCAGAAATTTCCGTTAATCTAAGGAAAGACTACGCTCGCTTCGCTCGCTCCGTAACCAAAAGCACATAGGCTAACCAACCACTCTTTTGCTGGAGGGCCGTTCTGGCCGCCTGCTGTGCCCGTCGTAACGTCGTTGCATTTTCGCAACACTGATGGCGCCCGGTGTGCCCTTCGTTGCGATTTCGCAACGCACATTTTTACGTTTTTCTCGAAAAACTTTTGCTGCAGGCTAGAATTATTTTCGATTCCATGCAAGGCCCTGGTAGGAGCATAACATATTTTGATTTCATCGATTTTCATGATGGTCAATATTCCTAGGCATAAATGGGTTACATATTGTAACCAAGACAATAACTACCAAGCGACTTCACACATATTCTCTCATTTTGGCGAAAAGCTTAAGGGGGCGGTGTTCCCCCCGCTTCCCCTATGAGATATTGACGTGGGGCGCAGTACCTCGGGGGTGCGCGTTGCTCCGATCTACCCTACAAAACTGAACTGGTCTTGTTCAAGGTCATGCAACTGAAATATTGATCAGTGGCGTCGGAACACCTTCAATTAACCTTCCAGGTGGGGGGGGGGACATTTTTTGCCCCCCTTTAGTTTTTTCGATATATCTCCAGAACCGATGCGCTGATCGTCACCAAACTTTCAGTACCTACCCTCCCGTGAATAGCTTTTGCACATTGTGACCAATTTTTTTCCAAAGACTATAATAGGTGTGCTGCTGATGACGTCGGAGTGACGTCATTTCTGCCATTTTCGACCCCCATAAAAGGTTTTGCGGGAAGATTTGTCAGGCCTACAGCTTTAGAGATACAGAAAAATGTTTTTTTTAACATAAAAGTTGTAGAATCATCAGAGCTACAAAACTGCTATCCCATATTTTTTGAAATTTTTGAATTTTGACCCCGAAAAATCAAAAATATATTTTTTTGAATATAATAGCTGAAAAATTCAAAAAACTTTTTTGAAATTCGAAAAACCGGAATATATGTGACAGTCCCTACCACCTTCTATCCACATACCAAATTTGAGATCGATACCTCTTTTTTTGGCCAAGTTATAGCGAAAAAAAACTTCAAAATTGATGACGTCAAATTTTCAAACTCAATTTTTAGCATTTCTAGACCCAGGGGTGTCGATTTGTGAAAATGGTTGGGGGTGCCCTGAGCTTTAACCCTCGTCCGTATACATTGGGGGGGGGGGGTCAAACGGCCCCCTCGGTTTTTCGCGAATAACTCGCGTAAAAAGCGGCCGATCACGACGAAACTTTCAGTATTGCCCTCGCGTTGAGCAATTCTACACCTACCCTTGAAATTTAACCGGCGACCTGGTGGGGGGGACTATTTTTTGCCCCCCCCCCCTCCAGACTTTTCAATATATCTCCAGAACCGCTGCGCCGATCGTCACCAAACTTTCAGTACCCTCCCGGACATCAATTATTGTGACCAAAAATTTGTCCAAAGGCTATGATAGTTTGGCCGGAAATGACGTCAGAGTGACGTCATGTTCTGCCGTTTTCGACCCAAAAAAGGGTTTCGCGGGAAGAGCTGTCAGGCCTATAGCTTTGCAAATACAGAAAAATGATTAAACATAAAATCTGTAAATTGGACAGGGCTACAAAACTGCTATCTCGGATTTTTGAAATTTTTGGATTTTGACCCCCAAAAATCAGAAAATAGATTTTTGGATATAATAATCGAAAAATCCAAAACGTTTTTTGAATTTCGCAAAAATCGGCATATATGTGATAGTCCTTACCGCCTTCCATCCACATACCAAATTTGAGATTGATACCTCTTTTTTTTGGCGAAGTTATAGCGAAAAAACTTCAAAATTGATGACGTCAAATTTTCAAACTCCATTTTTAGCAATTCTAGACCCCGTAGCGCAAAACAAAGACCACCATTAGACTCCCCGTGACGAGCTGCATCGAATCAATACCCATTTTATGCAAAACTATCAACTTTAAAAATTGACCTTTTTTGGCCTGACCTTGACCTGACCTTGACCTGAACTTCACCAGAAAGTGACCTAAGCCGTACCTGATAGTCTTATAACCAACACCATTGAGTTGGAAATGAAAAATTGGCCATAAAACATGTATCACACAACCTTAGTAAAGTTGGGCTCATGTGACCTGACCTGTGACCCTTGGTGAACTGACCTGTGACCTGACTTGGTATTGCCAGTGACCTCTAATAGCAACATATCTACTAGGCAACTGACGCCCTACCGCTGATTCTCGACAAAATACGTTTTCCTCGGTGTTATAGCGCATTCCCTAGAAGACCCGTGAACGGTGAAACATTTCATCTTTGACCTGACCTGTGACGTCATCGGTGACCCCGAGGTCAATGAAAATAGGTTTCGCTCGACAGTTTTTCCGGGGCTATCAGACGCCGTTTGAATTTTGACGATCGGCCCAGTAGTTTCGGAGTTAGGAGGGGGGCTATGAATAGCCCCCCCCCCCCCAGTAGGGCGTGTTATACGCAGACCCCAGTGGGGCGCGGGTTAACCTTCACCCATTGAGCCTCACTGGGCAGAGAATGACAGACTCAGCACTTTTTAAAGTTCTTTGTCATGAAACATCATGGACTGCGGTCAGGAGGCGAAAAGCAAGCCGTCAAGTCGACATTGGCTTTTGAAGCTGACGACCTTCCCATGTTGAGACCTTTCAGGTGACGCCTTTGAGTGGTGTGTGACTCGGTTCTTCCCCGCAGAAGTCATTCTCGTCTTTTACTTTTGGTTTCAAGTAATTCTAAAATATGAATCGTATGCTGTCTGTCCGAATGATGACCGAGTCCCGGTTAGAAGCACACTCAGACGGTGGGTAGCGTCTGTGAGATGTGTCAAAAATGGACGTCTTATTGCAAAACGTTTTCCCAAAGCCATTTGACACCATGCGTGCTCGTTGTTATGTTTTTCCTGTTTGCCATGTTTTTGCCTACAAGACAAGCATGCCTAAATGTTCATAAGTATCAGAAAAAAAAAACAAAAAATGCGAGGGAGTTTTTTTGGGTTAACTTTTTTTGACATCCTGCATTTACCAAAATCGTCGACAGGATTCCCACTGAAAGTCTGAAAGACGTCAATACATTATCGTCGGGTCCACTTGGTTAGGGGCCACCGCGAATGTCTCTCACCCGGTGTCGACAAGAGTTCTAGCGGCGCCCCTGGCGTTAGGTAGGTACGGCACCTTTCTATAGTTTTGTCATAAGCTTGTAGTTTTTGACAAGCATATAATTGAAGCCGAGTTTGCCATCGCCTCCATTGACTCAGCGATGTAACACCAAACACGGTATGTGACGACTACGGAATGTAAAATGTTTGTTGCCTGTTCCCTGCAGACAGCCGCGGTGACCATGGTTTCTGGGCGCGCACTGCACTTTGTCCTCAAGGTCGGCGACCGTCCGGCCACCACAAAGTTCTTTCGGGACATCCTCGGGATGAAGATCCTGCGTCACGAGGAGTTTGAGGAGGGCTGCAAGGCCACGTGCAACGGCCCCTACGACGGCAAGTGGAGCAAGACCATGGTGGGCTACGGCCCCGAGGACTCTCACTTTGTCGTCGAGCTGACGTACAACTACGGCGTGTCCACCTATCGGGTCGGCAACGACTTCCTCGGCCTGACGATTCACTCTCGGTCGGCGGTGGCGGGCGCGCGGCGCGCCGGCTGGCCGCTGCGTCAGCAGGGCGACCTGCTGGTGACGGAGGCGCCCGGTGGCTACCCGGTGCTGCTGCGCGACCAGGACGCGCCGGCCGGCCACGACCCGGTGCGCCGCTGGAGCCTGGCCTGCTCCGACCTGGAGCGCTCGGTGGCCTACTGGGGCCAGACGCTGGGCATGGCGGTGGAGGAGCGCGCCGCCGGCCGTGCCCTGCTCTCGTTCGGCGGCGACCAGGCGCGACTGGAGCTGGTGGCCAGCTCCGCGCCGCTGGACCGCGCCGCCGCCTTCGGGCGCAGCGCGTTCGCCGTGCCAACGGCCGAGCTGGCCGAAGCCGAGGCGCGGGTGCGCGCCCAGGGCGGCGTCGTGCTCACGCCGCTGGTCACCCTGGAGACGCCCGGCAAGGCGAACGTCAGCGTGGTCATCCTGGCCGACCCGGACGGCCACGAAATCTGCCTGGTGGGCGCCGAGGGGTTCGCGGAGCTGTCGCAGGTCGACACGGAGGCCGACGCGCTGCTTCAGAAGGCCATCGAGGCCGACAAGTCGGACCAGTGGTTCGCCAAAAAAGGCGGCAAGAAGACAGAGGCCTAGAGCTGTTGGGCGCCGCGGGGGCTTGCAGCTGGGCGAGCCATGACAGGGACACGCGCCCCGGGCTCACCGTTCGGTCGGAAAACGAGCGAACGGCGGCTACCTTTCACCGTCACCTGGACGCTGGTTAGTTATGTTGCTTTTGGTGGAATTTTTTATATCATTTTTACAACGGGGCTTTTGCGCAGGAGCGAAGCTTTGTCTCATGTGAACGACGCGCCCTATTGATCTGTGCAGCGATATTGTGTTTATCTCGTACTTACCCTGTATACGAACACATGCCAATGTTGGAAAGCGCGCGTTGGAGAGGGGCATGCCATTGTATTTACGTATACCCATGGTTGTGGTGTTGGTCTTGAACAGCGATTCAAATACAGTGCAATTAAGCTTCGTGTCGCCTGGCCTAGTGCGCTGTCCATGAAGTTGGCGTCAGTCAGCCTTCCCGGTACCGATTGTTTAGCTGATGGCATGCGAAGAGCATGCTCGTGCCTGTGGGGCTCATTAGGTGGCCGGCCACCTGCCGCCGCCGTCTGCTGAGCGACTCGATACCGACCCAGCCGGCCACACCGCACTGTCCAATCACACACCATGTATATTATCCGTTCGGCCATCACAGCAGCTGCCCGAGGCGGTGCGGCCAATGGACGGCTGCCCGGCCCCAGCTCCCCGGGCACGGGCACAGGTACCGTACTAAGCAGCGCCGTCCCACCACAGTGGCCACTGGCACACAGCCGCCCGCCCAGCCCGTCCCGTACCCCAGCTCAGCCGCCCGCCCAGCCCGTCCCGTACCCCAGCTCAGGCGCCGCTCGTATGGTACCCCAAATCAATCGAGCGCAGTAAAATAATGACAAAAGTAATGCACTCACATTAGGGAGGAATGATGAGGTTAAATAATACGCGAAATCAACAGCGTTAATGGGCAGATGGAATGATTCGACACGGAATGCTAGTTGACAGAGAATGATACAAAGCAGGGCGGAGCACGCCGGACGGCGCCCAGCTCCAGCGGATGACGGCTGGATGGTCCCTGTGTGGGATTAGCGCGCCGCTCCTCGACCGGCCGGTGGGGAGCGGCGTGCGGAGGCGCCCGGATAACCTCGCTGATCGCAGGCCGCCGCACCATCTGCTATGGCCATACATTATCCAAATGGCACCAGACTGCAAGCGGTACCATTTGCGCGCCGCGTCGTTAGGGAGGGTTCCGGAGCGCCAGTACACCTCGGCGGTGATCTACGGCCCGTTTGTCAGCCGCCCGTCCCGCCGTCAGAACCGCAGACACCGTCCCGTCGTCAGAAACACACACACTGTCCAGCAGTCCGGAGTCGCACACACTGTCCAGCAGTCCGGAGTCACACACACTGTCCAGGAGTCCGTCCCGTCGTCAGAAACACACACACTGTCCAGCAGTCCGGAGTCACACACACTGTCCAGGAGTCCGGAGGCACACACACTGTCCAGGAGTTCGGAGTCACACACGCTGTCCAGCAGTCCGTCCCGTCGTCAGAAACACACACTGTCCAGGAGTCCGGAGTCGCACACACTGTCCAGGAGTCCGGAGTCACACACACTGTCCAGGAGTTCGGAGTCACACACACTGTCCAGGAGTCCGTCCCGTCGTCAGAAACACAGACACTGTCCAGGAGTCCGGAGTCACACACTGTCCAGGAGTCCGGAGTCACACACACACAAACACACACACACACACACACACACACACACACACACACACACACACACACACACACACCTACACACACACACACACACACACACACACACACACACACACACACACACACACACACACACACACACACACACACACACACACACACACACACACACACACACACACACACACACACACACACACACACACACACACACACACACACACACACACACACACACATTGTCCAGGAGTCCGGAGTCGCACACACTGTCCGGGAGTCCGGGGAGGGGCTGATGGTGCGGCCGTCGGCTACGACACGAAAATGCACTGGAGACACCCGCACAGATGTGAGCGACAGCACAGTAGTTATCACATTTCTGATGGACATCACGATAATATGGTTTGATGTTGATTTGGGAGGCTGCGGAGAGCGACCTACCCGAGACGGGGGTGAGCCGGGTCGGCTCACACTGCGCCGCTGACTGCACACGGTATATCGGACGCCGCCCAACGCAGCCGCCCTCCTCCGAGACACGATTAGATTGACACACGCACGGCGGCGCCGTCCCCGATAAAGGTCTGAACGACCGCCCCCATCCCAGGCCTGGCTGTGGTAGCAACTACAGCGTAACAGACCACAAAAGTCACACCGATTACACCACTCGGCCACTGTAAAACACATTGGAGGGCACGCCGAGCGACTGGCGCGCGTTGCACTGCACAATGTCAGGGCCGCCCGCAATATCGGGACGGCACTGGCGCCCCGTCACCAGTGGAAAACAGCAGCGCCGGCTAAAAACAGTCCTAAGCTCGGCCCCGCCGCGCGCCCACACAGCCAGCGTTTGCACGCGGCCCTTCACTGCCTCGGCCGGGCCGTGTCGCTCTCAGTACATGGCCTCGTGGCCGGTGAGGATATACAGGTTCTTGTTGTCGGAGGCCGTCTGGTCGGGGTCGCTGGCCGGCACGCTTTGCACGGTGATCACCCTGCCGGCGCGGGTCTGCCGTCAGAGCAAACACACACAAAGACAGAAACATCAGATACACATAGACACACACACACACACAGAAACAAACACACAAAGACACAGACTAGTGGTGTCGATCGGATACCAACTTTTTGGTATATCGACCTACCAGGCCGATACCAACTTCGTATTCGGTATTTCAAACCTCATGCATTTGGTATTTTGTTGGTGTTAAGTACTGTCTCCACGTGTAAACATTTTCGGTTTTTACGCGTTTTAGCAAACGAGAGTTTTGCGCTTTTTTCGCTTTTTAAAGGTCGTTCTCCACGGTACATGTTTTGCGCGTTTTGAATGACGTTTTAACGCTTTTTTGATGTTTTGCGAGTTTTTCATGATCCGGCGTTGATCTGTACCATTAAATTACACGGTGCCATCTCCACGGCGGAAGATTTGTCAAAAATCGAAAAACGCGTGGCTTCATAAAATCAAAAAACTGCAAAACTCGTAAAACGCGCCGGGTTGTGTCATGCAAAACTCGTAAAACCTTTAAAAAACGCAAAACTCTCATTTGTAAAACGCGCGATTTTATCCAAACATTTGGATCGAATGAAAGTTTTCCGGTTTTTGACAAGGATAAGAAGGTAATCCTTCTGCTATTAATACCATTTTACGGTGAAATGGATGCAATGGAAAGTGTGGAAAGCGATGAAACGCAATTTGATTAAGCCAATTATCATGGCAAGTACTCAGACAACCATACCAATAACTTCTGTTGCTATTCCGACGATGTGGATGTCAAATAATTACATAGTGAGTCTATGGATAACCGATATTACGATATACGATCATTTCAGATAATTGATAATTAACTGATGTCATAGCGGTGATAACAATAGGGGAACGTGATGATACCCCTATGTTCTGTCCGAACAAAGTCCATATTAGAACGATGGCGCGAGACAAAAGGCGCATGAAAAATGAAATGTGTTACACTGATGAAGAATGTGAAGAAATGATAACGGCGGAAAAAGGAATTGGAAATTTGGCTCAAAACTTGGTTCATTGTGGTATTGTTATTGCTTTGGCTCGACGAATGAATGAAATGTTTGCTTGCGTTTCCGTTTTTTCTTGATTGGAAAGATCCGGCACTTTTGTTTAATGTTGCAGACACAACACCCCTATAACTATCTTTACAGCGAAAATCGAGGGGTTAATAGAAGCCGTGCGCCTGATACCTGCCCTGTGGGACAAGAGGGCCACGGCATACAGCGCACGAAGGGCGGAGAAAGATGTTCTTTCTCTGAAATTGAAATTGTTCTGAAATTGAAATTGTTCTGAAAGACTGACAAACTAAAACCGTAAAAAGCGAAAAACTCGCATAACTCGCAAAAGCGAATGTATAAGATGCACTGATTTTGGTTAACAGTTGGTATTTCTATCGGTTTTACCATTTGGTTTGGTTTTCGGTATTTTCCTATTGTTTCGGTTGGTATTTGATTTGGTATCGGTTTCCAAATTTTCCGTATTTGACATCACTAACACAGACGGACACAAACACAGACAGACGAACACAATTAACCAAACACGCCGGCTTGACTGCCAAACACGGTTCTGGGAAGCGAGAGGCGCGCTGCCACCCCAGCCGAGCGGACTGCAAGCGACGCCGCTCTTTGGGTAGGCATGGCTGCCTAACAGAACGGACGTGTGACATGAATGGACAGCACAGATAAGGCCGCCGAGCGAGACCGCTGACAGCACATCTGTCAGCCGAGGAGCACCAGCGAGGCGGTCTCGGAAGGTGCACTAGTGCTGCACGTCCTCCAGTATGCTATTTACAGCCGAGTGGTCAGTCAGGCCTGCTCACCGGTCGTTGCCGAGGAGCCGGTAGACGCGCGTGGTGTCGGTGATCTCCTGGGTGACCTCGCCGGTGACCAGGCTGCGGCCCTGCACGCCGTGCGGGTGAAACGCCAGCACACTGTCGGCCAGAATCACTGCCGGCGCGCCGACCGGTCAGGTCAGCGCCGCTGCACAGACCACTCGGCCAGCCAACACCCCGGCACCCACACCGCCGCTGCCGAGCGCTAGCACCGGGCAACCGACCCAGCGGCACATCGGTCACTTATACAGGGTATCCGAAAGTTCTGGCGCTTTTCAACATTTTCTAAAACAAATGCCATTGGTTCATAGATACTCATCAATGGATCAAAACAATGACCAGGGACACCAAGCCACATGTATCCGCTACGTGTTCATTCAATGTAACCATCGTCGGCGCCGACGACGGCCTCGACGCAGGGGAGGAAGCGACTGCGGGTTTTGACGATGTGGGGCATTTCCAGGCCCTCCATGCCGTCATGATGCGATTCTTCAGCGACTCCAGGTTGGGGTGATCAATGGCCTAGATCCTGTTCTACAATACAAAACGCTTAGCACGCCTTGGTCGAGCGGGTCAGGTTAGGAGAATAAGGTGGCCTGATCTCATTTCGCCACGGTGATCTGGCCCGGCAAGCTCCTCTGTCAGTTTAGCTTGAACGGCAGCGGCAATGTTGGAGGGCGCTCTGTGCTGTTGAAATGCGAAATTACCCTAAGCCCGCGACCGCCTGGGGGGTCGGATCCGACCCCCCCCCCCCTCCGTTTTTCTTGAATAACTTATGAACCGCTTACGCTATCGACTTGAAACTTGGCATACCTTCTCCCCCATCAATTTGACGTCTCCTGCGCAATTTTTAAGAAAAAATTTCCATTTTTTTAGATATATCGATTTTAGTGACGTAACTACATGGCGTTTTCAGTCAAAAAGTGGTAAATGTTTAAAAAATCGCCAAAATCAGGGTTTTAAGCAAATTGCAAATTAAGGACATGAATAGACGCAGCTCAACGAGTTCTTTAAAATGGCTATCTCGGATTTTCCATAAAATGCGTTTTTCTCCCCTAAAAATTCAAAAAACTACATTTTTTGGAAAACAGCTAATAAAATCCAAAATTTTGAGAATTTCCAAAAAACGGAATATATGTTATAGAGCTCTATTTAAACATTAGATGTCCCAAATTTCAACTTTTTATCTTGATTTTTGACCCCCAAATTGTAAAAAATAGCTAAAACACTCATAGGGCATGGTGACGTCATAAGCATTTTCGTGAATTAGAGGCACTTCTGAACATCGCATGTGAAAACAAATGGCACCACTAGATTCCTGGGACAAAGCTCGTTTAGAAAAGTGCATTTTTATGTCAAAAATAAAAAATTGAAAAATTGACCTTTTTTCTTAGCCCTCGTTTAGTTATGGATGGTATAAACGATTTTTTGTGCTTTCAATGCACACTTATGACCAGTACAGTGACTTGGGGTCACATATTTTTTTTTTTATAAATTTAGCTCGAATGTTTGAATGGACGGATTGACAGAGCCGGAGTCCACGCTAAGCAGAGCTTGTTGCGTAGACCCCGACCCCTACCGTCCGATCGCGCAATTCCGGGTAACGGGAGAATTTAGATGCCAAAGTTTAACGTGCCCTTCAAAGCCGGACACGGCCTGTCCCACTCAACTGACTTCAACTGGCTGCAGCTGCTCCCACCAACCGCAGACCATCCCCGTCAGGAGTCTCATATATCGAGCGCCGGAGCGTCTCGAACCCGGGCTCTCACTACCGGGAGTCCGATGCTCTACCAACTGAGCTACGGGACAGGCACATATAACCATTACCATCGGATTCGGCGTGAAAAACAAGCCATAAAACATGTGTCGCACGCCCATGTAGCAGAAAGTGAAAACCGTGACCTTTCGTGACCTGACCTGACCTTGACCCGTACTTAGTATGACCCCTATACGCACATGGTACCTTCACTAGGCCTTTGAGGTCATTTTTGGTGAGTTTCGAGCAGCAGCTGTCGATTCCGCTGTCCGTAAGCCTAATCATGCAAAACCCCAGAATTTTACCTTTGACCTGACCTTGACCCGAAAGTTGACCTCAATCTTAAAATCTTAAGAGTGCTTTGGGAAGGTCTCGTAAAGACCTTTCGAACGCCGCCTCGCGGGGCTCGATGCGACCATTGGTTCTCGAGATAACAGGGGGGGGGGGGTCGGATCCGACCCCCCCCCCAGGCTGTCGTGGGTACAGAAACAGCCCAGGCGGTGCCGGGTTAGGGCAAGTCGTCTTGACCCTCTGGTTGATGTGGCTGTCCAGGAACCCCTCGTGGACCAGCCTGTTATTCATTTATTCGACATTGACGAAGATGATGGGTCCATCAGACCCCCGCATTTTCTTCGATTGCCGCGCTGAAATGCTGCCCCGTTCTCGGCAGTTTTGACATACCGCTATCGTACCGGCCTGAGGATATTTTCTAAGGAATTCCCGATTCGCAATAAACCTTTACCTGCTAAACCATTCATCGAA
The DNA here is from genome assembly GCF_019059575.1 of Amphibalanus amphitrite. Classification (NCBI taxonomy): domain Eukaryota; kingdom Metazoa; phylum Arthropoda; class Thecostraca; order Balanomorpha; family Balanidae; genus Amphibalanus; species Amphibalanus amphitrite. The sequence goes on along the minus strand of NW_024881598.1, from coordinate 775,833 downwards.
AAACGCCGCATCGCGCTGCAACTCGCGCCTCGTTCAAGTCGCACCCGGCCACCACGCGTAGGCATTCAGCGACAAGGCGCATCTTTGCCCATTTACCCATCACTAAACACGATTCCAGGGCCATATTTACACGACCCGTAGCTGAGCGGTCAACGAGTGGTCATGTCTGTGGTGATTGGCTGAATGTCCAATAATCAAAGCGCGCGTTAGTCGGCGTCCAAAAGAAGCGCCAGGACTTTCCGGACACCCTGTACTGCACCATCAACATCTTCCTAAAATATCGACTGAGGTGGATGGCAAGCATAAATAATGTAAGCCGCCATCGGGCGGGGATGAACGCTCGTCAGACCTATCCGTTTTGTACACACGGCCGACTGCCGAGCGACTCGCCTCAAAGGTATCGAGTCATTATGGCATATTCCAAGATGGCAAGTGCGTGCCATCTTGCGCGGGTTAAGGAAAGAAAAACTCAGCACCAGAGGCCCGATTTGGCTCTGTGACGATTTCATAACCTTGTAAAAAGCTCGATAGCCGATGAACCCATCGAAAACTCTGAGTGATTCTGCATCAGATAGCCACCTCCCTCCCGTCGTCAATGCGCCTCCTCACTACCCTGACACGTGGCCAGAGGTCGAAAAACTGCCCATCCCTCCAACCGGTGTTGGAGCAAATAATTGACCGAATATCAATGCAAACGGAAAATAATCGATCACCAATGATCAATATTTTACCTGCATGGCCATTCCTTGCATCCATGTGCAATTTCAAGCCTCAGCCAATGATCCGCTGTGGGTACCTTCTAACCTACCCACGGCCTGGCTGACTTGCTCCCAGTTGCTTCCATCTTCCTGAAGCAAGTCGGTGTCAAAAAGGCTGCTTTTCCCGTTATCACGAACGGAATTTCGCCCTTACAGCAGTTGTAGAAGGTGGCAGTTTTTTAGAGCGTGCAGTCCGTGGAATAGATGTCGCTGCGGTCCGGCCGCGATATCCAGCGACATCTACGCGCGGAACAGTAAGAACTTAGAAGCACGGGCACGGCATTAACTCTTGCACGCCTTTGTTTCAGCGCATTGAAGCTGTCTGACGCTAACTGTATTGGTGTTCAGTGTACATAGAAACGCGAGAGGGATTCAAGTTCTTGACCCGTGCTTTAGGCTGTGCAACAAATCATTTTTCTTGTGGAGCAAATTTTAGGTCGGTTGGAGAAAGTCTAACAGTTTTTTCGACCTCTGCACGTGGCTATCCACCACGGCATGGCGTGCTGGCCGCTGGCCGTCCGTGCTGTCGAGACGGTTCGGTTTGCAATGTGAGGGCGCATGTGTCGGGGAAGGGAAGCTGCGTGCTGCCCGGTTTTACCATATCACAACAGCGCACGGCAGCAGCCACACTTACCAACACTATCTACGGTGAAGTCAAACTTCAGCTCGGACACCTGGCCTCTTGCACTCTTTGGTTTCCCTTCTAGGTCCACTATCTAAAACAGAACAATGGAAAAGAAGTGTTAGTCAAAAATACATCAGTACAAAATCAGAGCATTAGCGTTACGCGATGTGGCGGCAACCGATCACTGAACGGAGGCCAGACTCGGGTCCAACCGATCACTGAACGGAGGCTAGACTCGGGTCCAACCGATCACTGAACGGAGGTCAGACTCAGGTCCAGTAGGGAAGACTGCGAAGAAGTGAGCCATTATATTCACGTCGGCATTGAAAATAACTGCAGCAGTATCTGTCGGTGTACCTGGTGCGTAACTGACTGAGTAACTAACGGTGTATGCAGTGTAACTGCAGTGTAACTGACGTAGCTGACTGAGTAACTGACGGTGTATGCAGTGTAACTGACGTAACTGACGGTGTATGCAGTGTAACTGCAGTGTAACTGACGTAAGTGACGGTGTATGCAGTGTAACTGCAGTGTAACTGACGTAAGTGACGGTGTCACTCCAGCAGTAATTGACGGCGTAGCTGACGGTGTAACTCACTGTGTAAGTAGCGGTGTAACTGACGGTGTAAGGTGTAACTGATGGTGTCCCTCCAGCAGTGAATGACGGTGTAGCTGACGGTGTAAGGTGCAGCTGACGGTGTAAGGTGCAGCTGACGGTGTAAGGTGTAGCTGACGGTGTAAGGTGTAGCTGACGGCGTAAGGTGTAGCTGACGGTGTAAGGTGTAGCTGACGGTGTAAGGTGCAGCTGACGGTGTAAGGTGCAGCTGACGGTGTAAGGTGCAGCTGACGGTGTAAGGTGCAGCTGACGGTGTAAGGTGCAGCTGACGGTGTAAGGTGCAGCTGACGGTGTAAGGTGCAGCTGACGGTGTAAGGTGTAGCTGACGGTGTAAGGTGTAGCTGACGGTGTAAGGTGCAGCTGACGGTGTAAGGTGCAGCTGACGGTGTAAGGTGCAGCTGCAGTGCCGCAGACGGCGGTGGCGGCTCACCCGGACCGTGTCTCGACAGGCCACCAGCACGGCGTCCTTGTCCATCTGGATGACGGCCGACACCGGCGGGCCCTCGGGCTCGGCGGCCGGCGCGTCCGCCTCCTCCTCCTCCTCCCGGCCGTCCACAAACCACGAGCTGGTGGCGTTCTGACGGCACACACAGTACACGGGTCACACAGCTCACACTCAGTACACGGGTCACACAGCTCACACGGGTCACACCAAACGGCCTTCCTCGCAGCTGGTGGGTGCAACTGCAGACTGAGCGGCTCACGCCCAATGGGTGCCCCATTGGGCCTCGTGGGATAAGATAACCCAAACGGAGCCACTATATGCGCCACTGCCCACGCAGTGGGGGTTGGGACGCCGCCCCGCCGACGCGGCTGGGAGCGTGGCCATCGGATGGCAGCGTTCAGTCGCCGTCAGTGGCCATTCCTATAAAGAAAAGAACGGAGGGACGCTCCATCATTTCTGAGATTAGACGGAATTTGGTTATCATAAAAGGACGAAGACGGAACCCGTTCAAAGAACGAGGCCAGAATGACGCTACCCCTACCCAAAAGGACGCGTTTCCGTATCATAAAGAGACAAAGACGCCTCTAGTGACGTAAGACTTTGCGTTGTTCGTGAAAAATAACGCATCAGAAATAGCGCTGCTCTTCAGCAGCACTTTTTTACGGCATTGGTACGGCGTTTAGCTGTTTGCCAGAGAAACTTGTGCGAAATGTGTTTCAGGCTGCATGTTAATCGATATGTGAACTGTATGATATTGGTCGCGAGTTATTTCATATAAAAAATTGTCAGTTTGACATGTAGACCGTACCTATAGACCGCCACCTTATCGTTCTGCAGCTATCGTTGTTTATCAGGCAAACATATGAACAGGAAGGATTGGACACCTTGAGATGCAATATCCAGTAAGTGGTAGGTGTTTGTTTCATATCTTTGCCCCGCAAGAGTTCATTTAGTTGCGCTTAGTTATATTGGACATTGGGCATGAGAATAAAAACGATCATGTTACATGTACGTCTCGGAGATCGACTGTGTCCGCCTCTGACTGAAATAACTAAGGCTCGAAGGAGGTCACGCGCATCATGACTCAAGTGACCTCCGAGTCGGGACTAAATAATAACATAACTTTATAACAACATGTGTCCACGACACAACACTCTCCTCCCCTTAGACAGCTCCACTAGTGAGCTTGTCTTTTGGACACACGCTCAGACCTACGTGGTCCAGTGTCGAGCACACTGTCAGTGGCGTTACTCTCATCACGGCTGCTGTCGGCTCCTGATGTGTCCGTTTCAGGTTCCGTCTGACATTCCGCGTCGTCCGCTCCTCGCTGACTAGCTTCTGTTGTCTGTGTCTGTTGTCACCGAGACACAGACTAAGTTATGAAATCATCTAAAGTGTTTGTAAAGTTCCACGATACGGATCTAATATCCTGCTGTGCTATGGCCATTTCTGGTCAGGTCATGTCTTTGAAGTAGGCCAAATTTTTCAAATGACCTTTAAAGATCAACTTGCGATTCATTCGGGCGTTTTGATAAGAGGAACGAAGAGGCTGGTAAAATTAATTTCATGCAAGTTTTAAGCTAAAAACATTTAAGTGTTTGTGGAAAAGCAATTGGTTTTCTCATAATACCGATGGTGGCAGTTCTTGTTATTTACATGCTAAGCCGTTGACCCTAATTAAATCTGACAATATTATTCAGATTTCAGACATAGCGGTAAACGAGCTGATTGTTGTGTTAGGTTTTGCTCTTTCGGTCGATTTCAGAGTGGGAAGGATGATAGGAATTAGGGGGAGACAGGGGGCCTGGGCGGGAGTCCTGGGTCTCATGCTCCGCTGGGGCCGAGCCCATCACGTGGGTTGGATTGCCCTGACACATGGATAGCCCTGGGCGGTGTTTCACGGCCCCGCACTGCAGCACGCTGCGCTGCGCTGCTGCATTGTTGCGGCGGTTGATATGAATTGGGCTCCACGCTAGCGTTGCGAGCCATAGGCGCGGGAGCCGGGGGGGGGGGGGGGGGCAGCCTGGGGCCGTGGGGGCGGTGCCCCCACAGCTTTGAGACGGAATACCACACTTTTTTGCAAATGCTTTCTTTTTTGTTGAAAAAGCCGAGGGATGAAAAATAAGTGGCCCAAAACCGGTGAAAACTAGATTTGGGGGGACCCTAGGTTGATCTCTATTAAGGTGTGCCCCCAGTCGGAAAGTAGTTCCCGCGCCCCTGTTGCGAGCTTCCGAGTCTGTTGATGTTTCCATGGAAATTGGAAACCCAATGCACCGGTGCGCGCAACGCACCCTGTCTAAGCAAAATTTTACCATCGATGACCTTGACATGACCTCTGGCTATGACCGGATCCAAAATTGGCTGAAGTATTTTTTCTTCTTTTTGCTACTTTTGACGCTACTTCGAATACCACTTAAATGCCCAAAGCTGAGTTATAAGAATGATGCTCAATCCCCATTTCCCCTCCAACAGGGCGTGAGAGTCTAGGCATTTCTGTGGGGCACAGGCTAACAATGACTATCTCATTGGCCATGAACATCTACTGCCATTCTTTAACACCGGTTTCGCTGCGCTGATCGGTGGCCGTCCCGTTTGTTGGATTCTACAGCTGGCTGGTGGAAAGCGTTACCGGCCGCCCGTCCACCGCCCGCGGGCCGGACCGAGCGGTCCCGCTGACCCTACCTGACCTGAGCCCGGCGCGATATGGGACAGGCAGACGGGGGTTCGGCTCAACGAAGGCAGCGCCCACTGGTGCTGGGGACTTTTTTAATAGATTACTGTACACTGTACACTAGTCCGGTCATAGCCAGAGGTCATGTCTATTACTACTGTACAGTAGGTCTATTAAAGAAGCCCCCAGCACCAGTGGGCGCTGCCTCCGCTGAGCCGAACCCCCGTCTGCCTGTCCCATATCGCGCCGGGCTCAGGTCAGGTAGGGTCAGCAGGACCGCTCGGTCCGGCCCGCGGGCGGTGGATGAGCGGCCGGTAACGCTTTCCGCCAGCCAGCTGTAGAATCCAACAAACGGGACGGCCACCGCTCAGCGCAGCGAAACCGGTGTTAAAGAATGGCAGTAGATGTTCATGGCCACAATGATTATGAGATAGTCATTGTTAGCCCGTGCCCCACAGGAATGCCTAGACTCTCACGCCCTGTTGGAGGGGAAATGGGGATTGAGCATCATTCTTATAACTCAGCTTTGGGCATTTATGTGGTATTCGAAGTAGCGTCAAAAGTAGCAAAAAGAAGAAAAAATACTTCAGCCAATTTTGAATCGGGTCATAGCCAGAGGTCATGTCACTAGAGGTCATCGATGGTAAAATTTTGCTTAGACAGGGTGCGTTGCGCGCACCGGTGCATTGGGTTTCCAATTCCCATGGAAACATGAACAGACTCGGAAGCTCGCAACGCTAGCGTAGAGCCGTATTCATATCAGCCGCCGCAACAATGCAGCAGCGCAGCGCACGCGGGGCCGTGAAACACCGCCCAGGGCTATCCATGTGTCAGGGCAATCCAAACCACGTGATGGGCTCGGCCCCAGCGGAGCATGAGGTCCAGGACTCCCGCCCAGGCCCCCTGTCTCCCCCTAATTCCTATCATCCTTCCCACTCTGAAATCGACCGAAAGAGCCTAACCTAACACAACAATCAGCTCTTTTACCGCTATGTCTGAATAATATTGTCAGATTTAATTAAGGTCAACGGCTAAGCATGTAAATAACAACAACTGCCACCATCGGTATAATGAGAAAACCAATTGCTTTTCCACAAACACTTAACGTTTTTAGCTTAAAATTTGCATGAAATTAATTTAACCAGCCTTGTGTTCCTCTTATCAAAACGCTTCGAATGATTCAAAAGTTGATCTTGAAGGTCATTTGAAAAATTTGGCCTATGTTCAAAGACATGAACTGACCAGAAATGGTCATAATGCATAGCAGGATATTAGATCCGCATCGTGGACCTTAACAAACACTTCAGATGATTTCATAACTTAACCCGCGCCGGGCTGGTGCTCTAAGATTCCGCGCCGGGCCGGGGGGGGTGTCTGAACACCCCCCTTCTAACTCGTCTCCTGGGCCACGTAGCGACACGCAGTAAGCGGCAATCGAAAGAACGTCCAAAATAAGGCCGAAAACACTTCTGTCATTTTTTTGGGTCAGGTCAAAGGTCAGGTCACCAGATGTCATCAAAGGTAAAATGTTGACTATTTCAACATTTTGGAAACTGCCGACGGCTATCTCGGGAACCGACAGAGCTACAGCGTCGCGGAAAAGCGCATTCGATAGCCCTTTTACAGACCTTTCTGATTGATGTTCTCAGATTTGACCTCAGATCAACGGTTTAGCCTTCGGAGGGCAAAAACTCCAAAAATAGCCGTTTTTACGAAAAACGTTTTTTTCGGCAATAACTTTTGACTCAAAAGAGCCATGACATTACTTTTGCCAGCATCGTATTCCACTCATCGAGGCGCGTCGAATGAACTCAACTTGAAAATTTGACCTTAGGTCAAGGTCATGACCTGACCGGAAAAGGTCATGTTGCATATCAGTCGATCCGCAACGTCGATCCAAACACATCTAAGGCGTTTTCAGCGCTCTAGCACGCCTCTATCAGAAGTTATTAGCGAAAAACTGTTGGATTCTGTTCTTGACCTGAGATGACCTCGGGGACATAACGAGGGGTCACAGTTGCGATTTTCCGGTTCAGTGTGTCAATCTTACCTACATCTCGATGTTTGAGAGTGTCTAGATTAGCGTTCATGCAAAACAGACGCTTTTCAATTTTCTCCCATTGACCTATAATGGAGAGGCCGCAAAATTGATCTGACTTTAGGTCAACGATATCAAAATTCCGAGATATACATTTTATAGATAATGTTGCTCTTATCAATCGCTGAAAGTTTCAAGGCAATCGATCAATCGGTGTAGCTATGACGAGCATTTTTATTTTTTTCTGAGGTGAGGTCACTTGGCGTGACCTGGTGACCTCACCTAAGGAGACCTGGGTCTGAAATTTTCACAACATGTGCGGAAAAGATGCACGAACAGGTGTGCCAAAAACGGCGGCGCTCCACGGTATTTGCGAAAACCGCAGGGGGGGGGGGGGTTCAAAGACCACCCCCGGCCCGGCGCGGGTTTAGCATGTCTATCAAAAATTACCTATTACATGGCTCATACATATGTAAAATTTTGGTCCAGAAAACACTAAAATTGGAGATAGGTATTTTAAAAAGTTATTTACCGTCTTTTGGGGCAATGTGCCCAGCAAACGGCGGGTGGCGAAATACCCCAGCAACTGCCGGGTTAATAGCTTGCTATCCATTCATCTTATCTTGCGTGGGGGGATAGTCATCATTCGGGGACCAGGGCCTCGTTTCATAAAACTCTGCCGTAACTTACACCTTTCCGTAATTCACACCCTTTCAAACTACGGAGCGCAAATAAATCCGTTTCACAAAGCCACAACTGGAATTGTTTACACCTCCGTAACTAAGCACATTTGCGTAGTTACCGTAATTTATCAAGCGTCCTACAAATTACAATTTCATGTCAACACTTATTTTTTTACGAGAATTTATAAAACAATTATGTTGAATTTAAATCTTAAAAATTATGTATGAAAAAATAAAATTGATATTGATGACCATACTATATTAAAACAATATATTAAAAACAGCAGAAAGCCAGCTAAGCAGAAGTGCCTAACTACGAAAGTGGCGCGGCGCGGCGAATAAACAAAATTCCGAATCCGATAGTGGCCACAAAAAGCGACTGGTACAGAAGATTTGCAGTTTCTTTTTCTCATTTTGGCTGTTCTTTCTTCCTCACCGGGCTCAACATTATAAAATATATTAAAAATTAGCTTCGAATCTTCACATTAATTCAAAATCACGCAACATTTTTGTGCGTAGTTTACACCACTGATATCAAGAGCTTGATAAAATATTTGGCGTTAATTACGTCGTTTTATGAAACCCAAATGGCATCAATTGGTCCGGAATCGAGTATTTGCCGTAAATGAAGCTCCGTACTTTCGATGGCGTGAATTACTCCGGTCTCCGGCTTTATGAAACCGAATTGGCATCAAATACGCCAAATCTGGAATAATTGACGGAACGCCGTAAGTAATTCCTTTTATGAAACGAGGCCCAGTAGTTGAAAACAAGAAATAATGACGAGGAGTAGGTCTCGTAAAAGGTCACGGTGATTGCATTGAGCATTAAATGACGAACATATTTTTACCCCCCACCGCCTCAGGCGATCACGTGCCGTCACCCACCTGGTTCAAACATCCCCCGGACCCGTCGCGGGTTAAGAAAAGAATTTGGACTAGCTTCTGAAATGATGTCATTCCAATTGGAAACCTGGCCGACAAGGTTTACAACAAATCGGATTATCCGTAACAGACGCCAAGTTGGGCAGCGAATTCATAACTTTGACAAAAATCTCAGAAGTTTTGTTCAACGTTCTGTCCTGTTATACGCCAATTTAAAAAGGGCATTGTCTGGTTTACTGCATAGTGCATATTGCAAAGAAAAGGCGACTGTTTCTGACAAAATAACCTATGCCAGGAGAAGCGTAATGAAACAATATACACAATAAGAGGCTACAATATTTGAAGTCAAGCACCTAATCGAGGTATAGGCCATTAAGTGTTAGAATACCGATATTTTCCACTGTGCAGCGCTCGGGCCGGCGGCGGTGTCTGACTGCGCCGCGGTGCCGCCGCTGCCGCTGCCGCCAGGCCACTGACCAGGTCGATGACGTCCAGCCGGACGGTGTCGGGCCGGCCGGTGCTGCGCGCACCGGTGCAGATCAGCGGCAGCTCCGACTCCGCACTGATGACCATCTCAAACACCGACAGCGGCGCAGGCACCCGACACTCGTGCAGCTGACACACAGACAGAAACACGAGAGGTCACACTGGGCCGGCACACTGACAGACACACGAGAGGTCGCACTGGGCCGGCACACTGACAGACACACGAGAGGTCACACTGGGCCGGCACTCGTGCAGCTAATTTTTCTATCAATCCTACAGTTTTTCATAGATTTGATTTAAACTTGCAAGATACGGTTTGCTCACCGAGTGCCATCTCGGGCCCTGTTTCACGGTATCACGCTACGCTGTAAAAAAGTTTAGCATTTGGGGTGCTAACGGCTGCTATTCGTAGCACCTTTTAGCGTCAAAAGAACCCTACGACGTATTTACAAAGAAACATGGTGCTAATACTGTGCTAATGATAGCTAACATTCCCATGAAATATTATAAGTTAAGATCACCTATTCTTCTACTGAGCTTAACGTCTACTTCTGCTAGTACCAGTCCATCAGTGAGTGCTCTTTCAAGCTGGATTTCTAATTAGAACCATTTTAACCCTCGCCGGACCTATTGGTTTTCTACATACGCGCCGGCCGAGGGGGGGGGGGGCGGGTACGACCCCCCCTCGCCGTTTCGCCCCTGGTGGAGCTAGCGCGTCGCGGAAAAAACGAGTGTGTGCGCCGTTACGAGACGCAGAGATTGGTACCCGATTTTAAGGTCCTAGGTCAACCGGTGACCTCTGAGGTCAGGTCAAGTGCCCCAAGGTACGGTTCAGTTTTTGGTGAATAACTTCGCAAAAAACGGCCGCAAAGCGCCGATTTTGGCAGCATCGTGTTCGTCTCGCTCAGGCGCGTCGAATGATATACTTTTTGTCCGGGTCAGGTCAACTTGGGGTGTTGACCTCAGGTCAAGGTCAGGTCAGCACCCCTAGGTCACGAAGTTGGTCGAAAGAGGTCATGTCACATATCATTCGATCCGGCAGGTCTTCCTGAGTCCATTGGTGGCTTTCCCGACTCGCTAGCTCAATTTGATCAAGAGTTATTGACGAAAAACTAATATGACCTTGATGACGTCATAAATGACGTCACGCAAGGTCAAAATTGCAAAAGTGACGCATCTAACCTTGCAAGGAGTGCATCAAATCACGATTCTGTGTACTTGAGATAGTTGGAGATCGTTCCCGGCGCCAGAATAGCAGTTTTCATTTTTCCCCATTGACTTATAATGGTGAGGTCACGAAAATGACCTGACCTCATATGACCTTTAGGAAAAATCCGAGATATACAAGTTGTGGGACTCATAATGGATACTAGATCCTGCAAGTTTCATTTTCCCTGTGACATCTCCTCTGGCAGTGAGGGCGTTGCGAAGTTGCGACATCTGAAGACCGTGCAGAGGTTCACTTATGACGTCATAGGTCAGTGACCTGACCTGACCCAAAAATGCGGTTGGTGTCAAAAGATCCGGCTTGGATCAAAGGTCAGGTATGCCAAGTTTCAGCTCTCTATCGCCAGCGTGTTCGGAGCTATCGCGAAAAAACCCTATGGGGGGGGGGGCGGCACCCGCCCCCCCCTCGGCCGGCGAGGGTTAAGTGTTTTAGAAGTTGGTAATGCTGAATATGGTGCTCACGTTAGTATCACAAAAGAACCGGACATGCTTACAGAGGAACCAAAGGTGCTTAAATTTGAAATTGGCGCCAAAGGAAGTAGCTAAGCCCCTATGCCCTTCTTTACAAATCCCTGGGAGTCTTACACCAGCCCTTTAGCACGTTTTGACGGCGCAGAGCGACATGCGCATGCGCGTGCCAGCTGCTTCCGGCCAGGTGTTGCGCCATTTTAGTGGAGTACGTTGGTCGTGGTGGGAGTCTGTGCACGTGCTCCGGGATGAAGTGAAATGAAGTGAAGTGAAGTGCTCTGGGCACATGCCACCGAATGATAGCTCTGGAATGATAGCTTAAATCAGCTATTATCGGTGGAATCCGTTGTGCGTGGCATGGGAGTGCGTGCCCCTGCTCCGGGATGCAGTGGGGTGGAGGGAAGTGCAGTGCAGCAGTGCATCAGTGCAGTGAAGTGAAGTGAAGTGCTCCGGGGCCGGGTGGTACGGCTCTCCAGTAAAAGTCTTGTTGGTTTTGCTTTTTCGGACATATCTGGTCCTATGTAATGTTTAAATGCATAAGTATCAACCCGGATTATGTGTATGCACATTTACCACGAGACTGTGAAATTGCATCGTTGTATGCCAAATACTTTCCGAGATATCCACCAAAAACCTCATTTTCTGCCGTTTGGGGTATTCTGGCCGCAATCTTCCTGGGGTCGCCTATGACATCCATGGTGCCACCTAGCGAGAGGGACGCGGAAACACAGAATCATGAATGAATCGAGCGCGTAGTAAACGGTGTATGAAAGGGAGACTCGGCAGAGGCTATCCGGGTGGCCGGCGCGCGGCGCGCCCTTAGGCATCGGCCGACCCTTCGGACCGCGTGGGGTCAGAGGTCGCGCTCGGGAAGTCTCGGCTCTGGGTTTTAGCGCTGTGCAGTCAGGAAGGGAGGGGAGGATAGCGCTAGCCCGACTGACTAGTATCTCGGCTGATTCGTGTGGGGTGGAACGGATCACAGAACGGGATGGTGGCTAGTGGTGGATGATGGGATGGTGGTTAGGTTAGTGCGTACTGCGTAGAACGTAGCTGAACATGCTTTTTTCATGGCAAACAACATGCAGCATAATGAGCGGGATTATGCCAGAACTCATACAAAAAGGAACTAATATTTCGGCCGAGGGAGTGGATGAGTGCCGTGACAAAGCATGACGATGTTGCCAAAACCGGGATGCTTGTTTGCCCCCATTTTTCTATGAAGTTTTAACCCTAACATGCAGCGCTTGATCCGAACTTAGAGGTCCCCGACTGACCTTAGACCTTAAAATCGCACCCGTCCGGTGCGCCACCTTTTCTTCAGGGGCACTCTTCTTGGTTGTATCTGTTCTTACCAATAACTAAAGCAAATCGAATGTATAATAAAAAAGCCATACCTCAAACACCGTTTAATTCACATCCGCTCGTGTGCATACTTGTTTTTACCTACATATACCTTCTCGAATCATAATATATCACTTCAGTGCTTAGGGTAAGGTGCCTAATTAGCGACCCCCTTAATTTGAACAGTCATTGCTCACGCTCTATGGGTGCCACTGTATTACTAGCTTGATTTTCGAAGAGATCGCTCATTTTTCTATTAAAATATAGTCATTTTCTGCCCCAATATCCACTAATTTATTTGTAGTGAGCATTTTGGCAAACCATTGCAAAAAACGCTAATAGGGAAATCTTCCTGATTAGCGACCGGGGAGGGTCGCTAATAAGTCTATGGGTTTTCCCATATTAAATATGGCAAAAAATGCGACGCCTGAAAAGATGAAATATGATCCCAAAAAGGTAACCTATACGCAAAGCACTCAATCAGTCGAACAGGAACGTTTATCCAACACGTTTACGTAAGAAAAAACTGATCACGTGATGCGCCGAAGGCGAAAAGAAGGTGAAAACCCAAATTTTGCGGGCTATCTCGTATGATATTCGAGATCCGCCCTGAATTCGGCACCCCTGCAGTCGGTGATGACATTTGGCATCCCCTGCCACACATTGCAAGCTTCAGCAGCACCTCATTTTCATTTCTCTCTTTTCCCCTTTCTTTCCCTTCTTGAGCTATTTGCGACCATGTCGGGCGCAAATAGGAAATAAAATAGAATAGTTATATTAGTTGCGACACATTTTTAACCGCCATGCAGTGCACAGTTAAGCGACTCACTATGGGAAAACGGTAATCAATTGAAAAAGAATTGTCGATTCAGGATAAAAAACGTGCACCATCCTAATGTGCATCACTTTTCATCAGAGAGGGCCCAAAATACACACGCTTTGGATAAGAAACTCGTCATTTTTATTTAAACCCACCTGAAACGTCCCACCAGAAACATCGACAACCGGAAAATATTTCAATTTGATAACCAAAATATAGCTGACCTTTTGACAATGTTTTTACCCCGTTTTCTCCTGCCAGTTTTTCTGTAGGGAGGTAGGTCGCAAATAGGAAAGGGTCGCTAATTAGGCACCTTTGGGTTTTCTGCATATACCCCGGCCGAGGGGGGGGGGGGGGGGGCGATTACGACCCCTCTCCGTCTTTTTGCCCCTAATTGAGCTAGCGCCTTGCGGATAAAACTGAGCGCGTGCGTCGTATGAGATGCAACAACTGGTACCCGAGTTGAATGTTTCAGGTCAACCGATAAACTCTGAGGTCAGTATAAGTGCTCCAAGTCGCGGGATCGGTTTTTGGTTAACAACTTCACCTTAAGTGGTTACAGAGCCAAGAGTTTTGCATGCTCAAACGCGTCAAATAGTTTACGCTTTGTTTTTGTTGAGGCCGATTTAACCCGCGCCCCACTGGGGTCTGCGTATAACACGCCCTACTGGGGGGGGGGGGGGGGCTATTCATAGCCCCCCCCTCCTAACTCCGAAACTACTGGGCCGATCGTCAAAATTCAAACGGCATCTGATAGCCCCGGAAAAACTGTCGAACGAAACCTAATTTCATTGACCTCGAGGTCACCGATGACGTCACAGGTCAGGTCAAAATAAAAATTATTGGCATTTTGGCTTCTTCACGTTTTGGGCTCTGGCCGCCGTCTTACAAGTCAGATCAGGCTCATTTTTGGTTCACACACTCGTAAACAGATGCTCTAGATACTCTGAGGGTACCAAACTTGTACTTTGATTTTCAGGTCAAGGTCAGGTCATCACAGGTCACGAAAATATGATATCATCCGTCGGTCACGTGACACATATTTTATGGTCCATTTAGGTCAGAGATTTCGAATTTGATGTCGTTTGTGTCATTCGAGGTCATTTTGAGTCAAATTTAGCTCAGGTCAGGTCACTTTCAGGTCGAAAAAGGTCAAATTTTGAAGTTAAAATTTTTCAACAAAAAAGGTGTCTATTGGATGCAGTTTGAGCTCAGGAACACGATGGTGCTATTTATATTGGCGTACGATGTCAAATTCATGCTGAAAAATTGATTTGAAAAATTAATCATTGTTAATTTTTTGCAATAATGCGTATAACTTGGCCATTTTTGAAGATATTTAGCTAAAACTTGCTAGAGTTAGTCATAATAATGCGTTCTATGACATATATTCCGGTTTTATCGGGTAGTCAAAATTTTTTTTGAAAAAAATGTAAAAATATAAATTTTGAGTTTTATTATATAAAATTTTCGAAATTTTCAAAATTTCGAAAATCCGAGATAGCAGTTTGATAGCGCAGTCTATTCTGAGTCCTCTCATGCAAAGAAATTGGATCTAGCTTAAAAACTGAGCTCTTGGGAGCGATTGCCGTGGTTCAATGTTTTGCTTCGAAATCGGCCGAACATGACGTCACTCTGACGTCATTTCCGGCCGACCTATGGTAGGTACGACGTTCAAATTTTGACACAAGGTGTCAAATTGATGCAGCCGAAGGTACTGAAAGGCTGGCGTCGATACGTCAAGCGGTTTGGAAGTTATTGCAGAAAAACGGGAGGGGGGGGCTATAAATAGCCCCCCCCCAGTGGGGCGCGGGTTAAGGTGTTTACCTCAGGTCATGATCAGGGCAGAGCCACTCAGGCCACGAGGCTGACTCAAGGAGGTCATATCGCTTCTTCGATGCGTTAGGTCCTTACAAGTCCACTGGTGGCTTCCCGACTCGCTAGCTCAATTTGATCGGGACTTTTTGGTGAAATCTCCTGTGACCTTAGTGAGTAGTGACGTCATAAATGAAGTCGCCTAACTTTAAGAATGGAAAAGTGAATGCTGGGGCTTGCAAAAATTGTATAAAATCGCAAATCCATGCGCTTGAGACAGCTTTAGATGGCTCCCGGTGCCAAAATAACAGTTTTCATATTTCCCATTAATAATCGTGAGGTTCCGTGACCGACCTGACTTCAGGTGACTCTTAAGAAAAATACGAGATAGCTACATACAAGTTGTGAGGCCTCTGGGAGATAGTACTAGATCATATAAGCTTCATTCCCCGTTGAAAAGTCCCCTGGCACGAAGGGTGCTGCGACGTCGCGACATTTTGGGGCCTTACAGAGGTTCACTTTTGACGTCATTGGTCAACGGCCTGACCTTAACCTTCGCACTTGTGGGAGGGTGTCGAACAGACCTCCTACCCTCAGTTTTTCGCAAATAACTCGCGCAAAAAGCGGCTGATTGCGGCGAAACTTTCAATACCCTCGAGTTATTCAATATTACGCCTACCCTATAACTTGCATGACCCTGACTCAAAAGACCTTTGACTTGTGACCTGTTTTCCGAGACCATGTTTGGCCGGAATCGCGTTTTGGCGTATTTCGAGTAGAACGCGTTTTATTGTCTTTTTGTGGCTTTAAGCGATCAAACATGTGAAAGGATGTTGATCGCATGGATTCTAATGGGTATTAAGGTCACGTGAAGGTCAGTCAGGTCACTGACCTTTGATGACCTTTGTTCACTCTTTCGAGTTCTACATGTTTCTAGGGTAGATTTTGGGGTTGATTTCGCATTTAGAAACTGTTTGAACATTTAAGAAGTAGTTTTGGTTCACTCGTAACATGTGACCTGACCTGACCTGATCCGACCTGGCCTAAATGCACGAAAACATCATCTGTGATCAAAACTAACTTGAATTTCGTGATCAGCACCCCGCAAAACCCTATAACAGCTTCACTTTACGAAGCTCTAACAGGTCCCGATTCCCCGACTTTTGAGTTATATTGACCTGTCAACCAATGACCTAGGACCTTAAAGGGACCCTCCCACCTTAACATTAGATTTGAGTTGAGATAGCCAAAATGGGGTCCCTGGCTCACAATTACCGGTTTCGGCACTCACAACATCGACAAATGCCTTAAATCGGAAATATTGAATTTCAAAATTGCAGCATTTTGATTCAGAGGGGCTAATGCATAGGAATACCCCTCTGAGTGTGTGACGTCAGCGCAGATATCTAACGATTTTAAAATGTTTGACTAAAACGTTTTGTAGCACGCGGTGGTATATGCTGCGTTGCGCGCAACAAATGCCGCACTTTTAAATAAAGTCGCTAGGAACAGCGGAGATCCCAAAAAGTAAACAAAAGTAAAAGCCTAATATCTTGAAAACCGGTGAATATTTTTCGGTGAAATTTGGTAGATATTCGTTTTCGCTCTTTCTGAACCGAGCGACATCATTTTCTTGCCAATTCATTAACTTTTTTGAAGGTGGGAGGGTCCCTTTAAAATTGGGTATGAGAGAGAGATACGAGAGAGATACGGTGTATTTAGTTCATGGCTGCGAGCATTTGCCCATATAGCGCATGTGATAACAGTACAGCAGTTTTGAGGCACTGCAAATAAACAAATGCAACTACATTGGCGCAATTACGATAACAGTAGCGTACAGGTTATATTCTATCTGGACGACATGATATCCAGGTTAATGAGCGAGGTCATATGTGGAATGCATGACCTCCTCAGGCGAGTACCTCCTCAGGCGAGTTATTCTCGCCCGTGACGAGAGGGTATCATCGGCCTCCTCTCGTCACGGGCAACACGCTCTTTTTCCGCGAAGCTCTAGCTCGATTAGGGGCTGAACGGCAAAGGGGTCCAACGGACCCTCCTCCCCCTCTTTATGATAGACGCTGGCAAAACACCAATATGGGCGAGGGTGAAAATACAGCTGCTGTCATAAAAATTCAGCTTGAACCAAAGGTCAGGCTTGCCAAATTTCAGCTCTCGCAGCTATCAACAAAAATAAACATGTGGAGGCGGCACCCGCCTCCCCCCCCCCTCCTCTCGGCCACTGCCAGCGAGGTTGCATAACATACATGTTACAAAGCATCATATCAAGATGACACACCCCAGCAGCCTGAACAAAAACTTATTACCCACGCTAGTCTATCGGCACCATAGCACATGGTCGAGACGGTTTGGTCGAGACTGTCGTCAGCCACGGACGCGCACTCGACCAACCCTCTGAGCCCGTTGACTGCGGGTGACCTTGACATGTCTAGCCTGATCGGCGGCCGGCCGCTGTCGTGCGGTCGTTACACGCGGAGGGGAGAGAGACACAAAGTTCTACGTTATAGCTGACCTCTGACCTTTCCCTGCGCCCTGGTCACTGACCCCGCTCCATGTCGCTGGGCGGTGGCATGGCGGTGGAAACCGGTTCTAGCCTCTACCCATGCCACCATTCTAACCCTCCCCTCCCCACGCTACTACGCGGCGTGGAGTACGCTCGTGCGTAACTGGGCGGAGCAAGGAGTCACGCGATACAGGGGCGGAACTGGTTGCCCTCCCGCTCGCCGAGCGACCAACGACTAATACCCTGGAGAACCGTACATGAGTATTTGCCACCAACACATGCCACCGACACCGACGTTGATCGACATTGGTGAGTCTGACACATTATATCTTTTGACATTAACTTATATTGTTTAAGTGCTTCATATTCCGACTTTGGCAAATCCTGCTTCTTGGTCTGAAAGGAAAGTTGTGTTGTTTGCGAAAATAGCTTTAAAAAATTATTGGAACTGAGGCCAGTTTTACCAACAGAAAAATAGCAGCCCGGCGCAATTTTTCTGTCAAAAACCCGCCGACGAGTTTCACCAACCAGGCGAAAAAATATCCGCCGGCGTGAAAAAATATCAGCCAGAAAAATAGCCAACGAGATTCACCAACGGCAAATGCGACATTAATGGAGTGTTTATCTGCGGCATTATATGTAGAAAAAACAGCCCCAAAAAATAGACAGGCGACCCCGTCTATTTTTTTGATGTCGTATGGGAATAATTGGCCTCATTTGTTACTAATTATCGTGATTTGCGCTTCTCAGTTGAAATAATAATTTAGTATCATTCATGGCCAATTTGTAAAGCATCTGGGCTTCAAGATTAGAAGAGGAATACTGATGATATTGCGTAAAGAAAGAGCCTTTGTCACCAGGCAGGACCAAAAGGAACCAGCAAGACGGGTGTTTGGTGTTGTGGTGTTAGTTTTTTCGTTTTATATTATTTTTTTGCTACCAGCACCCAACAGCAAGATGATGGCGCATTAACTAGTGGTCAGCTTACAAGTTCATTGCTCGCACGGAAGTGGAAAATAATGATGGAAGGTCATTTTCGAAAATCGAAGGTGCTTGAAGAAATGCTGGAAGGAGAGGCAGAGAGGGTAGGCTCATTGGACTCAAGATTTTAAATAAATATGTCACTGTTTTCACATATTCAGCTACATTTGACATTGCAAGGTGCCAGCTACTGATACCACTACTACTTTTGAGTTTTGGGTGGAACTTACTCGAGCTGTGCGGCATAGGGAAGGTGCATTGACATTGCTAAGACCAAAATGGCAAGATTTTCAAGGTATAATAATTCAAGATAGTAATTCAAGATAATTCAACTCAAGATAGAATAAATTTAAAAAAGAAATTGAATAGCATGAAAGAAATGTATAAAGGCTTGTTTTTTAAGCAAAACGTGCAAAGTTTGCATGGTTGTGAACCCGAACAAACTTGCTGAATGCTGTCATAAGATTGTGCCACTGAACTCAGCAAGTCATGCTGCCAATATTGAAGGAAAAGAAAATAATAGTAATGTTGTAAAATGTAAATGAATCCATAACTGATGTGTGTGCAGTGTGCACTGTGCTGATATTGAATGCATGTGTATCTTGCATGCATGAGTCATGCAGGGATTATGTTAAAACTGGCTGTAAGTATTGTGAGTTAGTTTTGCTAAATTGTGGAGGCACCAGGCAAATTGTGGTCGAAATGTTATTTGTTCACCTCAGCGCTGAAATTTCTGCACACAGAGTTTTCAGATCATGCGCCGAAATGTTCATGCAGCCCGTCCGTTACGCTGGTCATGTTGACAGTGACAAGGATTTTTCCCAGTCTAATGTTGAAATACAATATTAATTCACTTAGCTTGATTTTAGCTTATGTTTTTCATGCCAGTTCCTAGAATAAGGCAGCCAATATTTTCTGTCATGTGAGAAATAAAATGACAATATGCACAATTGCGGGCTGTGGCATGTTGTGATGTTTTTCCTTGTTTATTGCGGAGGTTTTTCCAGTCTCTGAGCTGCAAAAACGGTGGTGAATCTACCGTCGTCCGACGGTTTCGATGACGCCAATCATCGGCGAGTGTTGCTGTGATGGCCGACCTGACTGAGCGCACAGCGGCAGCCGCCGTCGCCAATAACGACAGTGAGGACACCTCCGAGTCGGACGGAGACGCCGCCGCGGACGACTTCACCGTGCTGGACGAGGTGGAGCGCTCGAGCCGACAGGCCGTGCACCGCGTGCGCTGCCCGAATGGCTGGCGCACCCGCAGCCGATTGGCGACCGGCGGCCGGCGCCGGCCAATCTGCCGGCGCTCTGCCCCGAGCTGCCCGCCCGGCTGGCCGCCGAGGGCATCGAACAGGTGTTCCTGGTGCAGGTGACGGTGCTGCCCGAGTTGCTGGCGGCCGCAGAGTCGCCGCTGCCACCGGCCGACCTCTGCGTCTCGGCGCCGGCCGGCCGCGGTAAGACGCTGCCGTTCGTGCTGCCGCTGGTGCAGGCGCGGCGCCGCGGTGCGCCGGCCGCCGGGTGCGCGCGCTAGCTGTGCTCAGGCGCGGATACAAGGGGGGGGGCCATGGGGGCCATGGCCCCCCCCCCTTGGCCGATTTTTTTTTTTCAAAAATAAAATAAGAAGTTAAAAAGTTAAAAAGCTGAAAAGGGGGCCTCCTGAAAATAAAGTGACCGAAATCCGATGAGTTTTTTTTTTAACCTACCCACTTAGTTATTTCTTAGAAGACTAGCTGAGAAGACTTCTTTGTTAGAAGTAGTGACGTACCCAAGGGGGGGGGGCCACGGGGGCCAAGGCCCCCCCCCTGAGCGCCTTCGGCGCTCAGGGGGCCCCTCAGACCCCAGAATATTTTTTTAAACACTGGATAAAACGTCTTTTACTCGGAAGAAAAATTGATATTAAAGTTTCATTTATGTGCCCTGGGTACCCGAGGGGCCCCTGCAGTCATCCAAGGGCCCCCAGTTTCCTGGGCCCCTGGTCGCCTAGGGGGCCCCTGCAGTCATCCAAGGGCCCCCAGTTTCCTGGGCCCCTGGTCGCCTAGGGGGCCTCTGGTAGCCGGGGGCCTGGTCTCATGGGGGCCCCTGATAGCCTGTGGACCCTAGTCGCCTAGGGGGCCCTGGTCGCATGG
Source organism: Amphibalanus amphitrite (assembly GCF_019059575.1). NCBI lineage: Eukaryota > Metazoa > Arthropoda > Thecostraca > Balanomorpha > Balanidae > Amphibalanus > Amphibalanus amphitrite. The sequence continues at coordinate 755,325 of NW_024881598.1, read as the reverse complement.
GGGCCTCTGGTCGCATGAGGCCCCTGATCGACTGGGGGCCCCTAGGTTGCCTAGGGGGCCCTGATAGCCCGGGGCCTGGTCGTATGGGCCCCTGATAGTCTGTGGCCCCTAGTCGCCTAGGGGGCCCTAGTCGCATGGGGGGCCTCTGGTTGCATGATATTGAGGCCCCTGATCGCCTGGGGGTACCTAGTCGCCCAGGGGGCCCCTGGTAGCCGGGGGGCCTGGTCGCATGGGGCCCCCTGGTTGCCTGGGGCCCCCGGTCGCCCCTAGTCGCCTGGGGGACCCTGGTCGCCTTGGGCCCCTGGTAGCCTGGGATCCCCTGGTCGCCTGGGGCCCCTGATCGCCTGAGGGCCGCTGGTCACCTAGAGGGCCCCTGGTAGCCGGGGGTCTGGTCGCATGGGGGCCCCTGATCGCTTTGGGGACCTGATCGCATTGGCCCTTGGTCGCCTGGAGGGCCCTGGTCGCCTGGGGCAGTGGGGCCCCTAGTCATTTGGAGGACCTGCCACCTGGTCGCCTGAGAACCCCTGGTCGACTGGGGGCCCCTGGTCGTCTGAAAGTACGCTTATCACCTGATTGATACCAAATCATCTGAGTGGCTACTGGCTACTGGATATAAGTAGTGACTGGAGTAGGCACTCATCTGAAGGAGCCAATATCTTTCACGGTGCCGGAGATATCACAGAAAAACAAAAAGGCTAAACTGAATACCCCCCAACCTTGGCCCCAAAGGCGTCATTGGCTAACACAGGGATGTGGGTCGATTTGCAATCGCATTTCCTATTCCTCCATTGGAGTCCTATTCCTCCAATTAATACAGTGTCCCAGAATTACCCAAACATTTATTTTCTGGCTAAAAGTACAATTGCGCTCGATTCCTAGTGAAACATATAATGGCCGCGTTTACATAGGGCTAGTTGCCAGATAGTGGAATTCCGATAACGAGACATTTATTCCCCACTATTATATTAGATACCTACATATCCGGAATTGGAGGATGTTCAGTAATTGAGGCGCTCGCTCATAAAATGCCGTGCGTTTCATGCACACTCCTCAAGCAAAAATATTTTTACTTTCCAATTTTCCACATTTTCTCAAGGCTTAGACCGTTACAGAGACCGTTTTAATTGACTTTGATGAAGTTGAACGAGAGAAATCACAACCAAATGCTACATTAGGTTGTAAAGAACTGAATTGCGTTTTCCCACACACGTGGCGTTTTCTCACCTACGTCTGCAGGAGAGACCGGACCCACTATGCCCCCCCCCCCACCATCGAAAGGTTCTTCATGACTCCCGGGGGCCCCCGGGGAACCTGGGGGGGCCTATACACTGTGGGGGGCCCCTTCGAAAGCAGGTGGCCCCCTCCTGGGCGAAATCCTGGGTACGTGCCTGGTTAGAAGATTGGTAAAGCTTTTCATAACTTGGAGGTCTCTTATACTCACAGAGATGACCACTTTTACAGGGCCTCCTAACCTGCACAGAGGGCCTCCAAGCCTGCACAGATGTTGAGATGTTGCCTGAACAGCTAGATAAGCTCAATAGACGCAGTTTTTTTTTTTTGGGGGGGGGGGGGCCAACAAGTGGGAAGATGGGGCCTCCAACAGGTGAGATTATGGGGGGGGGCCTCCTGGTTTCTAATGGCCCCTCCCTTGGAGATTTTCTGGATCCGCCCCTGGCTGTGCTACCACTGCTACCCACACAGGCGCTGCCCGCTCAGGTGCCCGCCGTGTTCCGCCAGTACGACGCCGACACGCCGCTCTGCGTCCGGCTGCTGGGTGGAGACGCAGTGGCACGAGGGGGGGGGGGGGGGGGCACCAACTGGTGGCGGTGGGGCCGCGCGGCCCGGTCTCCCTGGCTGATCGTGGTGAGCACTCCTGGCTGGCTGATGGATCACATAACCAGCGCCGAGGGCTTCTCGCTAGCGCACCTGCGCTACCTGGTGATCAACGAACCCGACCGGGTGATCGAGATGGCCGAGACGGGCTGGCTGAAAGCGGTGGAGCGGGTGGCGGCAGCCACGGCCCGCCGCCCTGCATCGCCGGCCGGCTGACGGCCGCCGCCGTCTGCGCGCCTCACCTGCCGCTGCAGAAGCTGCCGTTCTTGGCTACCCTGTCACAGAACCCGGAGGCCGGAGAAGCTGGAGCGAATGTCGCTGTTCCAGCCGCGACTGCTGGTGGCCGGCACGGCGGCCGCCGCCGTCGCACTGCCCGGTCAGTTCGTCGGCAGGTTCACCACGCCGGCCGAGCTGAGCGAGTCGTTCAACGTGGTGGCGCCGCAGCCGCTGAAGCCGCTGCTGATGCACAATTTGCTCCGACAGCCCGACTGGCGGCGCTCGCTCGTGTTGGTCAACTGGAACGAGGTGGCGCACCAGCTGGAGCTACCGCTGTCGGTGCTGAGCGCGCGCGAGGCCGAGTTCCCTGGGGCACTCAACTACATCGGCAACCACACTGATCATGAGGAGGACCCCATCATACTGTGCACCGACTCGCAAGCAGCTCTATCTGCCCTACGGAGTGGCCCGGCCGAGCAAAGGACGCAGCTGAACCGAGCTGTCTGGGACGCTCTGGCCCTGGTGTCCGACAATGGAGAGCGGCAGGTGCGCCTACAATGGGTCCCGTCCCACTGCGGGCTGCCTGGGAATGAGATGGCCGACAGCCTAGCCAAGGAGGCGGCATCTCACCCCCAAGAGCAAGTACCGGTGGACACGCGCACAGTGCATAGAGCAGCGGCGCGAGCGGCGGACGCTCGCACACGAGAGCAGCGATCCCCAGGCTGGTTCCGAAGTCCGAACCCTGATGGGGACAACGCGCCCACCCACAGTGTCTGGCCTGGACCGTCTGACGGCTATCGACGTCCACCAGCTGAGAGCCGGACACTGGTCAGGGTCGCAACAATACCTGCATCGCATCGGCAAGAGCCCCACACGGCAGTGCGACGCCTGCAATGAACGAGCATGCGGCGGAGCCCTCTGCCCACTCTGTAAGGAGGAAGCCGACACCCCAGATCACATTCTGTTGCGGTGCCCAGCGCAGATGGGGCTTCGGTTCCGCCTGACGGGAAGCATACACGCCCCAACCAGAGAGACTACAAGGAGCACAAGTTACATCGCGGCCATGGCGGCCGCGCGCAGAGGGATGCTAAGCCGCGAGGCTTCGCGTCGCTAGACGCCGAGAGGACAAACAACAACAACAACAGTTCCCTGGGGCAGTGCCGGCGGGCCAGCGGCGGCGCGCGCCAGCTGAGATGCTGGTGTGCTCGAGGCTATGGCGCGCGGTATTGACGTGGACGCCGTGGACGCGGTCGTGTCGTACGACATCCCGGCGCTGTTGAAGGCACACTGCGTGCGTCGGACGGCGCGCGTTAGCCGGGCCGGCCAGGCGGAATGTTTGAGCGGCAGCGCAGCCATTTCTAGCGGCTGATGGCGCAGGCGGGCAAGGTGGACGGCCGGGTGCGGGAGACGCCGGTGCCGCTGTACGAGCTGCGCCAGTACGAGGCGACCTACGTCAGTGGATTTCCACGCTAGCTTCTAGTTGATCGCTTTTTTCACCTTTTTTACGCTCATCGCTCATGATTTATTTACATTTTAGAAATATTACAATGAATAGGTGTTTACCTTGTCATCAGCCCAGAAAAGTTAAAGTAAGTAAGGCGTTTTTAGTTGCATAATGTATATTTGTTCATGAACACGGATTTAACGTGTCCTAACTCCCAAATACTTCGATATTAGACCCGAGTTTTGCAAACCAGTCGAAAGGCTTAGAACGATCATTTGGTTGGGGCGTAGCCAGACGGCTCGACTGGGCGTGGAAGCCGGCGAAAAGGTGGTCACCACGCGATCATCATGTAAAGCGGTCTCCGTCGGACGATTGTGTCCGTGCGCAACGAATGATCTCGGCACACGTGGACGAGTTCGGCAGGACTCTCCACTGAGCGGTACTGGGCGCAGTCGAACGACGGTCGACGAAGCTAGCGCCGGTATTGTTACGAGCCGGACCAGTGTAGCGGGGCCGGAGCTTATATTGTTTGCTGTGTGGCGTTCCTTCGTCTTGATCGGGTCCGGCAAACGGGGCCTGCATATCGGTTGAAACCACCTAGCCGGGCAGCATGACCTCCACCTCGCCGAGGTGGGGCGAACGACCGCCCTCAGCCCTGCAATGACCGCGGTGCAGTTAATCTGGGTAGGTATCTTCCTGAGGTAAGACACTCGCCTTGGCACAAGGCTTTATATAGGCCTTGGCGAATCCTTAGCCCTCTTGGTCCTAGAAGTAGGTGTAATGCAGTGCGCGCCAAGCCGCCTCGCAACACCGCAGTTCACTCGCTCGGCAGCGGAACTGTCCGTCCAGCTTCAGGTGGCGCCTCTGGGAACAATGTTTGCCGCTTCTTCCCCACTCTTTTGACATCTAGGAAAGAGGTGCGACTCCCGGATCCGTCGGGAGCGGATCCAGTCTATTACAGTCCCCACTCCCCACCTCATAAAAGGTGGGAGTGGGGGTCCATACATTGCGTGCACGTTCGACACGATTATTTTCTACAAGGTCCGACTAAAAGCAGACAAAAAGGTTAATTGCAAGTTGAAGGTATTGTAAAAATGAAATATAATAGGCTGACAGGAAAAAAGATCCACTTAAACGCACGCTTCCTATCGTCACCGTCATATATGACGTAGGTTTACAATTTGGTGGTCTTGTATTGGCAAGTTTATTTTGGTCTATTTTGTGGTTACAACTCTTAAAAATATATGTAATGTTTCCCAGTAATGATATTTCTAAATGTTTGTGGTATTTGCATTAAAAAACACGCTAAAAATTAATTGAAACATGTTTTAAATAATTTATCAATCTCCTTAACCATTATCGATATTAAAATATCAGCTGACTGCCGGCGACAAATATTTCCGGCCGATGTCGGCTGGAATTTTTTTGTTGGTGAAACTCGTGGCTGTGTGGCGGCTATTTTTTCGGCTGGATATTTTATTTCGGCGGCCGGCTGGTATTTTTTGGTAACACTGGCCTCTGATCCAGTTTTTTTTTTTGCTCCAGACATGGGGCCTGGTCAGTTCTTCCGTCGACTGTCACTTATCAATGGAGGACAACTACGACAACAACACGGGGTCTCCGGTACCGTCTATCACTAAACGCCGTCTGGTCGTGGATAGCGACCCAAACCTCTGCTCCGAAGGCGTTCCGTTTACACCGGCTTAAAGGTAGTGTGCCAGCTTTCTTGGACCGTATGGAGTTAATGGCCCAGATAAGGAGAACCGGATTTTTAGAACTTATCCATACCTTCAAAACTCATGGAAACGTCTTAAATTCTTCAAATTTTGAGTACCCCAGTGCGAAATTCGCCCCGACGGGTTGTCGGTCGTACCCCAACCACATTTCACACCACTATGAACAATAAATGCACACACTGAAATCGCTATTACCGATATGCTCATCCAATCAAGTTTCGATAAACCCGTTCATCATCATCTCCTGCGGTTTCGAACACGCCTGTTAGGTGGTGCAGTAGACCACGCCCAAAGCCAGGGCCCCGGTAACGTGACGGTCGTCAAGTTAGATGTAAGCGAATCCTAATCTATAATCTAAGATTCGGAATCAGGTGAGCCCCTACGATTTGGACCAAACTTGGTCAGTGGATAGTACGTAACGTCCTGATTACGATGCACCCAAAATCTAAGCTCGGCCCGCCATATTTACGAAGTTACGGATGTTTGAATTTCAAGGTCATTTGGGAGAGCCCCTACGATTTCCGTCAAAATTTGTGTACGGACACTCTAGATGCTCCTCATTACGAATATCACAAAGTTTAAGCTCGGCCCGCCATATTTACGAAGTTACGGAGGTTTGAATTTCAAGGTCATTTGGGTGAGCCCCTGCGATTTCCGTCACAATTGGTATACGGACATATTACATCCTCCTCAATACAAATATCATAAAAGTTAAGCTCGGCCCGCCATATTTTTCAAGTTACGGAGTCACAAAGTTACGGAATTTCAAGGTCATTCGGAGAGCCCCTCCGATTTTCGTCAAAATTTGTGTGCGGACACATTACATGCTCCTCATTACGAATATCGTAAAAGCTAAGCTCGGCCCGCACTATTTAAAAAGTTAATGAGGTTTGAAACTCACTGAAATTCAAACCTCGGTAACTTTTGAAATAGTGCGGGCCGAGCCTAATTACGGAGCGAGCGAAGCGAGCGGAGTCTCATACTGAATTAAGGGAAAATCCTGAGTATGAGCGGCCGGCCGGCCGGCCGGCCGGCCGTGGGGACGCTCTTCAAAAGCTAATATCTTAGGAACGGGACATCCGATTGACAAGCGGTCTTCTTTACTGAATGTCACTTGGACGTAAAAGTTCTGTGGTGTGATGGCCACCATGCGTTCTTGCCAACCACCGCACGTGGCGCGTGGTAAAGTTGGACATTTTTTAAGAACCCCCAAAATTGCAACCTCAATAACGGCACAACGGTTGGGCCGATTGAATTGAAACTCGGTACACAGTTAGGTCTCCATCAGATAATTCATCTGCATGTGTTAAGGTTGGGGTGCTACAGCACGTGCGCACGTGCAGGGGGCGCTCCCAGATCTCGAGAACGGCTGGGCCGATTGCGCTCAAATTTGGTACACGGTTGGGGACCAGTTAGTAGGGTGCCGTGCAAAAGTCAGTTTGGACCCCGCTTGCACGTGCGCACGTGCAGTGTGCCGCTTCCAGATCTCGAGAACGGCTAGGCCGATTGCGCTGAAATTTGGCACATCGCTAAAGACCGGTTAGTAGGGTGCAGTGCACAAGTTAGTTGGAGGTACCCCCTCGCAATTTCGCACGTGCAAGGCCCATCCTCTCGCTCGCTCCGTTGGTCGCCCAAAAGGCGTTTTACTGGTTTTTATGATATTCGTAATGAGGAGCATGTAATGTGTCCGCATGCAAATTTTGGCGAAACTCGGAGGGGAATACGATTCAACCCTCATTCGACTTTTTTGCGCTCGAATTCGACTTTGCGCAAAATAAAACGACAGCGCTTAAAAGCGACAGTTGCCGCAAATTGCACACTCAAACTGCGCTGAAATACGACATTTCTTTCATGTCGCAAAATCTTCAAAGTTATGCATTCTAGGAAGCTCGCTGCAATGAAAAGAGGTAAATTTAGCCCCCCGGAATATGTGATAGTATCAGGACACTGTTTGATTCCGCCACAAATGAGAAAAACGCGATGCAGAACGATGCGGTGAAACTGCGCTCATTCGCGACAAATCGTGGGTAAATTGCGCCTGTATTCAACAGTCCTGTTGGAGCCTGAGTGGTCGAGCACTTTCCGTTTTTCTGTTCTCATTCGTTTAATTCGTAACCAATCTTTAAAAAATGATGCTCATTTGAAAGAGATTTTCTCGCTCGTCATTTCTGATGCATAATGCATACATTTGGTACATCACACTCACAACCATATGTACTTGAATTTTCAGATGAAGGATTTTGCCGCGAAGACGGAGTGGGTGTCGTATACCTTACCTAGATGTTGAGCTGGAATTCGGTGAACAAGTTTTTTTTAAATAATGACCTGAAGGTGACCCAAACACTTTTAATTGATAGGTGTGTTTGCAAAACGCATTCCGACAGCTTTTTTTCTGCTTTTAACACTGTATTTTTCTCGAAATACCTGTTTGAATAATTTTCCCGAGTCGACTTCAGGCGCAATTATCAGACACTTAGCCTAAAAACGACACTACCGAGTCAGATAAAAGCGCACTGCGCCATTTTACGACACTCTGCAGTATGATCCGAGCGCATATGCGCCCTTTCCAGACACTTTTATGTTTGATTTGGGCGCATTGCACTTACACTTGACGGCACAATTTACTTGACAGAGGCGGCTTCAGCCACTGGTTTTGTGGATTTAATGCCTTTTATGCTATACTTTAGCATGTTTAGATGTTAACGATCAGTTTTGTTGTATTTACTCTATGCACATACTTACCTGTTGCTTGCGCGGGACCCCTCTTCATTAGGCCTGTTATGCGTAAAGTATTAGCGGAGGGGATTTCCTTCGCAATGGTGTATGTGCTGCCAAATGTGTCCGTGTGGCGCTCAGCTGGTCGGTGTTGGCCGAGATATGAATGCATAGGTGTATGCAAGGCGGACGGCTCCAGTGGCGGTCGCAGGGGGGGGGGGACATCAGGGCCATGCCCCCCCAAAAGGCAAATCAGGGGGGCATCATATCATTTGCCCCCCCCCCCCCCAACAACCGATGGGCCCCCATGGCCGTATGGGGCCCTGGCCCGTATTCGATTGTCACGAGGCTCGAGAAACCCACGCCAGCTATTAACAGCTCCTATACCAGTCTTTGAGGGTCCTACACTGACCTCTGAGAGCCCTTCAGTGGCGGTCAAGCGTCCACATTGACCGCTGAGGACCCACATTGACCTCTGAGGGCCCTCCACTGGCCTTTAAGGGCCCCTAAACCGGCCTCAGGGGCCCATCCGGCGTCTGATAGCCTCACGCCGGCCTCTGGTGGCCTCATTTCTGTCTCTCTAGTCCCAAGACTAGCCTTTAAGTGCCTCTGAGGGCCCCGCACTGGATTCTGAAGACCCGATGTCGGCCTCTAAGAGCCCGCATCGGCCTCTGGGGGCCCATTTTGGCCTTTGAGGGCCCTCCGCTGGTCTCTGGGGTCCAACGCCGGCCCATGCCGGCCTTTAAGGGCCCCACACTGACCTCTAAGGGCCCCATGCTGGCCTGTAAGGACCCACATTAGCCTCTGAGGGCCCCTGCACTGGATTCTGAAGACCCAATGCCGGCCTCTCAGGGCCCGCATCGGCGTCTGAGGGCCCATCTTGGCCTTTGAGGGCCCTCCACTGGCCTCTGGGGTCCAACGCCGGCCCATGCCGGTCTTTTAGGGCCCCACACTGACCTCTGAGGACCCCATGCTGGCCTGAAAGGACACACATTAGCCTCTATGGGCCCCGCACTGGATTCTGAAGACCCCATGCCGGCCTCTAAGGGTCCGCATCGGCCTCTGAGGGCCCATCTTGGCCTTTGAGGGCCCTCTGCTGGCCTCTGGGTTCCAACGCCGGCCAATGCCAGTCTTTTAGGGTCCCATTCTGACCTTTGAGGGCCCCATGCCGGTCTGTATGGGCCCACATTAGCCTCTGAGGGCCCCCCGCACTGGATTCTGAAGACCCGATGCCGACCTCTCAGGGTCAGCATCGGCTTCTGAGGGCCCATCTTGGCCTTTGAGGGCCTTCTGTTGGCCTCTGGGGTCCAACGCCGGCCCATGCCGGTCTTTTAGGGCCCCACACTGACCTCTGATGGCCCGTGCTGGCCTGTAAGGACCCACCTTAGCCTCTGAGGGCCCCGCACGGGCTTCTGAAGACCTGATGCCGGCCTCTAAGAGCCCGCATCGGCCTCTGGGGGCCCATTTTGGCCTTTGAGGGCCCTCTGCTGGTCTCTGGGGTCCAACGCCGGCCCATGCCGGCCTTTAAGGGCCCCACACTGACCTCTAAGGGCCCCATGCTGGCCTGTAAGGACCCTTATTAGCCTCTGAGGGCCCCTGCACTGGATTCTGAAGACCCAATGCCGGCCGCTCAGGGCCCGCATCGGCGTCTGAGGGCCCATCTTGGCCTTTGAGGGCCCTCCGCTGGCCTCTGGGGTCCAACGCCGGCCCATGCCAATCTTTTAGGGCCTCACACTGACCTCTGAGGACCCCATGCTGGCCTGAAAGGACACACATTAGCCTCTATGGGCCCCGCACTGGATTCTGAAGACCCTATGCCGGCCTCTAAGGGTCCGCATCGGCCTCTGAGGGCCCATCTTGGCCTTTGAGGGCCCTCTGCTGGCCTCTGGGTTCCAACGCCGGCCAATGCCAGTCTTTTAGGGTCCCATTCTGACCTTTGAGGGCCCCATGCCGGTCTGTATGGGCCCACATTAGCCTCTGAGGGTCCCCCGCACTGGATTCTGAAGACCCGATGCCGACCTCTAAGGGTCAGCATCGGCTTCTGAGGGCCCATCTTGGCCTTTGAGGGCCTTCTGTTGGCCTTTGGGGTCCAACGCCGGCCCATGCCGGTCTTTTAGGCCCAACACTGACCTCTGATGGCCCGTGCTGGCCTCTAAGGACCCACCTTAGCCTCTGAGGGCCCCGCACGGGCTTCTGAAGACCTGATGCAGGCCTCTAAGGGCCCGCATCGGCCTCTGAGGGCCCATCTTAGGGCCCTCTAATGGCCTCTGGGGCCCAACGCCGGCCCATGCCGGCCTTTAAGGGCCCCACACCGACCTCTAAGGGCCCCATGCTGGCCTGTAAGGACCCACATTAGCCTCTGAGGCCCCTGCACTGGATTCGAAGACCCAATGCCGGCCGCTCAGGGCCCGCATCGGCGTCTGAGGGCCCATCTTGGCCTTTGAGGGCCCTCCGCTGGCCTCTGGGGTCCAACGCCGGCCCATGCCGGTCTTTTAGGGCCCCACATTGACCTCTGAGGAACCCATGCTGGCCTGAAAGGACTCACATTAGCCTCTATGGGCCCCGCACTGGATTCTGAAGACCCCATGCCGGCCTCTAAGGGTTCGCATCGGCCTCTGGGGGCCCATCTTGGCCTTTGAGGGCCCTCTGCTAGCCTCTGGGTTCCAACGCCGGCCAATGCCAGTCTTTTAGGGTCCCATTCTGACCTTTGAGGGCCCCATGCCGGTCTGTATGGGCCCACATTAGCCTCTGAGGGCCCCCCGCACTGGATTCTGAAGATCCGATGCCGTCCTCTAAGGGTCAGCATCGGCTTCTGAGGGCCCATCTTGGCCTTTGAGGGCCTTCTGTTGGCCTCTGGGGTCCAACGCCGGCCCATGCCGGTCTTTTAGGGCCCCACACTGACCTCTGATGGCCCGTGCTGGCCTGTAAGGACCCACCTTAGCCTCTGAGGGCCCCGCACGGGCTTCTGAAGACCTGATGCCGGCCTCTAAGAGCCCGCATCGGCCTCTGGGGGCCCATTTTGGCCTTTGAGGGCCCTCTGCTGGTCTCTGGGGTCCAACGCCGGCCCATGCCGGCCTTTAAGGGCCCCACACTGACCTCTAAGGGCCCCATGCTGGCCTGTAAGGACCCATATTAGCCTCTGAGGGCCCCTGCACTGGATTCTGAAGACCCAATGCCGGCCGCTCAGGGCCCGCATCGGCGTCTGAGGGCCCATCTTGGCCTTTGAGGGCCCTCCGCTGGCCTCTGGGGTCCAACGCCGGCCCATGCCAATCTTTTAGGGCCTCACACTGACCTCTGAGGACCCCATGCTGGCCTGAAAGGACACACATTAGCCTCTATGGGCCCCGCACTGGATTCTGAAGACCCTATGCCGGCCTCTAAGGGTCCGCATCGGCCTCTGAGGGCCCATCTTGGCCTTTGAGGGCCCTCTGCTGGCCTCTGGGTTCCAACGTCGGCCAATGCCAGTCTTTTAGGGTCCCATTCTGACCTTTGAGGGCCCCATGCCGGTCTGTATGGGCCCACATTAGCCTCTGACGGTCCCCCGCACTGGATTCTGAAGACCCGATGCCGACCTCTAAGGGTCAGCATCGGCTTCTGAGGGCCCATCTTGGCCTTTGAGGGCCTTCTGTTGGCCTTTGGGGTCCAACGCCGGCCCATGCCGGTCTTTTAGGCCCAACACTGACCTCTGATGGCCCGTGCTGGCCTGTAAGGACCCACCTTAGCCTCTGAGGGCCCCGCACGGGCTTCTGAAGACCTGATGCAGGCCTCTAAGGGCCCGCATCGGCCTCTGAGGGCCCATCTTAGCCTTTGAGGGCCCTCTAATGGCCTCTGGGGCCCAACGCCGGCCCATGCCGGCCTTTAAGGGCCCCACACCGACCTCTAAGGGCCCCATGCTGGCCTGTAAGGACCCACATTAGCCTCTGAGGCCCCTGCACTGGATTCGAAGACCCAATGCCGGCCGCTCAGGGCCCGCATCGGCGTCTGAGGGCCCATCTTGGCCTTTGAGGGCCCTCCGCTGGCCTCTGGGGTCCAACGCCGGCCCATGCCGGTCTTTTAGGGCCCCACATTGACCTCTGAGGAACCCATGCTGGCCTGAAAGGACTCACATTAGCCTCTATGGGCCCCGCACTGGATTCTGAAGACCCCATGCCGGCCTCTAAGGGTTCGCATCGGCCTCTTTTTTTATTTTTTTTTTTTAAGTGCATTTATTGTCAAATAAACAGCATTACTGCCACAGTCCAGTCATCCATCACACTTCCACTCTTCCGCGATCCGCCCACAAAAGATGCAGCAAAGAGCACATGAAACTGCATAAATAGCATATCAACTAGATCATTATCACCATTCTGAACCACAAGCCCTTCCGGCATGCCAGCGGTCGTCACCCACCACCAACCGAATACAGAGGCCGCGGAGACATTTACGTACATATGGCCCGTCGTCGGCAGCGCCCAAAGCGCGGCCCGCCCGCCGGCGGCCTCCACAGCCCGGCTCTCACGGGGCGCGGGCACGGAGCACGGAGTTGACGCACGACGCATTGCAACATCGCATTAAGAGCGGAGTTCAGCTCATCTCGTCGACAGCCCCCTCCCCCACGGTGGGGGCCCCACCCACCCACCGCGAGACGGACGCGCGGCGCGTCAGCTGACAGGTATGACACCACTCGGGTATCGGTGCCGGCGTCTGAGGGCCCATCTTGGCCTTTGAGGGCCCTCCGCTGGCCTCTGGGGTCCAACGCCGGCCCATGCCAATCTTTTAGGGCCTCACACTGACCTCTGAGGACCCCATGCTGGCCTGAAAGGACACACATTAGCCTCTATGGGCCCCGCACTGGATTCTGAAGACCCTATGCCGGCCTCTAAGGGTCCGCATCGGCCTCTGAGGGCCCATCTTGGCCTTTGAGGGCCCTCTGCTAGCCTCTGGGTTCCAACGCCGGCCAATGCCAGTCTTTTAGGGTCCCATTCTGACCTTTGAGGGCCCCATGCCGGTCTGTATGGGCCCACATTAGCCTCTGAGGGCCCCCCGCACTGGATTCTGAAGACCCGATGCCGTCCTCTAAGGGTCAGCATCGGCTTCTGAGGGCCCATCTTGGCCTTTGAGGGCCTTCTGTTGGCCTCTGGGGTCCAACGCCGGCCCATGCCGGTCTTTTAGGGCCCCACACTGACCTCTGATGGCCCGTGCTGGCCTGTAAGGACCCACCTTAGCCTCTGAGGGCCCCGCACGGGCTTCTGAAGACCTGATGCCGGCCTCTAAGAGCCCGCATCGGCCTCTGGGGGCCCATTTTGGCCTTTGAGGGCCCTCTGCTGGTCTCTGGGGTCCAACGCCGGCCCATGCCGGCCTTTAAGGGCCCCACACTGACCTCTAAGGGCCCCATGCTGGCCTGTAAGGACCCATATTAGCCTCTGAGGGCCCCTGCACTGGATTCTGAAGACCCAATGCCGGCCGCTCAGGGCCCGCATCGGCGTCTGAGGGCCCATCTTGGCCTTTGAGGGCCCTCCGCTGGCCTCTGGGGTCCAACGCCGGCCCATGCCAATCTTTTAGGGCCTCACACTGACCTCTGAGGACCCCATGCTGGCCTGAAAGGACACACATTAGCCTCTATGGGCCCCGCACTGGATTCTGAAGACCCTATGCCGGCCTCTAAGGGTCCGCATCGGCCTCTGAGGGCCCATCTTGGCCTTTGAGGGCCCTCTGCTGGCCTCTGGGTTCCAACGCCGGCCAATGCCAGTCTTTTAGGGTCCCATTCTGACCTTTGAGGGCCCCATGCCGGTCTGTATGGGCCCACATTAGCCTCTGAGGGTCCCCCGCACTGGATTCTGAAGACCCGATGCCGACCTCTAAGGGTCAGCATCGGCTTCTGAGGGCCCATCTTGGCCTTTGAGGGCCTTCTGTTGGCCTTTGGGGTCCAACGCCGGCCCATGCCGGTCTTTTAGGCCCAACACTGACCTCTGATGGCCCGTGCTGGCCTGTAAGGACCCACCTTAGCCTCTGAGGGCCCCGCACGGGCTTCTGAAGACCTGATGCAGGCCTCTAAGGGCCCGCATCGGCCTCTGAGGGCCCATCTTAGCCTTTGAGGGCCCTCTAATGGCCTCTGGGGCCCAACGCCGGCCCATGCCGGCCTTTAAGGGCCCCACACCGACCTCTAAGGGCCCCATGCTGGCCTGTAAGGACCCACATTAGCCTCTGAGGCCCCTGCACTGGATTCGAAGACCCAATGCCGGCCGCTCAGGGCCCGCATCGGCGTCTGAGGGCCCATCTTGGCCTTTGAGGGCCCTCCGCTGGCCTCTGGGGTCCAACGCCGGCCCATGCCGGTCTTTTAGGGCCCCACATTGACCTCTGAGGACCCCATGCTGGCCTGAAAGGACTCACATTAGCCTCTATGGGCCCCGCACTGGATTCTGAAGACCCCATGCCGGCCTCTAAGGGTTCGCATCGGCCTCTGGGGGCCCATCTTGGCCTTTGAGGGCCCTCTGCTAGCCTCTGGGTTCCAACGCCGGCCAATGCCAGTCTTTTAGGGTCCCATTCTGACCTTTGAGGGCCCCATGCCGGTCTGTATGGGCCCACATTAGCCTCTGAGGGCCCCCCGCACTGGATTCTGAAGACCCGATGCCGTCCTCTAAGGGTCAGCATCGGCTTCTGAGGGCCCATCTTGGCCTTTGAGGGCCTTCTGTTGGCCTCTGGGGTCCAACGCCGGCCCATGCGGCATGCCGGTCTTTTAGGGCCCCACACTGACCTCTGATGGCCCGTGCTGGCCTGTAATAAGGACCCACCTTAGCCTCTGAGGGCCCCGCACGGGCTTCTGAAGACCTGATGCCGGCCTCTAAGGGCCCGCATCGGCCTCTGAGGGCCCATCTTAGCCTTTGAGGGCCCTCTAATGGCCTCTGGGGCCCAACGCCGGCCCATGTTGGTCTTTTAGGGCCCCACGCTAACCTCTGAGGGCCCCATGCTGGCCTGTAAGGACCCACATTAGCCTCTGAGTGCCCAATTCGGTTTCTGATGGTCTCAAACTGCCCTTTGCAGGTCCTGTACTGGTCTCTGAGGGCCCTAATTTTGCCCCTAAGGACCCAAACCAGCCTTTAAAGGTCCCACACCGGCCTCTGATGGTCCCAACTCCCATTTCTGTCTTTGGGACCCAAACTGACCCTTATGTGCCTCTGAGGGCCCCGTACTGGCTTCTGAAGGATCGATGCCGGCTTCTGAGGACCCATAACGGTCTTTAAGTGCCTCATACCGACACCTGAGGCCCCACACTAGCCTCTGAGGGGCCCCAAACTGGCCTATGAGGTCTCTACACCGGCCACTGATGGCCCTATTATGTTCTCTGGGGGGCTCAAGCCTTAACTTTGGGCGTCACGCACTTGCCTCTGAAGGCCCACATCAGCCTCTGGGGCCCTACCTTGGGCCTTTGCCCTTTGATGCCCTTCGCTGACCCTTGGGTCTAACACCGGCCTCTGGGGGGTCTGACACCGTACTCTAAGGGCCCCATTGCAGCCTCTAGGCGATAGGTATCGCCGAAGCGCTATCGATGGGCCCATAAGGGCGCTGTACGGTGAGGAGGGCGCTATAATACGATAAGGAGGGCGCTGACAGGTCAGGAGGGCGCCGGCAAGTGTGGAGGGCGCAGAAAGATCAGGAGGATGCTGTGTGGTAAGGACCATGAAGGCGCCGACTGGTCAGCCCAGAGGGCGCCGAATGTGAAAAGGGCGCCGGCAGGCCATAAGAGCGCTGAATGGCGAGAAGGGCGCCGACAGATCAGAAGGGCGCCGAACAGACAGAAGGGCGCTGAAGATGATGCCAGGGTGCTAGATGGTCAGGAAATTGGAGGTGGATGTCTGGCAGTTCAGGATTGTGGGTGCATCTTCACCCACAAAGAGATATAAAATTGTAAACCTGGGCGCCAGTGCCGCATGGTGTACCGCAATGGCTAACCGTCGAGGGCGCCTAGAGTGCTGGACATTAGAAAGGCGCCTTCGGCGCCCCGAAATGATCGTGGAAGGCGCCATCCAGTGAGGGCGCCTACTAGATTTGGGGGGGGGGCTAAAGCCCAGTGTGCCCCCCCCCCCTTGGCTGCGCCCCTGTTTAGAGCGTTTTACTGTTGTGTTTTCTATCAAGATAAGGTCGATGAGATTGTTGCCTGTGCCCGCGTTATGTACCTACCTACTGTGTGCGGCCGTCTGATCCTTGCGGGGCGGACGACCATTGACGTCATTTCGTCAGCTGAGCAAATGTAAACAAACCTACTGACGAGTTAACCCCCTAATATACGGCCTTGGACGATAAACCGATTAATGAATATTGTCCTGGGCCCTGGCCCCTGTCTCACGGCCCGACGCTGCGCGCGCTGGGAGCTAAGGCATACCCCTGACGTCACTCGAATGACGTAGCGAGCGATCTGTTAGCTTATGATGAATCGCGTTTGGAACAGAGGTCCTAAGGAACCAAGTACAAAGAGAACAGGTTTGAGTGCGAATGCTGCTAGCGTGCTGGCGGAGCGGCGCGCTAGCGTTTTGCGATGACGTCATAGCTTAGCGTCAGAGTGAAGTTTGTTGATATTGCCATGGAAACCCAACGCGCCGACGCGCGCAGCGCACTCAGCGATCTGCTGTGAAACACCACCCTGGAGCCAAGGTCACTGGAGTAATTGGGAGACATTTTCACTGAAGTTCCTCTACGTCATTAACGCCTTTGGTTTCACACTCGAACGCCGTCAACAGCCACAGTATCTATAATAGGGCAAAGTTTCCCGAGTATTTCATGATAGTAACTACAGAATGCATATGGACCAGAGACATGCGATCAGCAGCTCATGACTATGACATTCGGTTGAAATAAATCAACCACCAATGAAGTCATAGCCTACGATTAGGCAGCCCAATTCAAAGAAGATATGGAGCCGTAGATTTGTGGACGGCTCCGGCTCCGGTTGAGTACCTAGGCTCATATTGAGCTTCGGACGCCACAAGCCATTTGCTACTTCTTCCCCACTTTCTTACCCCCCCCCTTCCTCCCTGATTCCGCCACTGGCGGTTTCTGTCGCCTGCCGGCGCAGATGGAATGGGTGCGCTCGGACGGCTCAGTCGACTGTTGTTGTAAAGCGCAATTTGTTAAAATATGTGCAATTCTAACGCCGAATTAATTCGAAAAAGTGTCGAATGCCAAATCGTCTCCTGACTACAATGTTTGATGGATTGGCAATATCGTTGGTACCGAAGCATTATGAAACATTTATCTCGCTTTATTGAAGAGAGCAGGTTAAACTGAGCACGTTTATTGTCTTTAATTGCGTACAACTCTCGGTTCGATATAAGCGCACTCTGTCTATTGAAAGCGCACCTCTAGGTCACGTGACTGGGGTGTGTCACGTGATTGCGCTTAAAACCGAAATCGGCGTCACATGAGGGCTCTCCGGATGACCTTGAAATTCCGTAACTTTGTGACTCCGTAACTTGAAAAATATGGCGGGCCGAGCTTAACTTTTATGATATTTGTAATGAGGAGGATGTAATATGTCCGTATACCAATTTTGACGGAAATCGCAGGGGCTCACCCAAATGACCTTGAAATTCAAACCTCCGTAACTTCGTAAATATGGCGGGCCGAGCTTAAATTTTGTGATATTCGTAATGAGGAGCATCTAGAGTGTCCGTACACAAATTTGGACGGAAATCGTAGGGGCTCTCTCGAATGACCTTGAAATTCAAACATCCGTAACTTCGTAAATATGGCGGGCCGAGCTTAGATTTTGGGTGCATCGTAATCAGGACGTTACGTACTATCTACTGACCAAGTTTGGTCCAAATCGTAGGGGCTCACCTGATTCCGAATCTTAGATTATAGATTAGGATTCATTTACATCTAACTTGACGACCGTGGTAACGTGAGGTAGCCGAGTCAGGGCAGCGTGCGCTGACCCAAGCCGGAGCCGCGCGTCCTCCCGGTGTCATGTGATAGCCCGGGGCTGCCCGCGGGGATGCGGTAGACCGCGCCCAAAGCTGCGGCCCCGGCTTGGGTCAGCGCACGCTGCCCCGACTCGGCTACCTCACGTTACCTGGCTTTGGGCGCGGCTTCTGCTCATACTTTGTGGTGCGGTGGTGGTGCGTCGGGCTGCGCGCTCTGACTTCGGCCAAGAAAATGCGTCAGCTGATCATTGTCATTTCTGCCACTTGCGTGTGGTGAAATGGGGTCATAACTTATAAGACGGCTTTTTCATATCAATTATTTTACATAAAATCATATTTCAAACCATAAATAATGTTCGACAGCCAAATAAAAGAAACAATACCAATACGGGCTTACAGTTTAAGGCTCGACATTGTGTTGTCTACGATTAGACAGCTGATAACTCATTCCCGTACGTCGTATGGTCGTAACACTATAATGACCTTTGCTTATTGTCACAAGTGCGCCGCATTCGCGATTGTTGCCCGACGCCTGTTTGCAGGTGAGCCCACTACAGTTGTTATACATATCTAAAAACCGATAAATTTTTAGGCGAAAAAGGCACTATTCCAGGCCCATTTTTGATTTTTTTTTGCAATATTAGGTAAAAACAGAAGCTTCTTATCCTAGGAAAAATAAAATGGGAAATCTTTCAAAGGTGGCACACTACCTTTAAGTCTGGCATGTAGGAGATGCCAGGGCAAAACAGAATTGAACCAAAGCGATTTGTTGGCTGGGCACCTAAAGATATCAGATGGCGTAGGAAGTACGCCATTGTATTGTATTGTGCCAACGCACAATGTTAGTTGCTGATACCAGCCGTGGGCCGGACGTCAGATGGTCGCGGGCCGGATCCGGCCCGCGGGCCGTAGGTTGCCGACCCCTGCTATACAGGGTGGAAAGTAATTACGCTAACATGTACGAGTACTTTCTTACAATTTCAATCGTCAGTGGAAATTTTGTGTAGACGTGGGCTGTCATGGAACATTATTGGCCGTGCCTGTTGTCTCATCTACCAAAAGTGACCTGACTTTGGACGATGACCTAGAAGGTCCTAACCCTATTAGTGACAGGCTCCTGGCTACCCCTATTAGTGGCAGGGGGGCTGTTTAGGACCCCCCTTGCTAATGCTATCTCCAGATCTAATCGGCCGATTTTCAAAATGCAAACGGCATTCGATTTCCCTTAACGTGAGCTACATTTGGAAGAAAGAAAATTCACCCAAAAAGTAAATATTTTACCAACAGAAAAATAGCCGCCTGGCGCCATTTTTCTATCAAAAAACCGCCGACGAGTTTCACCAGCCAGGCGAAAAAATATCCGCCGGCGCGAAAAAATATCAGCCAGAAAAATAGCCAACGAGTTTCACCAACGGCAAATGCGGCATTAACCCGGCACCGCCTGGGCTATTTCTGTACCCACGACAGCCCGGGGGGGGGGGGGGTCGGATCCGACCCCCCCCTGTTATCTCGAGAACCAATGGTCGTATCGAGCCCCGCGAGGCGGCGTTCGAAAGGTCTCTACGAGACCTTCCCAAAGCACTCTTAAGCACTGAATTTGGATTTCTTAAAAATTGCACAGGAGACGTCAAATTGATGGGGGAGAAGGTATGAAAAGTTTCAAGTAGATAGCGAAAGTGGTTCATGAGTTATTCAAGAAAAACGGAGGGGGGGGGCGTCGGATCCGACCCCCCCCCCGGCGGTCGCGGGTTAATGGAGTGTTTATCTGCGCCATTATATGTAGAAAAACAGCCCAAAAAATAGACAGGCGAACCCGTCTATTTTTTCATGTCATGCTGGAATAATCGGCCTCATTTGTTACTAATTATCGTGATTTGCGCTTCTCAGTTGATATAATAATTTAGTATCATTAATAGCCAATTTGTAAAGCATCTGGGCTTCAAGATTAGAAGAGGAATACTCATTATATTGCGTAAAGAAAGAGCCTTTGACATCAGGCAGAACGAAAAGGAACCAACAAGACTGATGTTTGGTGTTGTGGTGTTAATTTTTTCGTTTTATATAATCTTTTTTGCTACAAGCACCCAACAGTAAGAAGATAGTGTATAAACTAGTGGTCAGCTTACAAGTTCATTGCTCACACGGAAGTGGAAAATACCTAATGATGGAAGGTCATTTTCGAAGGTGCTTGAAGAAATGCTGGAAAGAGAGGCAGAGAGGGTAGGCTCATAGGACTCAAGATTTTAAAGGTAGTGTGCCACCTTTGAAAGATTTCCCATTTTATTTTTCTTAGGATAAGAAGCTTCTGTTTTTACCTAATATCGCAAAAAAATCAAAAATGGGCCTGGAATAGTGCCTTTTTCGCCTAAAAGTTTATCGGTTTTTCGATATGTATAACAACTGTAGTGGGCTGACCTGCAAACAGGCGTCGGCAACAATCGCGAATGCGGCGCACATGTGACAATAAGCAAAGGTCATTATAGAGTTACGACGTACGGGAATGAGTTATCAGCTGTCTAATCGTAGACAACACAATGTCGAGCCTTAAACTGTAAGCCTGTATTGGTATTGTTTCTTTTATTTGGCTGTCGAACATTATTTATGGTTTGAAATATGATTTTATGTAAAATAATTGATATGAAAAAGCCGTCTCTTAAGTTATGACCCCATTTCACCACACGCAAGTGGCAGAAATGACAATGATCAGCTGACGCATTTTTCTTGGCCGAAGTCAGAGCGCGCGGCCCGACGCACCACCACCGCACCACAAAGTATGAGCAGAAGCCGCGCCCAAAGCCAGGGCCCCGGTAACGTGAGGTAGTTGAGTCGGGGCAGCGTGCGCTGACCCAAGCCGGGGCCGCAGCTTTGGGCGCGGTCTACCGCATCCCCGCGGGCAGCCCCGGGCTATCATATGACACCGGGAGGACGCGCGGCCCCGGCTTGGGTCAGCGCACGCTGCCCCGACTCGGCTACCTCACGTTACCGGGGCCCTGGCTTTGGGCGCGGTCTACCGCACCACCTAACAGGCGTGTTCGAAACCGCAGGAGATGATGATGAACGGGTTTATCGAAACTTGATTGGATGAGCATATCGGTAATAGCGATTTCAGTGTGTGCATTTATTGTTCATAGTGGTGTGAAATGTGGTTGGGGTACGACCGACAACCCGTCGGGGCGAATTTCGCACTGGGGTACTCAAAATTTGAAGAATTTAAGACGTTTCCATGAGTTTTGAAGGTATGGATAAGTTCTAAAAATCCGGTTCTCCTTATCTGGGCCATTAACTCCATACGGTCCAGGAAAGCTGGCACACTACCTTTAAATAAATATGTCACTGTTTTTACATATTCAGCTACATTTGACATTGCAAAGCGCCAGCTACTGATACCAACTACTTTTGCGTGGAACTCGAGTTGTACGGCTAATGGGGAAGGTGCATTAACAATGCGAAGACCAAAATGGCAAGATTTTCAAGATAAATGACAATTTTTTAAATAAGAAAATTGAATAGCATGAAAGAAATGTATAAAGACTTGCTTTTGAAGCAAAAAATGCAAAGCTCGCATGCTTACGAACCCAAACAACCTTCCTGTCCAGGGGTGGAACTTTTTGTTTTTCATTGGGGTTGTAGTTTGCAGGAGCCCAGGGTATACCCCCACCAAAACCCGAAAAGTCCCCGGATTCGGCCCACTATTTTTCGGGAGGGGGCCCACATTTTCATTTACAAAAAAATAAAAATAAAATAAAAGTGGTCTATCTCCAGGGAGAGACGGCTGACCCTGTCGTCCCTCCATTGGCTATGTGCCTGCGTTGTAGGTACTCGGGTATCGCCCCATGGTCGTGGCCATAGGCGGCGGAACGGGGAGGGCACCGGGGCACCGTGCCCCCCTTTGATTTTGGCATTTTAACATCAGCCCTATGGGCGTTGCATGGAAAGAATGGGACCAAAAGTCGGCAGTGCCCCCTTAATTGAGGGTGTTCCGCCGCTACTGGTCGTGGCGATTCGGAAACGGTAAGTAAACGCCAAAAATCACAGTCCCTATGAATACTTGTTTCTTTCCACATTTGACACAAAGATTACTCAGTATTGGAGCAAGGCTCTTTCCCTACGAGTAACAATTTAAGCCACTCGTGGCAATTGACAACGAAGACCTAAACAGGAATACGTTATTTTTAGACTAAAAAACTTAAAACGAGTCCATCTTTGTATATTAACCCTATTAGTGGCAGGGGGGGGGGGGGGTGTTTTTATCCACCCCTCAGGTTTTTCGGGAATATCTCCGAAACCGCTGAAGCTACGATGCTGAAATTTTCTGACTTTTCCTAAAACTGAATTGGGCACATTCCCTGAAAATTTCAAGTTCATAACTTTACCAGGGGCGGCTCCAGAGCACTGGGAATTGGGGGGTCCTATTCTGAAGCGAGTCATTTGGGCGAAGATCACGATGCTGCACCAGTTTTACGAACAGTGAATGAAAGGTATCATGTGATGACATATACAAAGTTATTGTGCATCCTCTTTTGACACGTTTTTGCTATAATAGGCGGATCCAGGCGTCCAAAAAGGGGGGTTATTTTTTACCTCCCAACATAGGTGCCCTGACACCGCCTATGCATGACCAATACAATTTTAGTCGTTCTCTCATAAGAAAATTGTAACATAACAAGACCATTGCCACCCTTTTTAGAAACAGTACCAACAAAAACCTTATTTACTATACTTTTTGTGTACCCCCAATCTCAATTATCTGTATCCGCCTATGATTTTTGAAAATGCATATTTTTAGGATCCATGTGAATTCCTGGTTCATTCTCTATCGATCGGCAAAAGTTGCGTTAAGATTGGTTCAGAAACCTGGCCGTGATAAACAGTCTAAAATGTATCTGCAATTTGCCCATTTTTACCCCCCTCTACCCCCCTATTGACATTTTTTAATTTTTTTTTTGGACGCCATTTAATTGCGTCCCAGAAAAGCTATTTCTGGCACCTAAAAGCTGACTCGCCCCAAAATTGGTCCTCAGCACCTATTTGGTGGATACCAGCACCAATCATGGAAAATGACCTTAATTAGCTGTTTCTGGCACCTATTCATCGGTACGCCTTACTCTTTTTTCTGAATCTGGCACCTAAATGCTGAGCGTAGCACCAATCTAGTAGAAAAATGAACTACTGGCTGGTAGAATCATGTTGTTCTGGTATAATGACCCCTGGAGTCTAGCCTAAAGGTTGCCAGTGCAGCTACACTCTAAGACAGCCCCGTAGTGATCTCAGCATTGTATATGACGTTTAAGTAAGCAAATAATATTGATTTGTTTGAAAAAAACAATGTCATTTAAATATCTAAAAGTATTTATTTGTAATGCTTAAAGGGAAACATTTTTGTGAGTAATTGTCTCGATTTTGACCATTAAAACGGGTATTGCATTTTTTGACGTCATCAAATAGCTCCAAAAAAGAAATGTAATGTTTTCATTCCGTTCAAGGCCGCTGAAGAAACGCGGGATCTTACGTGGGACCAGCGTGGGACATTGTCCGTTGTTCGCCGCGCAGAGTTGTGCCGTGGTTGCGCCTTTTTCATCCGTTTCTTACTTATGTGTGCATGAAGCTTTGATTTTGTTTTTGGTTATTGTGTGGCCGGTCAGTCAAACGCCCCTGTAGAAACCGGATGCTGCGTTTGATCGAGATGGAGTCAGACGATGATTGCAGAAAGCTAATAATATTGAAAAGAGGGCCGGTTGCGTGGCATGTCTGTTCAAGTTGACATTTTGCTTTACTCCAGTTTATGACCTGAGAGCCTTGCTGGAAGTGACGGATCCAAACTTTTCACGTTAAAATGGCTGAGGGTGCAATAATCTCTACATAGCGGGCTGGTAGGTATAGGAGCGTCTTGCTATGCTGCACCATAGCTGGCTAGTGATTCTCTTTTGGCTAGAAATGGCTTTAATCATTATCTCCACTGGCGAAAATGGCACTTGACATCACCGAATGCAACGTTCATGTTTGTTAGGATACATAAAATCAGGAAGATTACGCGAATTAGGTAGGCAAACGTGGAATAAAACAGGTGCTGGATGTTTTGGTTTTGGTGCTGAATCAGCAAACAGCAAATACGGAGTTCAACTAGACGATCTGGCAACTTTAGGCTGTGTGGAAGCAATTAGGTGCCAGATTCAGATATTAGGGTCGAATAAGCATTTTGGGGCTGATCAGCAATTAGGTGCCAGAAACAGCTTTTTAGGGACCAGAAACAAATATACCCCATTTTTTTTAGAAATGTAGATCTCGTTGAGCCAAATTGAATGCCGTTTGAATTTTGAAAATCGGCCGGTTAGATCTCGAGATATCAAGGGGGGGTCGTAAACAGCCCCCCCTGCCACTAATATGGGGTAGCCAGGAGCCTGCCACTAATAGGGTTAATGCCACTGTCTTCTGGAATACGTCTATTACGGAAACGGGTGGTAGAAACCGGAATAGTGACTGATCAGACATAAGATATTTTGCAAACGAGGACAACATACCGATCACAATGTCGCAAAGGAACCTAACACTGGATCTAAATAATATCAACCTGAGGAAATTAAATAATAAGTGCCACAGCCATCTCATATCATCGAATACTATCAACTAGATGATCTTCTTTTTTCAACGAGCAAATGTATTATTTGTTTGGCGAATCGTAAACAAAACGCATACTCTTCACAGCCACGATGGCTAGGAACACATAACGGCTTGTCTGTCTGCCCCTGAGACACTGAACGTACACCGATTTTCAGCCAAATCGAAAGACCCTGCCGTTTACCGTTAAAATGTTAATTAGTCGTTAATTCGTTAACGGTGCAAAATACCACCCCAAAGAGGCACATTTTCGGAATCAGCGCATCGAGGAGGCCCTGTGGCCTGTACACCGATTTTCAGCTAAATCGAAAGACCCCGTCGTTTCCCGTTAAAATGTTGATTGGCCGTTTACCTCGTTAACGGTGCAAAATACCACCCCAAAGAGGTACATTTTCGGAATGAGCGCATCGAGGAAGCCCTGTATACCGATTTTCAACTAAATCGAAAGACCCCACCGTTTCCCATTAAAATCCCCAAAGAGGTACAATTTCGGAATCAGCGCATCGAGGAGGCCCTGTACACCGATTTTCAGCTAAATCGAAAGACCCCGCCGTTTCCCGTTAAAATGTTAATTAGTCGTTAACTCGCTAACGGTGCAAAATACCAACCCAAAGAGGTACATTTTCGGAATCAGCGCAGCGAGGAGGCCCTGTACACCGATTTTCAGCTAAATCGAAAGACCCCGCCGTTTCCCGTTAAAATGTTGATTAGTCGGTAACTCGTTAACGGTGCAAAATACCACCTCAAAGAGGTATATTTTCGGAATCAGCGCATCGAGGAGGCCCCGGATACCGATTTTCAGCCAAATCAAAAGACCCCGAAATATGCTGCTGTGAGGCTGATATTCGTTGCTGCTGAATTGACAGACGTCGCCAAAACCTTGCATTTGTATCAGATGCGTCATGTTAGCTTACATGTGACTTAGTTTGCATTCTGTTCGCAAACCTGTCAGTAAGATTATCAGCACTAATTATCGCACATGATTGGTTTTTATGATCGTCAACGTTGGTTTTAAGTGTCGTCATTTTAGCCAAATATTCGTGCTGATTGGTGGTATTGTGCCAACTGACAAAATTGCGAACAGAGTGATATTTCACTTTAGAAATGTATTTTGATTGTGGTCGTTGACACGCAATATTATGGTCAGATTATGGTGATAGAATGCTACATAGGGTGAAGGCTTATGTTAGGTTAATTTATTTCTGAAGCTTACTGTTTTGTGTCAAACTTTTCATCTATGCTTATCTATTTGATAAGCACAGCCCACAGGTATGAAATATTTAGTGAGAAAACCCAAAAGTACAGTGGAGGATCCGGGGGGGGGGGCAAAATGGGCATTTGCCCCTCCCAAACGGCATAATTTTAACATTACGCCTATGGACGAGGCATGGAAAGAATCGATAAATTGTTATGGTTTGCCCCCCCCCCCCCCAAAAAAAAAACTGAGCTGGATCCGCCACTGCAAAAGTATGATGAATGTTATGATTTTTTGCTTCACACTTTCATGTTACATGTTAAGATTTTTTGGAACACTTTCAATATGATTCACTTAGTATGCTTAAGAAGTGTGAAGTGATTAACTTTCATATCATGCTCACTGTCTCAGTGGAATAATATGTTCTTAACAGAGCACTTTCAATGTTTTTAGCATCTGGAATTCAAAAAGATGTCCTAATTTATTGATATCTTCACTTTCTTGATATATCTCAATTATCTGTTTCTGTATGATACATATTTTGTTCATTTTCATCTGTTTTAGGCTGATTCTTAATTTTCCAATGTTGGGGTTGTAGTTTTGCCATTGGGGTTGTACTTTTAGAAATTGGGGTTGTAGCTACAACCACCACAGTATATAAAGTTCCGCATGTGTTCCTGTCATAAGATTGTGCCACTAAACTCAGCAAGTCATGCCGCCAATATTGAAGGAAAAGAAAATAATAGTCATGTTGTAAAATATAAATGAAACCATAGCTGTTGTGTGTGCACCACTGAACTCTATAATGCCACCTCTATAATGGTGTGCACTGTGCTGATATTGAAGGCACGTGTATCTTGCATGCATTACTTTTGCAAAATTGTGGAGGCGCCAGGCAAATTGCGCCGAAATGTTACCTATTTGTTCACAGTGCTGAAATTTATACACCCAGAGTTTACAGATCATGCGCCAAAATATTCATGCAACCCGTTCGTTACACTGGTCATGTTGAGAGTGACAAGGATTTTTTTTCCCAGTGTCATGTTGAAATACAATAGTTCAAGTAGCTTGATTTTAGCTTATATTTTCATGCCAGTTCCTAGAATAAAGCAGCCAATGTTATCTGTCATGTGAGTAATATAATGATAATATGCACAATTGCAGGCTGTGACATGTTCTGAGGGTTTTCTTGTCAATTGCTGAGGTTGTTCCAGCCTCCGCAGCAAAAACGGTGGTGAATCCTTATACGGCCTTGGGTGGGTGAATGCACCGTCGTCCGACGGTTTCGATGACGCTGAATCATCGGCGAGCGATGGCCGACCTGACTGAGCGCACAGCGGCAGCGGCCGTCGCTAATGACGACAGTGAGGACACCTCCGAGTCGGACGGAGACGCCGCCGCTGACGACTTCACCGTGCTGGACGAGGTGGAGCGCTCGGGCCGGCGGATCGTGCACCGCTGCGCTGCCCGACTGGCTGGCGCACCCGCAGCCGATTGGCGACCGGCATCCGGCGCCGGCCAATCTGTCGGCGCTCTGCCGTGAGCTGCGCGCCCGGCTGGCCGCCGAGGGCATCGAGCGGTTGTTCCTGGTGCAGGTGACCGTGCTGCCCGAGCTGCTGGCGGCCGCAGAGTCGCCGCTGCCACCGGCCGACCTCTACGTCTCGGCGCCGGCCGGCCGCGGTAAGACGCTGGCGTTCGTGCTGCCGCTGGTGCAGGCGGCGCCGGGTGCGCGCGCTAGCTGTGCTACCCACACAGGCGCTGCCCGCTCAGGTGCCCGCCGTGTTCCGCCAGTACGACGCCGACACGCCGCTCTGCGTCCGGCTGCTGGGTGGAGACACAGTGGCACGAGGGGGGGGGGGGGGCGCCAACTGGTGGCGGTGGGGCCGCGCGGTCCGCTCTCCCTGGCTGATCGTGGTGAGCGCTCCCGGCTGGCTGATGGATCGCATTACCAGCGCCGAGGGCTTCTCGCTGGCGCACCTGCGCTACCTGGTGATCGACAAAGCCGACCGGGTGATCGAGCTGGCCGAGACGGGCTGACTGAAAGCGGTGGAGCGGGTGGCGGCGGCCGCGGCCCGCCGCCCTGCATCGCCGGCCGGCTGACGGCCGCCGCCGTCTGCGCGCCCCACCTGCCGCTGCAGAAGCTGTCGTTCTTGGCCACCCTGTCACGGGACCCGCAGAAGCTGGAGCGACTATCGCTGTTCTTGTCGCGGCTGCTGGTGGCCGGCACGGCGGCCAGCACTGCCCGGTCAGTTCGTCGGCAGGTTCACCACGCCGGCCGAGCTGAGCGAGTTGTTCAGCGTGGTGGCGCCGCAGCCGCTGAAGCCGCTGCTGATGCACCACCTGCTCCGACAGCCCGACTGGCGGCGCTCGCTCCTGTTGGTCAACTCAAAGGAGGCGGCGCACCGGCTAGAGCTACCGCTGTCGGTGCTGGGTGCGCGCGAGGCCGAGTTCCCTGGGGCAGTGCCGGCGGGCCAGCGGCGGCGGCGCCGGGTGTCGCACGACATCTCGGCGCTGTTGAAAGCACACTGCGTGCGTCGGACGGCGCGCGTCAACCGGGGCGGCCAGGCGGTCACGCTAATGTTTGAGCGGCAGCGCAGCCATTTCCAGCGGCTGATGGCGCAGGCGGGCAAGGCGGACGGCCGGGTGCGGGAGACGCCGGTGCCGCTGTACGAGCTGCGCCAGTACGAGGCGACCTACGTCAGTGGATTTCCACACTAGCTTCTAGTTGATCGTTTTTTTTTTTCACCTTTTTATGCTCATCGCTCATGATTTATTTATATTTTAGAAATATTACAACGAATAGGTGTTTGCCTTGTCATCAGCCTAGAAAAAATAAAGTAAGGCGTTTTAGTTGCATAATTTATATTTGTTCATGAACACGGATTTAACGAGTCCTAACTCCCAAATACTTCGATATTAGACCCGAGTTTTGCAAACCAGTCGAAAGGCTTAGAACGATCATTTGGGGCGAAGCCAGACGGCTCGACTGGGCGTGGAAGCCGGCGAAAAGGTGGTCACCACGCGATCATCATGTAAAGCGGTCTCCGTCGGACGATTGTGTCCGCGCGCAACGAATGATCTCGGCACACGTGGAGGAGTTCGGCAGGACTCTCCACTGAGCGGTAATGGGCGCAGTCGAACGACGGTCGACGAAGCTAGCGCAGGTATTGTTACGAGCCGGACCAGTGTAGCGGGGCCGGAGCTTATATTGTTGGCTGTGTGGCGTTCCTTCGTCTCGACCGGGCCCGGCAAACGGGGCCTGCATATCGGCTGAAACCACCTAGCCGGGCAGCATGACCTCCACCTAGCCGAAGTGGGGCGAACGACCGCCCTCAGTCCTGCAATGACTGCGGTGCAGTTAATCTGGGTAGGTATCTTCCTGAGGTAAGACACTCGCCTTGGCACAAGGCTTTATATAGGCCTTGGCGAGTTCTTAGCCCTCTTGGTCCTAGAAGTAGGTGTAATGCAGTGCGCGCGAAGCCGCCTCGCAGCGCCGCAGTCCACTCGCGCCTCGGCAGCGGAACTGTCCGTCCAGCTTCAGGTGGCGCCTCTGGGAACAATGTTTGCCGCTTCTTCCCCACTCTTTTGAGATCTAGGAAAGAGGTGCGACTCCCGGATCCGTCGGGAGCGGGTCCCGTCTATTATACTTCCGCACCTCATAAAAGGTGGGAGTGGGGGTCTATACATTGCGTGCACGTTCGGCACGATTATTTTCTGCAAGGTGCGACTAAAAGCAGACAAAAAGGTAAATTGCAAGTTGAAGGTATTGTAAAAATGAAATATAATAGGCTGACAGGAAAAAAAGATCCACTTAAAGGGACCCTCCCACCTTCAAAAAAGTTTATGAATTGGCATGAAAGTGATGTCGCTCGGTTCAGAAAGAGCGAAAACGAATATCTACCAAATTTCACCGAAAAATATTCACCGGTTTTCAAGATATTAGACTTTTACTTTTGTTTACTTTTTGGGATCTCCGATGTTCCTAGCGACTTTATTTGGAAGCAATAGTTTGGCAGCTGAAAGTGCGGCACTTGTTGCGCGCAAAGCAGCATATACCACCGCGTGCTACAAAACGTTTTAGTCAAACATTTAAAGGTAGTGTGCCAGCTTTCCTGGACCGTATGGAGTTAATGGCCCAGATAAGGAGAACCGGATTTTTAGAACTTATCCATACCTTCAAAACTCATGGAAACGTCTTAAATTCTTCAAATTTTGAGTACCCCAGTGCGAAATTCGCCCCGACGGGTTGTCGGTCGTACCCCAACCACATTTCACACCACTATGAACAATAAATGCACACACTGAAATCGCTATTACCGATATGCTCATCCAATCAAGTTTCGATAAACCCGTTCATCATCATCTCCTGCGGTTTCGAACACGCCTGTTAGGTGGTGCGGTAGATCGCGCCCAAAGCCAGGGCCCCGGTAACGTGAGGTAGCCGAGTCGGGGCCAGGGTTGTGCTCGACTAAAAAAAAATTGCCGACTCGACTCATCATTCAACCTCAGAAAGCCCTGACTCAACTCTGACTCAAACAAGGAGCTGATTTTTTCCCTTGACTCGACTCATGACTCAAGCGGATCAATGAAAATATGAGTCGACTCAAACTTGACTCAAATTTTTTGTTGAGTCAAGTGAGTTGACTCAAAATTGACTCTGATAAAAAAAGCTCTTGAGCGGGGGGAGGGGGGTGAAAAAGTCCGGCAACAGGGTCAGGGAAGCGGGGGTGGGGAATGAAAAGCTTGTTTCTGGAAAGTTGAGTCAGCTGACTCATGTTCCTAAATGTTTGACTCAACTCAATGTCAAAAGTTATTTTACTGACTCAACTCTGACTCAACTCAACGCCTTAATATTTTTGTCCGACTCAACTCTGACTCAACTCAACAGCTCAAAAATTTATCCGACTCGACTCAAATCTGACTCATTTGAGTCAGAGTTGAGTCAAATTTTTGACTCGACTCATGAGTCAAGCACAACCCTGGTCGGGGCAGCGTGCACTGACCCAAGCCGGGGCCGCGCGTCCTCCCGGTGTCATGTGATAGCCCGGGGCTGCCCGCGGGGATGCGGTAGACCGCGCCCAAAGCTGCGGCCCCGGCTTGGGTCAGCGCACGCTGCCCCGACTCGGCTACCTCACGTTACCGGGGCCCTGGCTTTGGGCGCGGCTTCTGCTCATACTTTGTGGTGCGGTGGTGGTGCGTCGGGCCGCGCGCTCTGACTTCGGCCAAGAAAAGTGCGTCAGCTGATCATTGTCATTTCTGCCACTTGCGTGTGGTGAAATGTGGTCATAACTTAAGAGACGGCTTTTTCATATCAATTATTTTACATAAAATCATATTTCAAACCATAAATAATGTTCGACAGCCAAATAAAAGAAACAATACCAATACAGGCTTACAGTTTAACCCGGCAGGCGGTGGGCCTATCAGCCACCTTCCGCGCGGTGGGGGGGGGGGCACTTTTTTGCCCCCCCCCGTATCTCCGAAACTACTGGACGGATCCGGAAAATTCAAACGGCGTTCGATAGCCCTGTCAAATTTGTCGAGGGAAACCAAATTTCATTGACCTCGGGGTCACCGATGACGTCACAGGTCAGGTAAAAGATAAAATGTTTCACCGTTCACGGCGCTTCTAGGGAAAGCGCTATAACACCGAGTAAAACGCATTTTGTCGAAAATCAGCGATAAGGCGCCAGTTGTCTAGTACATATGTTGCTATTAGAGGTCACTGGTCATACCAGGTCAGGTCACAGGTCAGGTCACCAAAGGTCACCAAGGGTCACCACATGAGCCCAACTTTACTAAGGTTATGCGATGCATGTTTTATGGCCAGTTTTTCATTTCCAACTCAATGGTGTTGGTTATAAGACCATCAGGTACGGTTTAGGTCACTTTCTGGTGGAGGTCAGGTCAAGGTCAGGTCAAAAAAGGTCAAATTTCAAAGTTGACCCATTTTTGCATAAAATGGGTATCGATTCGATGCAGCTCGTCACGGGGAGTCTAATGGTGGTCTTTGTTTTGCGCTACGAGGTCTAGAATTGCTAAAAATTGAGTTTGAAAATTTGACGTCATCAATTTTGAACAGTTTTTTCGCTATAACTTGGCCAAAAACAGAGGTATCGATCTCAAATTTGGTATGTAGATAGAAGGCGGTAGGGGCTATCACATATATTCCGGTTTTTTTCGAAATTAACCCTCGCCCATGTAGGGGGGGGGTTGGTGCAACCCCCCCTGAGGTTTTTCGGAAATAGTGCAAAAACGGCGGCGCGCAGCGCCGCCAAATTTTGGGTACCTTATGGGGCAAACCTTGCGCATCTTTTGATAAAAAAAATTGACCGGGTCATGTCAGGTCACGGAGTTATGACGTCACAAAGGGAACAGCCTCCGGCCGGATTTTCACAAACTGAGTGCCAACGCCCGAGGTTTCCTGCCGGTGGTACGGACATCGGTTGATGGATCGTGATGAAACTTCCCATGCATGTTGGGGCAAGTATTGGCTATCATATGGTATAAGAAACTTGACCGGGTCAGGTCAGGTCACGGAGCTATGACGTCACAAGAGGAACAGCGTCCGGTACTATTTTTGAAAAGCGCCCGAACCACTATTTTGCTAATTCTTGTCACCTCAATGGGAATATGCAGCAATATTAGCTTCTATAGGGAGCAAATGGACCTCCCAAATCCAAAAATACAATCAGATTTCAAAAATTTAAATTTTGATTTTTCGAATTTCTGCCGCCGACTGTGACCTTGCCGACTTCCGGCGCTCCCAACGCGCCATTTTTAGAGCTAGGGAAACGAAATACATACCAAACGATAGAGAATTGATCAAGGAACACGATAGTGAAGGTTTCAAGTCGATATCTCCCACCGTGTTGCCGCAATCGCCGCGGAAAGTTGAAAAAAGTCTATTTTTCCGAAAATTTGACCTTTGACCGGTCAAAAGTAGGTCAAATGTTGACCTAGGACCAAAAAATATACCACCAATCGCGAGATCTCGGCGAGAACAATCCTTTGGTCTTTTCCGCTAAGCTCTACGACGCTCCGTTTTCAAACGCCAAGGGGGGGTCGCACCAACCCCCCCCCCCTGCATGGGCGAAGGTGGCAGATCGCCGTTTACGGGCGAGGGTTAAGAAAAACTTTTTGGATTTTTTGGCTATTATATTCAAAAAATCTATTTTTTGATTTTTGGGGGTCAAAATCAAAAAAAATTCGAAAAACCGAAATAGCAGTTTTGTAGCTTTTTTAATTCCACACCTTTTATGTCTAAAACATTTTTCTGTATCTCTAAAGCTGTAGGCCTGACAGCTCTTCCCGCGAAACCTTTTTTGGGTCGAAAATGGCAAAAATGACGTCACTCTGACGTCATTAGCGGCCAACCTATCGTAGCCTTTGGAAAAAATTTTTGGTCACCATGTGCGCTAGCTGCTCCCGGGAGGGTACTGAAAGTTTGGTGACGATCGGCGCAGCGGTTCTCGAGATATATTGAAAAAACTAAAGGGGGGCAAAAAATTGCCCCCCCCCCCACCGCCTGGAAGGTTAAGGCTCGACATTGTGTTGTCTACGATTAGACAGCTGATAACTCATTCCCGTACGTCGTAACTCTAAGTCTATAATGACCTTTGCTTATTGTCACATGTGCGCCGCATTCGCGATTGTTGCCGACGCCTGTTTGCAGCTCAGCCCACTACAGTTGTTATACACATCGAAAAACCGATAAACTTTTAGGCGAAAAAGGCACTATTCCAGGCCCATTTTTGATTTTCTTTGCGATATTAGGTAAAAACAGAAGCTTCTTATCCTAGGAAAAATAAAATGGGAAATCTTTCAAAGGTGGCACACTACCTTTAAAAATCGTTAGATATCTGCGCTGACGTCACACATTCAGAGGGGTATTCCTATGCATTAGCCCCTCTGAATCAAAATGCTGCAATTTTGAAATTCAATATTTCCGATTTAACCCTCGCCCGTATTGGTGTTTTTCCAGCCGCGAACGTATAAGGGGGGGGGGGGGGTCCGTTGGACCCCCCCTTGCCGTTTCGCCCCTGATCGAGCTAGAGCTTCGCGGAAAAAAACGAGCGTGTTGCCCGTGACGAGAGGAAGCCGATGATACCCAATTTTAAGGTCCTAGGTCATTGGTTGACCTTGCAGGTCAGGTCAATAACCCCAAAGGCGGGAAAATCGGGACCTGTTAGAACGTCGTAAAGTGTGGCTGCCATGGGGGTTTTCGGGGTGCTGATCACGAATATTTATCATGTTAGTTTTGATCACAGATGATGTCTTCATGTATTTAGGCCAGGTCGGGTCAGGTCAGGTCAGGTCAACCAGTAAGGGTATTCGTAGTAGGTGGCAGCCGCCTCTGACAGCTTCGTAACATGTTACGAAGGCACCAAAACTACTTCGTAAATGTTCATATGGCTGCTAAATTCGAATTCAGCTCCAAAAACTGGCCTAGAAACATGTAAAACTCAAAAAGTGAACCGAGGTCATCAAAGGTCAATGACCTGACCTGACCTTCAGGTGACCTTGACACCCACCCTAATGCATGGGGGCCACACCATATCACATGTTTGAACGCTTGAAACCACGAAAAGACTGCAAACGCACGGCTAATGCGAGCCGACATACGCCGAATCGCGATTCCAGCCAAACATGGTCTCGAAAAGTAGGTCACATGTCAAAGGTCATTTGGGTCAGGGTCATGATATTTTTAGGGTACGTGTGAAATTGATGAACGCGAGGGTACTGAAAGTTTCGTCGCGATCGGACGCTTTTTTACGCGAGTTATTCGCGAAAAACCATGGGGGGGGGGGGGGTCCGTTCGACCCCCCCCCCCATATACGGGCGAGGGTTAAGGCATTTATCGATGTTGTAAGAGCCGAAACCGGAAATTGTGAGCCAGGGACCCCGTTTTGGCTATCTCAACTCAAATCTAATGTTAAGGTGGGAGGGTCCCTTTAAGCGCACGCTTCCTATCGTCACCTTCATAAATGACGTAGGTCGTAGGTTTACAATTTGGTGGTCTTGTATTGGCAAGTTTATAATGGTCTGTTTTGTGGTTACAACTCTTAAAAATATATGTAATGTTTTCCAATAATAATATTTCTAAATCTATGTGGTATTTGCATTAAAAAAACACGCTTAAATTTAATTGAAACATGTTTTAAATAATTTATCAATCTCCTTCACCATTATCGATATTAAAATATCAGCTGAATGCCGGCGACAAATATTTCCGGCCGAAGTCGGCTGGAATTTTTTTGTTGGTGAAACTCGTGGCTGTGTGGCGGCTATTTTTTTCGGCTGGATATTTCGGCGGCCGGCTGGTATTTTTGGTAAAACTGGCCTCTGGTAAAGGTCAGGTAAAGGTCAGGTCAAATCAGGTCAAATTTCAAAGTTGATATTTTTGCATAAAATGCGTATCGATTCGATGCAGCTCGTCACGGGGAGTTCAATGGTGGTCTTTGTTTTGGGCTACTTGGCCTAGAATTGCAAAAAAAAAAACTGAGTTCAAAAATTTGACGCCATCAATTTTGAAGTTTTTTCGCTATAACTTGGCCAAAAAAGAAGGTATCGATCTAAAATTTGGTGTAGGTACATATATAGAAGAGCGCAGGGAATATCACAAATTTTCTGTTTTTCGAAATTCGAAAAACTTTTGGAGATTGTTTTGCGTTTAAAAAAAATCAGCTGTTTTAATTTGTTGGGGTCAAAATTCAAAAATTTTGAAAATCCGAGATAGCAGTTTTCTAGCGCCGTCTTTTCTCTACATGACCATATAAAGAACTTTGACATTGCTTAGTAACTGTAGCTTTGTGAGCGCTTCAAGATTTCACTTTTTTTGCTCATTTTTGCTCGAACATGACCTCAGTTTGGCCTCAATAACTCCTGACCTAAGGTGACCTAAGTAAGACTGGAAATTTTGTGTGAAGGTGTGAAATTGATGCCCGGTAAGGTACTGAAAATTTGTGCGCGCCGCAGTTTTCTTGCTATTCAGAAAAAAATAGAGGGGGGGGGGGTAAATTGCCCCTCCCCTCCCCAACGGGCCAAGGGTTAAGCGCGCTTTTGTGCCCGACGCAAAGTCTTCTTCATGATTGCTGAAGTCCTTCCTCGCAAGGAACAAAAGGCGCAGGACTGGTGTTATGAGAACCTGTCCTTCTGGGCATACAATATCGGATCTGGAAATAGCCCAGGCCTCAATTCAATAAAAATATCTAGGTGATTCTTCACGAGAACGTCTGAGAACTGCTAGGAGCCACCAGCATCGGTTGCCTCTCACCAGACCTGCTCCAAAAGGCGTGGGCTAAGCTTTGGCCAGCATTGCTTTACATCCTGGTGTCAATCATGCTCGAACGCTTTTGTCAGTGCATCGCACACAAATAAGGATATGTTAATGTACCTATAATCATTAACAGATTAAATCTTCATGTTAACGTCGTTCTTTCCATCGCTACGGAACGGAAACGATTAACGAATGTTTGCGTAGTTACTTTCCACCCTGCATATCAGTCGATCCGTGTCGTCAAGCTGGACGCACCCAAGTTATTTTCGTTACCGTCGCATATATAACCAAACAAATTGTAACAAAAAACTGCTGGAGCGGTTTCTTGACCTGAGATGACCCCGGGGTCACGAGAACTATATCCCCGTTCATTGTGTCATGAACTGTATCCCGATTTTGGAGTATGAAATTCGTAAAAAAAAAGAATTTCCTCCCACTTACTTGCATAAAATTATGGATCATAAATTGAACTGACCTTAGCTCATCGATATCAAAATACCCCGACATTTTATACATACTGTTACACTATTCAATCGCTGAAAGTTTTGAAGCGACCATTCAGTCGGTGTAGGTATGACGAACATTACAACTTTCTGAGGTAATGTCACTTCAAGTGATTTCAAGTGGGAAGGACAGAGAGGACGGTGGGGGGGGGGGGGGGTCGGGTCGGGTCGGGCGTCGGCTGACTTGAGCTGCGGCCGTCCTCACCTTGAGCAGCAGGAACTTGTTGAGCGGGTCGTACCACTGCATGATGAACAGGCCGGCCGGCAGCGCGCCGCACAGGTAGTTGTAGCCGTTGTACGGGTTCCTAGCCACGCAGCAGCGCTCGCAGCCCTTTGTGTCGGGCACCTGTGCACGGGCACGGGCGCAGCCACCGGCCGGTCAGCAGCCACACCCTGCCACCAGTTGTTCTGCTATTGTCAAATCAACATTCTTTTGGGAAACCCCCTAACGCAAAGGTCGCATTTAGCCCACGGCAAGTGCCCCCACCCCCGCCACCCTGTTTCCCAGCCCACCCACCTTGGTGGTCATGGCGAACTTCCTGGGCACCAGTTTCTCCGGTATCCTGTTGACGCTGAGGGAGAACCGGTTGAACTGCCGACTGTGCAGCGCTAGCAGGTCGTGACGGTACAGACAGGGACTCTTCAGACCTGGCGGCCGGCCGGGTACCGTCACCGCACCGCACGCGGCCGGCAGCAGCACCGCGCGACACACATCACACGCATCACGTGCCATCTTAGTGCGCAAGGCCCGAAGCCTATTGTCCGATCGCGCAATTACGGACAACGAAAAAGTTTCAAGTTCAACGGGTCCACCAAAGTCGGACACGGCCTGTTCCTTTCAACTGACTTCAACTAGCTGCGGCTGCTCCCACCAACCGCCGATCCCCGTCAGGAGTTATCGAGCGCCGGAGCGTGTCGAACCCGGGCTCTCACCACTGCACCGTTAGGGAGCTCAAAGCAAATTGTTCGATGACACAAGGCGTCGATGCCTCCTGCAGGGCCAAATCAGCTAACTAAGGTGCGCTGATGGTCGTGTTGCTTACATGGCAGCAATGAATGTTATCACTGTTACACCGCGCTATTTCGGAGTTGAGTATCACGAACCTCTCCAGATTCAAGAGTGCGGTCCCAATTTCGCAGGTTATAGCCACTGGCCGAATAAGGCCCGTTACCCTCAACGAGTCGTCGATAAATCATATGCAGCGCACGATCATGATTTTTCTAGCTGTATGGACACCAGTATTTTACTAGCAGATTGCAACATTGCAAGGCATTTCAAGCGTAACCAGCTGCAGTTAGGTGAGGGCTGGAGACAACACACCAGGTGTAATGATCCAGGCAAAATCAAATACACGCTGACACACGCCTGTCTATGCAGACGGTCATTTGTTTTCTGTGTGGGGAGGTGCTTCGTTTAACCCGCGCCCCGCTGGGCCATACGCGCCCTGCTGGGGGGGGGGGGGGCAGATTCTGCCCCCGTGTCTAACTTCCGAACCGATGGTCGTGGAAAGACGGGGAAAACGGCAATCGAAAGCTCTCAACAAGGCGGATCTTAAGAGCCCAATTTTTTTTGCTTAAGTAGGTCAGAGGTCAGGTCAAGGTCAAGTCAAGGGTACAAAATGCAAGTTTCTACAGTATCGGCCTTGCACCGTAGTTGCCGAAGAATGGACTGTGACTGAAGGCCCAAAACGTGTTCTTAGACTACCAAGACAATATTCGTTGCATACAATGTCATTCAAAGGTCAAGGTCAAGGTCAGGTCAGGTCAGGTCAGGTCACCAAAAACAAAATATAGAAAAGGCCATGAGCGACACATGTTTTATGAGTCATTTTACTCATAGAATTCAATAGGCACACTCAATAAGTGATATGGACCACCTTTGGATGAATTTCAGGTCGAGGTCAGGTCAAGGTCAGGTCAAGTGAGGTCAAATTTTGAAGGTGGTTGTTAAGGCCTAAAAAGGTGTCTATCTGATGCAGTTTTTCACGGCGAATCGAATGGTGCTATTTTTGTTTCCGTACGAAGTCTAGAACTTCCAAAAAAAAATCATTTTTCAAAAATTTTGTGTGTCGTGACGTCATAAAATTTTGAATAACTCCCACATTTTTGAACCGATTCTTCTAAAAATTGGTATGTAGGTGCACATAGACCACTTCTCTGACATATATTCCGGTTTTTTCGATACACTCAAAATTTTGGATTTTATAATTATTTTTCCAAAAGTCAGTTTTTTTAAAGAAAAAAAAATTGGGCCAAAATCCACAATTTTGAAAAAACGAGATAGCCATTTGATAGACAAAGTAGAATCACGTATAACCTTTTTTGTTACGTCTTGATTCCTTTAAAAATGAAGATGTTAGCGGCGTTTGAAATTTTGCCGTTTTTTAGGAGAAAATGGCGAACATGACGTCACTAAAACGCCAATTTCTCAAAAATTTTCCGACGGAGTTCGCTCAAATTTTCAGGAAACGTGTCAAATTGATGTATGATAAGGTACTGAAAGTTTGACGTCGCTGGCGTAACGCGTTTAGAAGTTATTGGCGAAAAACGGGAGGGGGGCAGATTCTGCCCCCCCCCCAGCGGGGCGCGGGTTAACGCGGCTGTAACTAGGGCTGTGCCGGACTCCCTCACACGGCAAAACCATCGTATTGGGGTAGATCGCGGACTGTAAAATAATGAGCATACCTATCCACTGTCATTGCGACGCACGGCAGCAGCGTCACACGATCGTATTAAAGGTAGTGTGCCACCTTTGAAAGATTTCCCATTTTATTTTTCCTAGGATAAGAAGCTTCTGTTTTTACCTAATATCGCAAAAAAAAATCAAAAATGGGCCTGGAATAGTGCCTTTTTCGCCTAAAAGTTTTTCGGTTTTTAGATATGTATAACAACTGTAGTGGGCTCACCTGCAAACAGGCGTCGGGCAACAATCGCGAATGCGGCGCACTTGTGACAATAAGCAAAGGTCATTATAGTGTTACGACCATACGACGTACGGGAATGAGTTATCAGCTGTCTAATCGCAGACAACACAATGTCGAGCCTTAAACTGTAAGCCCGTATTGGTATTGTTTCTTTTATTTGGCTGTCGAACATTATTTATGGTTTGAAATATGATTTTATGTAAAATAATTGATATGAAAAAGCCGTCTTATAAGTTATGACCCCATTTCACCACACGCAAGTGGCAGAAATGACAATGATCAGCTGACGCATTTTTCTTGGCCGAAGTCAGAGCGCGCGGCCCGACGCACCACGCGAATTTGGAAATTCCGACCTCGACGAGCATCAGAAGCCACCTAACAGGCGTGTTCGAAACCGCAGGAGATGATGATGAACGGGTTTATCGAAACTTGATTGGATGAGCATATCGGTAATAGCGATTTCAGTGTGTGCATTTATTGTTCATAGTGGTGTGAAATGTGGTTGGGGTACGACCGACAACCCGTCGGGGCGAATTTCGCACTGGGGTACTCAAAATTTGAAGAATTTAAGACGTTTCCATGAGTTTTGAAGGTATGGATAAGTTCTAAAAATCCGGTTCTCCTTATCTGGGCCATTAACTCCATACGGTCCAAGAAAGCTGGCACACTACCTTTAAGGTGGGGCGCGGCCTATGCAGAATACACCTTTGGTCGTACTGGGATGGAGCGCGGCCTACGCTGGGTACACCTATCCACTGTCGGCTGCCGGTACTGCGAGCCATGCTCGGCCTCCTCGTGGGTCCGCCTTCACATGGTGGGAGGCGCGGGCCTTCGGATCCGTTCCCGCTGGAGCGACCAGAGGAGGAATCCAAACAGAACCAAACCACCCTCTACGAGAGGGACCTGTGAGCGGCTTCCCGCCGTCCGCATGCTGCTTTACATCTCCACTACCCACTCGACTCCGAGATCTTCACTCTACTCAACGCGCCGGGGCTGCGTATGCCCCTGCAGGTCCAGAGCCGCGTCGCACGCGGCCGGACCTGCTGAATGAGTAGCCCTACGGCCGCGCCCCTCTCCGTGAGCACCGTCGGAGGGGGTGCCCATCAGGGGGCCCAAAGAGGGCAACAGCGCAGGAGAGCAATAAACCGCCGCCATCGCCGCAACCGAACAAAACGCAGTCTCCTCCACATGGTTGGAACGCTGAGGGGCTCCGGGCAAAGGTCCCGGAACTCCAAAGCTGGCTCCCGTCGGTCAGCGCGGACGTGGTGGCCATGCAACCGGTCCAGCTCTCCTCCAACCAGATGGTTCGCATCCCGGGCTTCCATCCACCGGTCATCACCAGAAGAGAGCGCGGCAGACAACTTGGTGCTGCGACCGCAAAGGGCGGAGACGTAGTCATATGCGTCCGTGGTGGAATCCCGTTCACCCCTCTGATCGGCCGCCCACTCGCCCCTCAGACGACAGTACTGAGCTGTGTGGCGTGCGCATCCTCTGCAAAGCACCGATTACTATCATCGACATCTACCGGCCGCCCACCCGCCGCACACAAGACGACGATCCGGAAGACCACTTCGATCCGGGAGCCCCTCCCCCTCCGGTAATGCCATCGTCCTGGGATACATCAACACCCACCAACCGCTCTGGAACACCGGGTATGACGCAGCTGACGGCGTCGGGGATCGAGTGGCTGACTGGCTCGACAGTTGGCTGGTCGCCGCTCAACTCATTGGAGTCGACCCATTCAGCTACCGGTCTGGTGGGAGCACGGTACCCGACGTGGTACTCTGCAGTCGCACCCTCGCCCGGAGGCCGACCTGGTGTGTGGGACCGGACCAAGGTAGCGAACACCTACCCATACTGATCAGCACAAGGACCACTCCTCGGGAGGAGCCGAGTACGCGAAAGCCATAATGGTCCTTCGGGAAGGCCGACTGGGTGGCGTTCAAGGCGGACTACGAGACGACCCTTCTTAGAGCGGAGCCTCTGCAAGCCAACGCTCAAGAGCTCACCACCTGGCTCATAGATGCCATCCTGTCAGCAAGCCGCAAACATATCCCCCGCGGCGCGAGGAGGGACGCGAAGCCCTAGGCACTGGACCCCGAGCTACTCCAAGCCGTGGCGGAGCGCCGAGAGGCGCAATGGGCACTCCGACCCAACGACCCTGCCTTCAGAGACCGCCGGGTGGTGGCGAAGCGGCGTGCGGCTGAAACTGAGAAGCGAGTCTCACAAGCCCACTTCCGGAACTTTGTCAAGACCACCCTCAACAAACCCGGATGTTTGGGCAGTGTCACAAAGATCCTGAAGGAGTGGGAAGGTGCCAGCGACGGACATCGGCCAGGGCGGGCGATCACGGAAAGCGGCCGCCTCCTGGTCACGGACAGCGAGAAGGCGGAGGCGCTCAACGCGCGTACGCCCACGTTTCGCGCCAAAGTAGGTCGGCCAATGTGGAGAGAGCGACAAAAAGGAGACTACGCGAGCTCCAGTCCCCGCAATGCAAGGAGTGCGGTAGCCACCGCACCGGCTGCTGCGCGGCATCCTCCGAGTCGGAACTCGCTCATCAGCTCTAACGCCTCCAACACTGGAAAGCACCAGGCCCAGACGGCATCTGCAATGAGCACCCCACTCATCTCGGCCCCATCGTTTGCCGTGCGCTGCTCAGAGCCATCAACACGTCTTGGATGGAGAGCTCGGTACCGAGGGAGTGGAGACAAGCCCAAATCATTCCCATCCCGAAGGCCGGGAAGGATAAAAAAGGAGTCGCCAGCTACCGCCCCATCGCACAGACGAGTCACCTCAGCAAGCTCGTCGACAGACTCATAATAGCGAGACTTCGGTATGTCGTCGACCGAGATGGCCTGGTTCCACCAGAGCAAGTGGGATTCCGGGAGAAACGGGCAGTAGAGGACAGCATCGGCCACCTCTGCAACAGGTCCAAGACGATTGGAATGCACCGAAGTCCCGCAGCAAGAATCCTCCAGACGGCACCTGCGCTCAGAAATACGTTCTTCTGGCCTTTGACTTCGCCCGAGCCTACGACACGGTCGACCACCGTCTCCTCAGAGTCGGCCTGATTGAGCTGGGGATCCCGCGCTGCCTATACACCTGGACCTAGCAGTTCTTGAATGACCGGTGTGCACGAGTGGAGTATCAAAGCGCGATAAAGCGGCTATCGTAGACATTATGGAACAGAACAACAACTTCTCTTTTTGACGCAAAACATATATAAATCACTGGATACGGGACATCACTTTACGGCCATCTATTTAGATATAGCGAAATATTTTGATAAAATATGGCACCGAGGATTACTGTTCAAATGTAAAAAAGAATTCGGAATATCTGGAACATTGTTAACTTGGCTTGAATCCTATTTAAAAGACAGAAAGCAGTGCGTGCG
Source organism: Amphibalanus amphitrite (assembly GCF_019059575.1). NCBI lineage: Eukaryota > Metazoa > Arthropoda > Thecostraca > Balanomorpha > Balanidae > Amphibalanus > Amphibalanus amphitrite. Next base: position 712,569 of record NW_024881598.1, on the reverse strand, counting down.
CATAAACAACACTTTTTCGGACTACCAAACTATTAACGCCGGCTGTCCACAGGGGTCCGTACTCGGACCCCTCCTCGCATTAATCTATCTTAACGGACTTTCCGGACGGACACAGAACGACGTATTATTTTTTGCTGACGACACCTCCTTGTACGCCTCCTATAAAACACAGGACTTACATGAAATTCAACAGACACTCCAGCACGACCTCGACGCTATCCTTCAATACGGTCGGGAATGGGCCATCACGTTTAACACTGGAAAAACGATCCAACAAACATTTTCCTATTCCCACAATCATCAAGCTCCCGCCCTAAAATTTGGAGGCGAAACAATTCCGTCACACGATAGCCACAAACATCTAGGACTCATATTATCTAAAGACCTACGTTTCCATGAGCACGTCAACGAGATATGCAGAAAGGTAACCAAAGCATTAAGTCCACTTTATCCCATAGCGCAATATTTACCTAGGCCCATTCTCGACCAAATATACAAAGTATACATAAGACCCCATTTCGACTACTGTGACACAATATACGACGGACATATTACCGTACATGACGCGACAAGACTCGAGACGCTACAAAATAGAGCAGCACGACTGACGACAGGAGCACTTTTTAGCACATCTACCGACAAACTCCGACAAGAACTAGGCTGGGACAAATTAACCATACGACGACAAATACATAGACTTGTACTTTACCACCAACTGAGTGTACCAGATTCGAAATTGCCTGAATACATTAAAGAAATGATACCTCAAACGCGACAACGAGCTACGAACAGAACACTCAGAAACGCACGCACTCATACACATGAAAGACCACGCACCACTGCCTATCAACGGTCATTTCTATTGAAAACAAACAAACAGTACAATCAGTTTCCCGACACTGTCAAAAAATTATCACCCAGTAAATTTAAAAAACACGTAGAAAAACATTTGGGGCTGCCACGACCACCAGAATTCTACGCCCTAGGACCTAAAAGAGGCAACACTTTACATACACGACTGAGGAACGACATGTCACAACTCAATTCACATCTCTTTAAAATACAACACACGGAATCACCCACTTGTGCTTGTGGGTCCAGCACAGAGAGTGTTCGCCATTTCATTTTCTCATGCCCATTATACACAAATCAAAGGAACACACTTCTTTACGAACTAACTAATACTCTCCATTATGACATACGTCAATTCCCAATAAGTACCCAGCTGGACACATTACTTCACGGCACAAACCTGAACAGCGGTGAGCGTCTGCCGGTGGCTCGATCCTTCCAAACGTTCCTTATGAACTCACGTCGTTTCGATTCCTGATCCTGTCCTTATACAATTACATACTTTGGGCGCGGTGCTCGGGGAGGGGTGCGCGGCGGCTGCGGGGCCGGTCGGTACCTTAGTACGATGGTCGCGGGGTTCGACGTGGCGGCGGTGACAGCAGTGATCACCAATTGCTGGATGTTCTGTTCTGTTCTATTTCTTTAGTTGAGAGTTGGTACCCCGAATTAAGCACTTCGTGCTTTTGTGCCAATTCTCAGATATTTCTCATGATGGTTTTGTGCATTGAAGTAATAAACGGAGTGATGATGATGATGATGATGATCAGCGGCGAACACGTGTTCAGGGCGGGCCTGCATCAGGGCAGTGTCCTGTCTCCGGTTCTGTTTTGTTATAGGCCGCCCCGCTCGCTGCCGCACTCCAGAGTCCCCGGTACAACAGCATTCCTCTACGCAGACGACACCGCGGCCCTGTGCCCGGGAAACAACATTGAGGTCACCAAGGAGCAAGGGCAACGGGCTGCAGACATCCTCGTCAAGTGCACACCAGCATCGGAGATGGTAGTGGCCGGCCAGAATACCCAAGCGCTGGTGCTGTCCCAGTGGGCCCGTGACGTCGTCAACGGCTCCGTCCGTGTGGCCAGAGAGACGGTCGTCGAAGGCGACCACCTGAAGCTGCTCGGAGTCACAATGGACCGGCTGCTACACTTCGAACCCCACTGCCGCAGCCTCCGAGAGCGCGTGCGACCTCAGACCAACCAACTGCGACTGCTGACCGGACGCGAGTGGGGTTGGAGGGGCGCCAGTCACGCACCGTCGCATCCGGGTATATCCGCGGAGCTCTGGAGTACGTCACTGCTGCGTGGCTCCTGGCTACGTCGCCGTCACACCTCCTGCTTCTTGAGATGGAGATGCGCGCGGCCGCAAGCGTTGTGACCGGCTGACACCTGCCCACCCCGGCCCACGCCGTGATGGCGAAAGCGGGACTCGCCCCGGTGGCCGAGCGACGCGCGGCCCTGGCGGCGCGCCTGCTGGCCAAGGCGCGCGCCCTCCCCGCTGGTGACCCGCTGCGGAAGGTGGCGGAGAGCCAGGCCCCTACCCGCCTCAGCACCGTGACGGGGTGGAGAGGAGTCGGCGAGGAAATCTGGAGACTGGTAGACATCATCGCCTCGATCAAGCCGATCCCCCCCTGTCCCACAGCATGTGCACATTATGGAGACTGACGTCATACTGTGCCACAAGCACATCATGTCCAACATAATGTGCACATTATGAAGACCGACATCATACTGTGTCATGAGTAGTGATGTCAATATCAGAAATTTTGGAAACCGATACCAAACCGATACCGACCAAAACCACTGAGAGTATACCGAAACCGAACCGATTTTCAGAAATAGGGGGAAATACCGACTAGGTATCGAATTCAGGGCATCATCAAACAAACGCTTCAAACTTTCTCAAAACATATGATAAGCATTGAAAGGTGATACTTTTAAAATGAGGCAACAAAAACAAATCAGGGAATCTAAATTATTTGCATTGCAAAAAAAAAAACACATTTAACTGTATTGTGTAACTGTTAACAAATATTCAGGTCAGTTATTTAACTGGAATGTGGATTGTGGATTCAAGTCATCTGCATGAGGTGTTAGAACAATAACTTGAGCCCTGAATCTCATCCATGCCTGAGCCCTGACCCATAAAACCTTTTTTCAATTCAAGTCATACAATTCGAGTCTGGTCAAGACAGGGCTAAGTGTGTTATCATGATCCAAAAATGGTGACCAATTGAATGAAAATGATGGGCGATACCATTAGTGTAAACAAAATCCATAATACCTTCAGTTCAACGTGGTGACGATACTGACGCAGCCAATTTTTCTTCATAAACAAATGTTTACCACAACAAATCTTGATAAATAATTACTTACGAGGCACACTGATGGATAGCAGACATCACAGTAATGATATCGCGATGAAAGCTCAGTAAAATGTCCATAATTTTACGGAATCATTGACACATGTCACGTGTCATCTCTTCCACAATGGCAGCCTTGATGGCGGCGGCCATTTGCATTTAGGCACGGAACTGCATAAAATAAAGTTTTTTTTTTCTTTTGTGCTTTAGTACACTTAAGTCAAAAATTTCATGTTTATATTTTGGCATCTAAAAATTAATTCAAGAAAGATTGCAGGCCGCTATTGCTGAAAAATGAAGAACCAGAAGAAAAGTTGCTCAATTATTTTCAATTAGTTATTGAGCTACATCAGTACTTGGCGCATCTGCGACATTAAAATGTTTTTAGATGTGTTCAGTTTTGAAACTGCTGTGTGTGAATCAAGCCAAACCCAATCATATTTTAGGAATGCTTTTGATTACATTGCTAGCGATCTCTATGTGTTGAGGAGAGCAGGAAAAAGAACACTAATTGAAGAAAATAAATTATGATATAGATAGACAAATTGAATTATAAGTGGAAAACAATGGGAACGTTTTAGTTATATTGCTTTAAGTTGAAGCATAGGCAGGCTGTAGAAGCAGCTTATATTCACATCTTTGACAATCTAAATGGTAATGCAGGAAAAGTGAAACTGAGCAGATTTACGGCTGAACTTATTTTGCACGATCTAAAAACTAGAAGTGCAAAGTGAGAAGCGACGGGTGTGAAGCATTGCTATTTGAATTTTAATCTGTGCCGCAAACTATTTTGACAACTTTGATGTTTAGGCGAATTATTTCATTTTATTTTGTCTTTATGGCTTGAAAAAGATTTATATCGAAACACATGTGTAGCCAACTTAAAGCAATATAACTAAAACGTTCCCATTGTTTTCCACATATAATTCAAAATAAATTATCCACAGAATCGCTTAGTCATTAACTCACGCCCCACTGGGGGGGGGGGCTATTCATAGCCTCCCTCCCGTTTTTCTGCAATAACTTCCAAACCACTTGACGTATCGACGCCAAACTTTCAGTACCTTCGGCTGCATCAATTTGACACCTTGTGTCAAAATTTGAACTTCGTAGCTACCATAGGTCGGCCGAAAATGGCGTCAGAGTGACGTCATGTTTGGCCGATTTCGACGCAAAACATTGAACCACGGCAATCGCTCCCAAGAGCTCAGTTTTTAAGCTACAGGGTGTCCCAGAATTACCCGAACATTGTTAATTAGCGTATAAAATAAGGCAAACATGATTGCGCTTTTTTCTTTTTATCGTCCTTTATAGTCAACTAGGGTGGCTGTGAAATAGCACATGCAATATATACGCTTGTTACAAGATCAGCCGACAATGACGAAAAAATGCCAGCCACAGTGACGTACCCAAGGGGGGGCCACGGGGGCCAAGGCCCCCCCCCCTGAGCGCCGAAGGCGCTCAGGGGGCCCTCAGGCCCCAGGATATTTTTTCAAACACTGGATAAAACGTCTTTTACTCGGAAGAAAAATGATATTAAAGTTTCATTTATGTGCCCTGGGTACCCGAGGGGCCCCTGCAGTCATCCAAGGGCCCCCAGTTTCCTGGGCCCCTGGTCGCCTAGGGGGCCTCTGGTAGCCGGGGGCCTGGTCTCATGGGGCCCCTGATAGCCTGTGGCCCCTAGTCGCCTAGGGGGCCCTGGTCGCATGGGGGGCCTCTGGTCGCATGAGGCCCCTGATCGACTGGGGGCCCCTAGTTGTCTAGGGGGCCCTGATAGCCCGGGGCCTGGTCGTATGGGCCCCTGATAGTCTGTGGCCCCTAGTCGCCTAGGGGGCCCTAGTGGCATGGGGGGCCTCTGGTTGCATGATATTGAGGCCCCTGATCGCCTGGGGGTACCTAGTCGCCCAGGGGGCCCCTGGCAGCCGGGGGGCCTGGTCGCATGGGGGCCCTGGTTGCCTGGGGCCCCCGGTCGCCCCTAGTCGCCTGGGGGACCCTGGTCGCCTTGGGCCCCTGGTAGCCTGGGATCCCCTGGTCGCCTGGGGGTCCCTGATCGTCTGAGGGCCGCTGGTCACCTAGAGGGCCCCTGGTCGCCTGGGGGTCCCTGGTAGCCGGGGGCCTGGTCGCATGGGGCCCCCTGGTCGCATGGGGGCCCCCTGGTCGCCTGGGGGCCCCTGATCGCTTTGGGGACCTGATCGCATTGGCCCTTGGTCGCCTGGAGGGCCCTGGTGGCCTGGGGCAGTGGGGCCCCTAGTCATATGGAGGACCTGGTCGCCTGGGAACCCCTGGTCAACTGGGGGCCCCTGGTGGTCTGAAAGTACGCTTATCACCTGATTGATCCCAAATCATCTGAGTGGCTACTGGCTACTGGATATAAGTAGTGACTGGAGTAGGCACTCATCTGAAGGAGCCAATATCTTTCACGGTGCCGGAGATATCACAGAAAAACAAAAAGCTTTGTTTTGCAAGCAAAAAGTTTTGTTTGCAAATGCTTTGTGAACGATCTGCCTGGTGTTATCGAAACAGAAACGCTGATGTTCGCTGATGATGTGAAGGTGTACAGGAGAGTCGATAATGAGACAGATGTCAATTTCATCCAAGCACAGCTGGACAGCCTGTGCGAGTGGTCAGATAAGTGGAAGCTGGAGCTGAATCCAAGCAAATGCAAAGTCCTGACCCTGACCCTAAGGCGTAAACCAGTGTTGGGAGTTTACACGATAGGAGGCGTATCGTTGGAGCGTGTTAAAGTTATGCGAGATCTGGGCGTTCTTCTGGACCAAAGGCTTACGTTTGGAGATCATGTTGAGCACACCGTACGCAAAGCTAACAGAGCGTTAGGTCTACTTATGCGGACATTTGCGACGGGAAAACGAGGACGCTCGCTTGACATGTCGAAACACAGAGCCTTTTTATCAACGTACTACGCCAACGTCCGCTCAATACTGGAGTACTGCAGTGTAGTGTGGAGTGGAGCGGCGCGGACACACATGCAGCGGATTGAACGTGTGCAGGAGAAGTTTCTGGTTTGGCTCTGTGCCCGCTCCCATGTACGCGGGGTGTCGTTTGTTTACCGTGACCTCACTGAACACTTTAAGGTGAACACCCTAGCTGCCCGACACGAGCAGCACGACATTATGTTTCTCCGAAACATTCATCGAAGCAAAATATGTTCGTCATTTCTTCTGGAAAAGTTTCCCATACACGTGCCGCCCCGGACACTGCGTACACAGTCACTGTTCGCTGTCTCGTTTGCAAGGGTAAACACTGTTCGCTCATGTTCATTCAACCGCATACCGAATGTGTGCAACGCATTCTTGGAGGCGAACAGGGATGTGGACGTCTGGGAGAGTAGCATGGCAGAGTTCAGGTCAAGAGTGAAACGGTATGTGAGTGAGGGACACAGATAGGTAGGTGTAACTGTTCGGCTGTTACTGGAAACAAATGTTTCTAGTCTGCTTTGTTTTACTGTGCTCGTTTTTACTGTGCTTGTTTAGTGTGTATCAATGTTTTATTTGTTGACTTCATCTGTCATTGGGGTAACGCCCGTTGGTGATAAAAGAATAAATGAAATGAAATGAAAAAGGCTAAACTGAATACCCCCCGGCCCCCAACCTTGGCCCCAAAGGCGTCATTGGCTAACACAGGGATGTGGGTCGATTTGCAATCGCATTTCCTCCTAAGTCCTATTCCTCCAATTAATACAGACATGTCCCAGAATCACACAAACTAGAGCACTTCACGGATAGGCTTTTTAGGATCCGGCCCGGCCCATATCCGGCAAGTCATATCCAGATCCGCCCATTATCCGCCTTTCTTTGAATATCAGAATCCGGCCCACCCATGGCCCGTATTGCAGCCAAACTTCAAAAAAATATCCGTAATAATCCGTTTCACCAATAACTGGTTTCATCCAAAACTGGACTAACAAATTCAATCTAAGGGACCAGACAGCCATACATCTCATAGACCATCATGGTTCCAAAAACCATGCATACATTGCATACATTATCCACTTGAAGACAAGTCTTGTGACAAGTGAGTGTCATAAAATGATGCCTATTACTTTAATCAAACCTCTGCTGCCGCTTAACACATTAGGTTAATTTTTAACTTCAATGTTGACTTGAATGTTAAAATTTTGATCCGTTTTGATCCGGGTTCAACCTTCTATTCCTAAATCCGGCCCGCCCATATCCGTTCTTTTTTAACAAATTTAGAATCCAATCCTATCCGGTCCGCGGATTTATCCGTGGATAACGGATTTAACCGGCCCATGAAGTGCTCTAACACAAACATTTATTTTCTGGCTAAAAGTACAATTGCGCTCGATTCCTAGTGAAACATATAATAGCCGCGTTTACATAGGGCTAGTTGCCAGATAGTGGAATTCCGATAACGAGACATTTATTCCCCACTATTATATTATATGTATACCTACCTACATATCCGGCATTGGAGGATGTTCAGTAATTGAGGCGCTCGCTCATAAAATGCCGTGCGTTTCATGCACACTCCTCAAGCAAAAATATTTTTACTTTCCAATTTTCCACATTTTCTCAAGGCTTAGACCGTTACAGAGACCGTTTTAATTGACTTTGATGAAGTTGAACGCGAGAAATCACAACCAAATGCTACATTAGGTTGTAAAGAACTGAATTGCGTTTTCCCACACACGTGGCGTTTCTCACCTACGTCTGCAGGAGAGACCGGACCCACTATGCCCCCCCCCCCCCACCATCGAAAGGTTCTTCATGACTCCCGGGGGCCCCCGGGGAACCTGGGGGCCCTTTACACTGTGGGGGCCCCTCCGAAAGCAGGTGGCCCCCTCCTGGGCGAAATCCTGGGTACGTGCCTGGCCAGCCATTGCTGGTCTCAGTTGTTTTACGGGTCTCCCGAAACTGGGTGTAGTTCTGTTTTCTTTGACCTCTTGCCGGAGGATACGATCATATAAGATAAACTTAACATCAAAGTGCTCCAAGGCCATAAGGCATTATCCCCCAAAATAAAAATTTCTGCCTACACCACTTTTGCCGCGTTTTTTTACATCGTAAGTGGAGAAGTTCCATGACTGAACATGCGCGACCTTTGGCTTCCAACAGATTTGGTTTCCAAAACAAACCCTTTCATGGCCATTTGGTTCACGGCATCCAGTTTTTGCACTGGTAGAGTATTACCGCAGTAGTACTCTGTGCTAACGGTTGTCTTTGGGCCATCATATCAAGCCGAATGAATGCACGGTGGCTCAACATGTCTCACAATTTGATTTTCGACGGGTGCATGGCAGTGTCTGCTGTTGGGGCGTTGTAGCCATCTGACGTTCACACACGCCTTTTTCGGGCGGTTCAAATGACAGAATACCTTCGTTAGACTATGGGTTAATGGTATGAGTTAAAATAATACTTTTAGTTTTAAGTTTTATTTGCAGTTAGAAACAAGACTTTTTGTATTTTGAAGTGATTTTGAATATCTCATCTTTTTTTACATTTTCGCTGAACCAAAATTACAATTACACATACAGCACAAACTCAAGCATTGTGTGCACCTCCGCTCAGGGATGTGGGTCACCACAGGTACTTCCCCACCTAGAACGGAGTTACGTAGTGTGCTGACATTGTGCCAATCAACGTAACACGTCACAGATAACACAATCTGAAAAAATCACAACTACAGCATCGTTTTTCTGGGTTCCACCTCAGCTAAATATAGTCGCTGGATCCACTCTGAAACGAACCCTTCTTCCACTTCTGGTACGTGGTGACTCTGCTTCCGGCACGACCTCTGGAGGGACCGATTCTGCTGGACCGGGCTCAGCGGCACTGCTCGGCTGTGGCTGCTCCTGTTCCCTGTCCACCAGCCGCCGGGTGTCGTCATGTCGCGGGAAGTAGGCGGGCTTCAGTCGGTCCACTGATACAGTGTCTATCGCCCCAGACGGTAGTTCTATGCGAAAAGTCTTTGCTCCTCTGTGAGCTACACGTAGCGGTCCCTGGTATGGAGCTTGGAGTGGACGTTGGATCCTGTCCACTCGGACCCACACATGCGTGCATGTCATTAAGTCCTTGGGAATGTGCTCCTGGACAGCACCGTGATCGGTTCCGAGGGAGGCCGTGGTGAAATCCAGTTCCGTCATGTGCTGGGCCAGCTCCTGGATCATCTTGAATGAAGAACGTGTTGAAGACTGTTCTCCTAAGCACAGTTTTGGACAGAGCAGCATGCCACCTGTCACTGCTGTGAACGGTGAGGCACCAGACTCGTTTGGCATTGCACGCAGACCCAAGAGAATTATTGGGAGTGACTTCAGCCAGTCTTCCTTCCGCGCCTTCAGTGCTGTCTTTAGTGTGCGATGAAATCTCTCAATCATTCCATTACTTTGCGGTCTGTAGGCGCATGTCCGGAGGCGATGAAAATTGAAATCCTATCATTTCAGCCAGAAGTTGGAAGAGCTCGGCTTCAAACTGGGCTCCACGCATGGGTGGAGAACCTGCCCCGGCCACCCCGGCCGTGGCCGGGGTAACTTTCAGCCGACCCCGGCGCGGCCGGGGTAACTTTTTCCACTTTTGTAAATCCTAAAAGCTGTCTCCATATGAAAAAAACTGCCATCTATAAAGCGTCTCTCATTATTCTTATCTACCTTGAAAAGTTCTTGAAAATTTACTTTATTTTCATTTTGGAGCTTCCATGTTTTTAAGTCTTTTCATCGCGGAGCCCGACATGTTTCATCAAACAGAAGTAAATCATATTTAAGGGCCGTTATCGTAAGATGGCACTGTAATAACATCACAAGACAGGACGAGGGTAATATCAGTGAGATAGAAGGACGAGCTGCTGTGTCTCAAGGCTCCCCCAACTTAGCCCGCGCCAGGGTGGTGGCCTTATCGTAACACGTTGAGTCGATAGGTGGGCTTTTCACGCTCCTTCTAACTCGGCTACTGGCCACTGGGCTACGAGGCGAGAAGCGGAACGACGTTTGAAAGAGCGACAAACGTGATCAGAGAAATCTGGTCATGTTTTTGGCAAGCTCAATAAAAAAAATCACCATAGATCATCAAAAGCCAAATTTCTCTGATTTTAGCGTTCTACGACAACTTTTCTCGCAATTCATGAACATAACGGAGCTTAAATACTGCAAACAAAACATTCGATTACTCGTTTAAGGCTCGGTCGCGAATAATATTTCAGGTGCGAGCTCAAATCAATAAGAGGGTCAAAACGGTCAAATTTGACATTTTGTTTTGTGTGGGAAGGTTGCAACTTCCACGGAATAAGCTTTGCAAAGGGCATGATGGCATTTTTAGCACGGTCATCCAGCAAATTTGACCTGATGACCTGACCTAGCACTAGGTGACATGCGTCCGAAATTTTAGGCGTGTTGCAATATTGTTGTTACAATTACGAAATCTTCCGCGCCTGCGTGCAACAGTTTTCCCTAAAAATGTACAAACGGCAGACATCCATTATTCTATGCCACAGAATAGGGGTTTGTTGATAACCGTTGACAAATATTTCAGCATCATCGTCTTTCTGACTTTCGGTCGCCGGCCGGGGTAACTTTTTCAAACATTCTCCACCCGTGGAGCCTCCACGGTCAGTTACCACGTAGAGAGGGACGCCGAACCGTGCAATTCAAGTCTCGAGGAGCGCGTTCGCTACTGATGTGGCAGTGATGTCGGTAATGGGCGCGACCTCTACCCATCGGGTAGCGCGGTCGATGCAGGTGAGTAGATACCGATGTGTCGCCGGGAACGGTTGCCCATGCTGAGATGAAGGTGGTAGCGGTCCAACTATGTCTATGTGCACCGTTTCAAAACGTGATGATGGCAGGTGAAACTCTCCAGTTGCGGTCTTCGTGTGGCGATGGACCTTGGCTTCTTGACAAGCCAAACATTCCTTCACCCACGTCTTGATCTGTCGATCCATGTCTGGCCAGAAGTATCTTGCCTTGATGAGCCGAAGTGATCCTTTCAGACCAGGATGTGAAAGATTGTGATACCTCTCGAACACACTTCGTCGACATGACAGCGGAACGAACGGCCTCGGCTGTGGCGTAGACACGTCACAAAGCACTGAGGAGTCATTCTGCAGCGGCACAGTTATGAGGCGATCCTGGTATGTTGCGATTTCTTCGTCCTTCTTCTGTTCCTCGGCGATGGCTGGGAGGTCACAGGCGTCAACCTGAACGGCGTTCACAGGGCGTGAAAGGCAGTCTGCGACGATGTTGTCAGCGCCCCTGATGTATTTGACGTCTGCGATGTACTCGGTGATGACGCACCAGTGTCTTTGCTGTCGATCTGACTTCGCCACATGAGGACTGTGGAAGGCTGTGACCAGGGGCTTGTGGTCTGTAAAGAGCGTGACGTTCCGCCCTTCGAGCAGATCTCGGAAGTGCAACGTGGCGAGATAGGCAGCCAGCAGCTCTCGGTCGTAGGCTGAGTACTTGCGCTGCGGTGCAGACAGCTTCTTTGAGAAAAAGCTCACCGGTACTGCACTGCCGTCGACCATCTGATGAAGGGCTGCACCAGCAGCGACTTGGGAGCAGTCTGTGACAAGCTGGAAGGTGTCGCTGTTTGGCTGAGTGTGGTGGAGAGTGCAGGCGGCCTCCAGTGCTGTCTTGATGCCGTTGAAGGCCTTGGCTTCGCTGTCGCCCCACGGTAGTTCCTTCGACTTGGGGTACAAGCGCATGAGCTCGGTCAGTGGGAAGACGATCTCCGCAAAATGCGGAATCATTCGCCTGTGGAAGCCGACCATGCCCAGGAATCTGCGTAGATCATCCGACTTCTTCGGCGCGCACATTTCTGAGATGCTCTCCACCTTGCTCTTTGGAGGACGAATTCCAGTTGATGTCACCAGCTGTCCCAGGTAGGTGACTTCTGGCTGGTCAAACTCGCACTTGTCTAGTGAGATGCGAAGGTTGTGCTCGTGCAAGATGCGCAACACTCTCTCCAGGTCCGCATGGTGCTGTTCTTGGGTCGCAGATGACACAAGAATGTCATCGAGATAGATGAACACGCAGTCCACGTCGCGGAAGATGGTGTCCATGATCCTCTGGAATGTGGCTGGAGAGTTGCAGAGGCCCATTGGCATGAATATGTATTCATACAGGCCGAAGGGCGTGGTCACTGCAGTCTTCTCGCTGTCCGCTGGGCTCACTGGTATTTGGTGATATGCTCGGAGCAGATCGATCTTGCTGAAGCGCGTTTTTCCGGCGAGCTGTGTCGACAAGCTTTGAATGTGAGGTAGAGGGTAGCGATCCCTCTTCGTGATCGAGTTCAGAGCTCGGTAGTCCCCTGTGACGCGCCATTCACCGGGTGTCTTCTTCTCCACCATGTGCAGAGGAGAGGCCCATGGAGACTTTGAAGGCCGCACAACCCCAGTTTTCAGCAGTGTGTCAAAACACTGTTTGGCGGCTTTGAGCTTGTTTGGTGGCAGTTGTCTCGGTGACGCAAATGTCGGTGGTGCACTGCCTGTGTCAATGGTGTGACATCCTGGCAGCTGTTTCATTGCCCCCTCCAGGTCACCTGGCTGGCATGGCTCTAGCACTGAGCGGTGTCTTTCCAGGATGTTCTTGATCGGAGCTGAAACTGTAGACAGGTCGTTCACCACCAGGTTTGGCCTTCGATTGGTTACTGACTCGGCACTGTGATGACAAATCAGTAGATCTGTCAATCAAAGTCCGGGTACCGCAGTCGATCAGGAGTGAGTGCTGACTCAAGAAGTCCTGACCCAGCAGTGGTGTAGTGACGTCAGCCACCACGAAGGTCCATGTGAAGGTGCGGCGCAGTTGAGGGATTGTGACATCACATGTGACTTCTCCCACAACATGACGAGACTCACCGTTTGCGGTTGATATTCGCACTGCTGAAGGCTGCAGGATAGAGCCAACCGGGACGGTTTTGGGCAGGAGGGAAACACCTGCTCCGGTGTCAATGACAAAATCAACTGATTTTTGGCCAAGTGTTGCTGCTACTTGCATGAGTGGCAGTCCATGAGCAGCATGAACTGGGATCTGCCCCTCTAGTTTCCCGACTGGGACGGCCTCGGTGAGGAGGAGCGAGAACGGGGTTGCATCTTGGTGTGTGCTTTATCAGGCCACTGACACCACGGCTTGCATGTGCGCGCTTCCACGCCAAAGTAAATGTGCGCTCGGCAGACCTTGGGGTGCTGTCCTTCACGGAACGGCTGAAGTCCTGCTGACACACCCTCTCGATGGTCCCGATCCGGATAGGGACTTGCGCTGTCGCGAGCTGTATCGCTGTCCGGTACTGTGCTGTCTCGATGGGCGCGTGTGTCCGTCTGAATAGTATGCGCCGCGGTCCGACTCATAGCGCTCAGATGGTGACGGTGACCGTGCTCGTGACTGCCGGCTACTGTGAGGTTGAACCACCATGCACGAAGACTGCATCAGCGGCACCAGCTCATCAGCTAGTTGACCTAGCTGTGTCAGAGTCAGGTCACGCTGGGCTGCCAGCACGGCACCAACGGAGGGCGGCAAGCTCTTTATCATCTTGTGGCGCACGAGGTCTTCACCAACCCCGACTTTGCACGCCGTGTCTCGGAGCTCATGCAGGAATGCTGATGGACGTCCGGTCATCTGTGTCTTGCTTATAAGACGCTCGAATAGCTCCGGCTTCGATTGAGCATACAGACCGATCACGGCTTGTTTCAGGTCATCGAATGACGTTTTGGAGAGTACGTCTGGGTCGAGGCGGCTGACCGTATCAGGAGGAAGGGCCGCCAGAACATGGTAGAACTTGGACTGAGTGCTTGTGATGCGAGCCAGGTGAAATTGTGCATTCATTATGGCGAACCAACCTTCAACGGCTGTGTCCATGAACGCCGGCGGCTTTACGTTAGAAAGCATCACGGAACCTGCAACCTGTTCCGGTTCTCCTTCCATTGTTGCTGTTGTGGGAATACCTATTCACTATGAACTAGGAATAGTATTAGGCAATGTAGCAATGTAAAAATCACGTCGGGGTCACCAGTTTATGGGTTAATGGTATGAGTTAAAATAATACTTTTAGTTTTAAGTTTTATTTGCAGTTAGAAACAAGACTTTTTGTATTTTGAAGTGATTCTGAATATCTAATCTTTTTTTACATTTTCGCTGAACCAAAATTACAATTACACATACAGCACAAACTCAAGTATTGTGTGCACCTCCGCTCAGGGATGTGGGTCACCACAAGACCACAAAGTGTGCTTCAATGTAGGTACTTCAATGTACTTTTTTGTTGAATAATGTATATGTTATGTTTTTGGGATGAATTGCAGTGATTTGCGCTGTTTTCCCGTAGTTTTCGCATATTTTTCAGGCGAAGGACCCCAAATTCCAAAATTTCGTCGAAGATAGTGGTGCAAAGCAGACCGGCTAGATCGGTGACGTTTGTTGTCCATGACAAGCAACCACCCTTTTGACAACTGGTGCATGGCCCCTTTTGGCCGAGCCAAAGCTTGTCAATCAGGTTTTCTCCTGATTGAGAGATAGAGAGAGAAATAGAGAGATAGATAGAGAGAGATAGAGAGAGAAAACCTTTCTCAGGTTTTCTCTCTCTCTCTCTCTCTCTTTCTCTCTCTCTCTCTCTCTCTCTCTCTCTCTCTCTCTCTCTCTCTCTCTCTCTCTTCGTTAGCTGATATAATTGCGCCTTGCTTAATCCTAACTGCTTGCAGTTGAGCTGCTGAAGCTCTTCAGCAAAAGCCATGCCGAAAGTCCATTTACAAAGTTGAGAACGGGAGTTGATTCCCCATGGTTGCCTATTAGTGGCTGAAGCTGAAAACGGAAAAGGACTACTCTTGCTCGACTCTGGATAATAATTGACTCGAGTCGTTTACCTGTCACCAAAAGCACACAGTCCCCAAGCTCGATTGCTAAGGGATATCTTATAAAAGTATGATGCTTGTATATCATTAGAATCGAGCGCAATCGTACTTTTAGCCAGAAAATAAATGTTCGGGTAATTCTGGGACACCCTGTAGATCCAATTTCTTTGCATGAAAGGACTCAGAATGTACTGCGCTATCAAACTGCTATCTCGGATTTTCAAAATTTTGAAAATTTCGAAAAATTTATATAATAATATTCAAAATTTATATTTTTATATTTTTTTTCAATAAGTTTTCGAGTTTTCGAAAAAAGGGATATATGTGACAGAACGCATGATTATGACTAATTCTAGCAAGTTTTAGCTAAATATCTTAAAAATGGCCAAGTTATACGCATTATTGCAAAAAATCACAATTATTAATTTTTCAAATCAATTTTTCAGTAGGTACGTATTTGACATCGTACACCAATATAAATAGCACCACGTGTTCTTGAGCTCAAACTGCATCCAATAGACACCTTTTTTGTTTAAAATCTTAACTTCAAAATTGACCTTTTTGACCTGAAAGTGACCTGACCTAAGTTAAATTCGACTCAAAATGACCTCGAATGACACAGACGACATAAAATTATGGCCTAAATGGACCATAAAACATGTGTCACGTGACCGACGCATGATATAATATTTCCGTGACCTGCGATGACCTGACCATGACCTGAAAATCTGACCCTGACCTGAAAAAAGTACAAGTTTGGTACCCTCAAGGTATCTAGAGCATCTGTTAACGAGTGTGTAAACCAAAAATGAACCTGATCTGACTTGTAAGACGGCGGCCAGAGCCCAAAATGTGAACAAGCCAAAAATGCTAATAATTTTTACTTTGACCTGACCTGTGACGTCATCGGTGACCTCGAGGTCAATGAAATTAAGTTTCGCTCGACAGTTTTTCCGGGGCTATCAAGTATCAGGTGCCGTTTGAATTTTGACGATCGGCTTAGTTGTTTCGGAGTTAGAAGGGGGGGCTATGGGCTATGGAGAGCCCCCCCCCCCAGTAGGGCGTGTTATTTTGGAGGCTTTTTGGAGTTGAGCGAAGTTGAGGATTTGTGGGGTGACGATGAAGTGATAAATGCTGCCTTCAATATTAGATGATAATGGTGAAGCTAGTGCTGTATAAAACAGGGTTTTTGATAATGTAACTGCATTGCAGTGAAATGGAGAGCAAGACAAGGTCAAGATCAATCACAGACTCCTCAAAACAAAGTCAAATTTGTTACTAATAAATGCTTTGGAAATTTTGAGAAAGGTAGTTAAAGTATGTTTTCCAGTATATAGCGAGTTAAACATTCATACATGTTTATGTCTTGCACATTAGCTTTTTGTAAGATAATTATCATCATAGTATTTGAATTTGCTAGCACTGATAAGTTGCCATTTAACATTGGTAGACTGATGTATTTGATATTACAGTTAACACGCGCAGTGGAAGGGGGGAGCGGATTTCGGCCACCCCTCCTGTTTTTCGCCAATAACTCGCGCTGCAAACATAATATTAACCCGCGCACCGACGGGGGGGGGGCGGATATCCGCCCCCCCCCGAGGTTTTTCGCGAATAGCGGAAAAACCGCGGCGCGTAGCGCCGCGAAATTTGGTATGACTATACCCTCATCAATTTTACACATGGTGTGCAAGTTTGAACCTCCTACCTTTTAAGGTCAGGTCACCAGGTCACTTTGAATGACCCAACCTCAAGTCACTTTTTTGCAACTTTGTCACCGTGCCAGAGCTACAGTAGATGTCGGAGACCTTTGAAAGTCGCAGGATGTTATTAGGTCATTAGTAGCTACAATTTGTATATCTCGGAATTTTGATATCGGTGACCTAAGGTCAGGTCAATTTCGCGACCTCCCCATTATAAGTCAATGGGGGAAAAATCAACTCCCTATTTTTACCACTAAAACGGGTCGGAATGGCCCCATATACCATACATGACTTATATACGATCAACCTTCACTACCTTGAGGTCTGTTTTGCTGTTGGGCAGCTGTGAGGTCATGTGACGTCATCAAAGGTCACCAAAGGTTTTTGGCCAATAACTCCGTACAGGAACAAGATACAGACGCGTGGATGGTCTCATTGTGTTCAGCTCGTCAAGACGCATCGAATGATATACATGATGACCTCGAGGTCACGTGACCTGAGGTCAACCTTTGACCTTGACCTTTCGAGGTCAACATATATATCATTCGATGCGGATTGACGAGAGGATCACGATGATGCCCTTAGTTTGTTCCTATCTTGACTAGTTCGAAAGTTATTCGAGAAAAACTCTCAATATCTAGCGCCGCCATTTTGACTTTTTCGACCCCTGTGACGTCATCTTTGACCTGACCTGAAAATGACCTTAGTAAAAATTGTAGATCTTGACCGTGCGTATCCGATGCCGTTTACCGCTTGTCGCTATCTTGCTTCGTTCTCGAGATCTCAGGGGGGGGGGCGGCGGTCATCCGCCCCCCCCCCCGTCGGTGCGAAGTTGGCGCAGACCCCCGTCGGTGCGCGGGTTAATGTGAAATTTCGGCTACCAGTCCAAAATTGAACTGCGGATCTTCTCGTGCAAGAAATAAGAAAATCGGTTCACAACTTTTCTAGTAATAGCGGTGTAAAGTCAAACATCCTGCCGCCGCGGCGGCGCGGCGGCCGGCGCTAGCCGTTACGCGCCGCCTGAATTGTAGACTGTGCCGGGGCGGGACGGTTCCGTCTTTACATCGAGCTCCTTACCGCTGATTCTATTAGATTCGCGTCAAATTCAGTGAGAAGACTGAGAAATGTACAGGCAATCATATGGTCAAAGAATTTTGAAAATCAGCCGGTAACAACTTGGGTTATGAGTGTGTAAACACAAAATTGTGATTGCCGCGTTTCCCGCCTCGGCCGATCCCGCTTCAGGCGGCGACATCTTACCCTTAGCAGGCTTCTAACTGCCATATTTATTGTTGGATTATCTAGAAATTCACCATACATACTAAAAATGTTTGTGCTTTCGTATAGTGAAAGAAAAAAGAAAATCGGCCGGTAACTTTTTGAGTTATCGGCGTGTAAACAAAAAAAAAGTCGCTCATATGGCAGATTTGACCACATTTGACCTCATTTGACCTTGAAGATATTGACCTAGGGTCATGAAATTCACACACAACAGAGTTCTCCATGGCCCCCACCTACCCTCCAAATTTCGTCTTTTTAGCTCCAGTGGGAGCTGAGATCTTAGGGGGGGGGGGCGACATCCGCCCCCCCCCCCCTTCCACTGGGCGTAGTACTCGCAACCCTTCCACTGCGCGTGTTAAAGTGTTTGCCCATTTGTTATGACATCATGCATTTGGGGTAAATGTGTCGTGATTTTTTTTGTCCTTTTTCTTCATCCAATTCCATCCAATCCATCTTCATTTGGCAAATCAAATTTGAGTTCAGAAGGTTAATCAAAAATGTTTTCAAATCTAATATGGCAGTAGTTGATGTTCATAATACCGACAAAATACCAAATGCTTTTGGCATAAAACACCAAATACTGAATCGGTATTGGTTCGGTATCGGTATACCGAAATTTTGGTAACCGATTTACACCACTAGTCATGAGCACATCATGTCCCACATCATGTAGACTGGCGACACTTAACCCGCGCCGGGCCGGGGGGGGTGTTTGAACACCCCCCCCCTGCGGTTTTTCGCAGATATCTCAAAAACGGCGGCGCGGAGCGCCGCCGTTTTTGGCACACCTGTTTGTGCATCTTTTCCGCACATGTTGTGAAAATTTCAGACCCAGGTCACCTTAGGTCAGGTCACCAGGTCACGCCAAGTGACCTCACCTCAGAAAAAATAAGAATGCTCGTCATAGCTATACCGAATGATCGATTGCCTTGAAACTTTCAGCGATTGATTAGAGCAACATTATCTATAAAATGTATATCTCGGAATTTTGATATCGGTGACCTAAGGTCAGGTCAATTTTGCGACTTCTCCATTATAAGTCAATGGGAGAAAATTGAAAAGCGTCTGTTTTGCACGAACGTTATTCTAGACACTCTCAAACATCGAGATGTAGGTAAAATGGACTCACTGAACCGGAAAATGGCAACTGTGACCCCTCGTTATGTCCCCGAGGTCATCTCAGGTCACGAACAGAATCTAACAGTTTTTCGCTAATAACTTCTGATAGAGACGTGCTAGAGCGCTGAAAACGCCTTAGATGTGTTCGGCTCGACGTTGCGGATCGACTGATATGCAACATGACCTTTTCCGGTCAGGTCATGACCCTGACCTGAGGTCAAATTTTCAAGTTGACCTTTCAAGGTCAAATTATAGTTCATTCGACGCGTCTCGACGAGAGGAACACGATGGTGGCAAAAGTAATGTCATGACTCTTTTGAGTCAAAAGTTATTGCCGAAAAAACGTTTTTCGTAAAAACGGCTATTTTTGGAGTTTTTGCCCCCTGGAGGCTAAACCGTTGACCTGAGGTCAAATCTGAGAACATTACTCAGAAAGGTCTGTAAAAGGGCTATCGAATGCGCTTTTCCGCGGCGCTGTAGCTCTATCGGTTCCCGAGATAGCCGTTGGCAGTTTCCAAAATGTTGAAATAGTGGACATTTGACCTTTGGTGACCTCTGGTGACCTGACCTTTGACCTGACCCAAAAAATGACCGAAGTGTTTTCGTCCTTATTTTGGACGTTCTTTCGATTGCCGCTTACCGCGTGTCGCTACGTGGCCCAGGAGCCGAGTTAGAAGAGGGGGGGGGGTGTTCAGACACCCCCCCCGCCCGGCGCGGAATCTCAGAGCACCGGCCCGGCGCGGGTTAAGCATATGGCGTCCGGCAGCGGCCCCAGAGCGCGCTCCCCCTATCCACACCGGTCAACTCTGGACGCGGTTGATAGCCTATCTGCCAGCGGCTCAATGGCACTGTCCGGGGCTATGGCCGCCAATGTAGGGTTCGAGCCAATGAGGGCCCACGCGATAAAGGAGAAGCTTCTCGAAAAGCCTAATCGAGATTCACAGCTACATTAACACGTTCGTAAAGACCTAGAGAATCGCCGCCAATGCGCTCAGAACAGTCACCACGCGTCTTCCGCTCCAGTCCCGACCTATTGGGCTGAAAATGTAAGCCCGGAATCCCTGCTGTGTCTAGGTGGATTGGGCTGAAAATGTAAGCCCGGAATCCCTGCTGTGTCTAGGTGGACGGAGCAGCCCGGAATCCCTGCTGTGTCTAGGTGGACGGAGCTGACACGTGTTCGTATAGTCTCTCTTGAAAGTATCGCGACTCTGAGGGAAGGCGCCACCTGTCCCAGCCGCGGTTGAGCGGAAAAGTTTGGGGGCCACTGTTAGCACTGACCGAAGCCTGACGCGTGGTGGCAGCCAGCGCGGCGGGGCGAGGGAGTGATTGCGGAAGGATGGGGGGGGGGGGGGAATGGGGCGGTCGCCATCCGGTAACTTGTGATGGCAGTAAGCATGTGGTCAACGGAAGTCACCCTACTCGCAGAGGAGGATTTTTTAGATGTTTCATTACAAAGCTGAAAATTTGACCCGTTATCGATACGACTACCACCGGTTTTTAGTATACCTAATCCAGAGGCCCGTGCACGAATACGTAAAAAACATCAGTTGCACCCGCTAACAGAATGCAACCGTGGTTGCACATGCATGCACCCGCTAGCGGATTCCAATCACAAAGAAATATCTGCTCTCCATCCAATTAGTCCTTTATTTGAACGTTCTCCCTTTTTTTGGTGAGCCAGTTTGTGAACGATGAAAAAAGATATTTACCCTTCAGCCGTCTTCTTTTTAAAAGCCTTATTTGATGCCAGGTTGCACCCCCCCCCCCTCCCATGACCTGTAATTTATAAACGTCGTTCAGAGTATGGGCTATGGCGGAACTTTTGCTACGTTGTGATTTTACGCGTCACGTGATTGGCGCCCACCAAGGCAGGTCAATGAGCGCTCGGCTGGTGAACCCAAGCGGCGCAGGTATCCGCCTGGGGCGGTGGACGGGGTCAAGGGAGAGCGATACGACCTTGACCTCTGGCCAGCCTCCGCCTGTTTCGACCCAATTGTCAGCCGCTGGTGCCTGCGTCATATAGCAGTTTTCCTTCTACCGCTGTCGTATAATCGTGTTACACCGTCCTTTTTATGATACAGGCCATGACCTCACCCATGGGTGTAACTTTGTATACTTTCGAGGTCCCATGTGGGACCCCAGTGCGAACATTTGGGACCCCAATTGTCATTTTGGGACCCCAATAGTGGAGGCCCCCGAGACGCACCAGCTACTTTACAAACGGAGGTCCGATGTTCATATAGAAGGTTCTCTGTATAAATAGGAGGCCCCTTGGACAAATCGGAGGCCCTGTTGGACAAATGGGAGGCCCCCTGAGCAAGTAGGAGGCCCCCTAAACAAGAAGGAGGCCCCATGGACAAGTATTGGACATGAGGCCACCTCTGTACGAATAGGAGGCCCCCTGGGCCTGGACAAATAGGAGGCCCTAGACCTAGACAAACAAGAGGCCCCTTTCACAAAAGGAGGCCCCCTGGCCAATTAGGGCCCCCTGGACAAATAGGAGGCCCCTTTCACAAAAGGAGGCCCCCTGGACAATTAGGAGGCCCCCTGGACAAATAGGAGGCCCCCTGGACGAATAGAAGGCCCCTGGATAAATAGGAGGCCCTCTGAACAAGAAGGAGGCCCCCTGGATAAAGAGGACGCCCCCTAAAAATAGGAGCCCTCTGGATAAATAAGAGGCTACTTTAACCAATAGGAGGCCCCCTGGACAAATAGGAGGCCCCCTGAACAAGTAGGAGGCCCGCTGGACAAATAGGAGGGCTCTTGGGCAAATAGGAGACCCCCTAGGAAAATAACAGCCGCTTGGACAAATAGGAGGCCCCCTGGACAAATAGGAAGCCCCCTGTACAAATAGAGGGCCTCTTGAACAAATAGGAGCCCCCATGGACAAGTAGGAGCTAGAGGCCCTCTGTACGAATAGGAGGCCCCTGAACAATTAGAAGGCTCCCTTAACAAAAAGGAGGCCCTTCAAAAAAGGGAGGCCCAAGTAGGAGACCCCTGGACAAATAAGAGGCCCCTGCACAATTATGAGACCCCTGGTCGAATAGAAGACCCCTGGATAAATAGGAGGCCCCTGGACAAATAAGAGGCCCCTGAACACGTAGGAGGCCCCCTGGATAAAGAGGAGGCCCCCTGGAAAATAGAAGCCCCCTGGATAAATAGGGGACCTTCTGGACAAACAGGAGGCCTCCTGGACAAATATGAGGCCCCCTAGACGAATAGGAGCCCACTTGGACAAATAGGAGGCGCCATCCTATAGGAGGCCCCCTAGACGAATAGGAGGCCCTCTGTAACAGTAGGAGGCTCTCTGTACGTACAAATAGGAGGCCGGCGCTCGACCTGTAGAAGCTTAGCTGTATGTACAAAAAGGAGGCTCTCTGTGCAAGTAGTCGAAGTAGGAGGCTCTCTGTACTGTATGTACCTACAAATAAGAGGCCCCCTGGGCAACTTAGAGGCTAGGTACACAAATCGGAGGTCACCTATAAAAAAGCGGGACTCTGTTGGAATACTTGTTTGAATAAATTGTTTTCCTGATATTCAAATTATTTAATCCTCACCCGCACATGGGGGGCAGTGGTTGCCACCAGGTTTTTTCTGCTCTGCACTCAACATTTTTGATTGCTAGAAGCCGGATGTTTCGTATAGCTATAGCTGCTTCTCTATCCTTTCTTAGCGTCCATTGAAAATTCCAAGTTTCTGTGGTTTTGGTTTCGGAGATATGACCTTATTCTTCAGGTGATGCTGATGTCATAACCCAAGTGACAAATACCCAATATCTTGCGTTGGCTATGGGTCTTATGAGCTTTTGACACCTTGATTTCGGCCTTTTTTGCCAGTCTTACCTCCCACCTATCATGGAACATGTTGTTCGATGATGTAGAGACGCTAGGGTCAGGGTCAAGGTCAGCCTAGGTCATCTAAAAATTTTGCGTTTTAGGCGAGCTGAATTTACTTTCGGGAAGTTTCTTTGACTGCATATTTGGAAAAAAGCTTCTCAGTTCATGATCTCATGCTATAGGGACACATTCATAATCGGTGCACACATCAGTATACACACAGACACACAGACATACAAACACATATCATTGACCTTGACCTTACTTGACCTGAAATGACCACAGCCAGCAAAAACCTAGTCGGATAGTGTGACAAAGAGGTTCTAGCTGGCTTGGCACCACAATACGGCAGCGTCATCGGTATATGATGAGCAGCGCACGTGATATTCCAACGGGCAACGGTGACCTCAAACAGCAACGTTCTTTAGTTTGACCTGACCTGGAAGGTCAATGACTGCCTGATGAGGTAAAATTTGGTATCATTGGATTCGTCTCTTCCCAAAGAATATGTTGCTCTTGACTGCGAAGCTTAAAATTTTGTTTGAATAAATTGTGGTGATGTCGAATAAAATACCTACACAAGCAGCGGGCCAACCCATCATATACCGATGACGCTGCCGTATTGGTGCCAAGCCAGCTAGAACAGCTCTTTGTCACACTATCCGACTAATTTGCTGGCTGTGGTCATTTCACGTCAAGTTAGGTCAAGGTCAATGATATGTGTTTGTATGTCTGTGTATGTCTGTATATGTACTGATGTACCCTGACCCTGACATCTGTACATCGCAGACGGCAGAACAACATGTTCAATGATAGGTGGGAGGTAAGATTGGCAAAAAAAAAAAACGACATCAAAGTGTCAAAAGCTCACAAGGCCCATAGCCAACGAAAGATATTGGGTATCCGTCATTTAGGTCATGACATGACCTGAAGAACAAGATCATATCTCCAAACCCAAAAGCCACAGAAACTTGAAATTTTCAATGGACGCTGAGAAAAGATAGAAAAGCAGCTATCCAAAAATCAGATTTCTAGCTTAAAAAATGTTCAGTGTAGAGCAGAAAAACTAATTTGGGGGTGGCAACCCTCCCCCCAGGTGCGGGCGAGGGTTAACCCTCACACTTTCTGGGGTCGGTTAGATTCCTTGCGCAATGCTGTGCCGTTTAATTTTTTTATAATAAAGCTTTTTGTTTTATTGTCGAAAGTGAAAAAGCCAGAAATTTTCGTCGAGTTCGGTCGACGCGGGGGATATTTACATACAATGATATCCTGCTGGCCTGGATCCATGAGTAAGGTCAGGTGACCTACCAATTCTTTATTAATATCAATACTAAAAAAAAAATCATGGCATCTGGGCTGTGACGAAAAATAAGTGGCCTAAATCCAATGAGAAAACTGGATTTGGGGGTACCCTAGGTTTGGCTTCTGAGCCTCTGGTCCCCCAGTGAAAATTTCTTAGAGGAGGCCCTGGCGTGGTTCGTAAATTACCGCTTCCGCAATTGGAGGCCCCTAATTGCTTGGAGGCCCCCACTAAATGGAGGCCCCCTTGGACGTTTGGGACCCCAATGGTGATGTCAAAGTTTCACCCATGACCTCACCGGTGGGGTCCTCAAACTGAATAGAAAAGTTCGCCGAGCCGCCGCAGCCCATGACGCGATACTTTCAAGAGAGACTATAACCTGCTCGTGTAGTTCTAAAACGCCCAGCCATATCAGCTACTCCTGGTACAGACGGGTCAAAAGTTAGCGGGTTCGCGTAATGGCCCCGGTACTCTGTAAGTAGGGTTATCGACAGGCTTGTTGTCCAGAGTACCTAACGATCTTATCGATACACATCGTGTACTTGAATCAAAGTTTCAGCCGTATGTAAACATTGCTCGGCAAATGTTGAAGTGCAAACAAAAATAGAATACTGGCATACGATGGCATAACAGCGGGCACGACATTGTGAATATGAAAAAACAGTTGGCTCAAAATAAACGAACCCTGCACGGCACAGGTAGGAAATCATTCAGCATCCGTGGTAGGGCGGCGGCCCCGATTCGGCCGCGCCCCGGCACACACCTGAGAGGGTCATCAGTACGTCCTTGACGACCACCATCCAGGTGGTGCGCCGGTTGAACAGCTGCTCCATGGTGGCTTCGTGCAGCTGGTTCAGGTTGAGCGTGTAGACACCCTCGGCGGCGCCCACCAGCACGTGCTGGTCGCGCGTCAGCGGGTGGATCCAGGTGGCCGTGCACGTGATGCGCAGCGGGCAGCCGTTAAACACCTGCCGGGGACGGGACCGTCAGCTGGGACGACTAGAGATGGGCGGCGTACATCGACGACTGCGGGGGGCGGCGTACAGCGAGGGGGCTTATTGGGTATTTTTTTTTTCAACTTTTTTAGAGGTTTTGCCCTCTGGAGGCTAAAGCGTTGACTTGAGGTTAATCTGAGGACACAGAACATAAAGAGCGCTAAAAGCGCTATCAAATGCGCTTTTCCGCGGCACTGTAGCTCTATTGGTTCCCGAGTTATCCACCGGTGTTTCGAATATTATTGAAATACGAAGGGGTATCGAAAAGTTCTGATCATCACCATGAATAAGGTGAGACAGAAATTTGATTTTTTTTTACATGATGCTCATTACGTCTTCACAAGCCAACACACACGACTGCAAACTTCTTCCGTCGTTTCTTGACTGGCCTCAGGCCGTCATAGTAGTACCTTTGCGCTGTCCCGCAAATCACTGCTCCACCTCACGTCATTTCTGTCCTCAAATCACCGGCCATACTGTTGATTCTTCATGTCCAGTAACAGTCCAGAGTCACCCAATATCAGGTCAGGTGAATTTGTTAGATGCGGTAGGATTTCATGTCCACATCATGTTGTTTCTTCAATCGCAGCTCAGGACAAATCTTGGGGGCGCTGTCGGTGAGGATAAAACATCTTTCTCGGGATTTTTTTGCAGCGATTCTACTCGAGGGCATTTCGCAACTTCTTCAAAAGTGTGCAGTAGTCTGTGCTTATTATTATCCGACCTTTATCAAGACAGTAGGTAATGACTGTCCTACGCCAGATCCAGAACACTGACAGCATTGACCTCCAATATCGGCTTCTCCATCTTCGCTTTTTTAGAAGGACAGATGTGCTGTGCTTCAACTTCTTGATCATCTCTTTTATCTCTGTATCGTACGCATACGCCCAGCATTCCCCAAAAGTCATCAAACGACCGAAGATTTCTTCAATTTCCTAAAAGGGTCTAGTTTTCGCTTCGAAATGTCAAGACGCACTTTTCTCTTGAACAGCTGCAGCACACAAGCTTCTAAGCGGGCTGACTCCTTTATCGTCTGTAGTTCTTCGCTGATAATATTTTCAGGCACTGCCAGCATTGAGACCTTTCTGTTCCATAATCATCTGAAAGGTCACAGGACGATCTGTTAGTCCTCCACTTCCTTCACAGTCACCACCTTGTCAGTCATTGGTAGTCACTCACTTCTTGACTCCCCTGCAAGGGCCATGCAACCAATCGAAAATTATTTCTTCACCGTCGGTAAGTGCATGAGATGGGCTTTCCTCGCCATTAACTAATTTTACGTTTTTGATGTATTTTCTCAGTGTGATACCGTTTCAAATGCATTAGCTTGATGACGGTTCGGTCCTCAATGGGTCCAGTACCTACTCATACCTATGGTATCGACCGCCTCAGTCATTGCTTTAACCCGCGCCCGGCTGGGGGTCCTGGATTTCCACGCCCTGCTGGGGGGGGGGGGGGTGTTTGAACACCCCCCCTTGTAACTCGGCTCCTGGGCCACGTAGCGATACGCGGAAGGCGGCGTTCGAAAGAGCGTAAAAAATAATGACGAAATCACTTCGGTCAATTTTTTGGTCAGGTCAAAGGTCAGGTCACCAGAGGTCATAGAAGGCAAAATTTCGCCGATTTCCAGGTCGAATGTCGAAAATTTCCAAGAAGCCAACGCATAACTCGGGAACCAATAGAGCTACAGCGCCGCGGAAAAGCGCATTCGATAGCCCTATTAACGCCCTTTCTGAGTAATTCTCTCAGATTTGACCTAACGTCAACGGTTTTGCCTGCAGGGGGCAAAAACTGCAAAAATAGCCGATTTTTTCGGAAATAGTTTTTCTGCAATAACTTTTGACCCAAGCCTTGCACGAGCTTACTTTTGCCGGCATCGTGTTCCTCTCGTCAAGACGCATCGAATGAACTATAATTTGACCTTGAAAGGTCAACTTGAAAATTTGACCTCAGGTCAAGGTCATGACCTGACCGGAAAGGGTCATGTTGCATATCAGTCGATCCGTATCGTCGAGCTGAACACATCTAAGGCGTTTTCATCGCTCTAGCATGCCTCTATCAAAAGTTATTTGCGAAAAACTGTTAGATACCATTCGTGACCTAAGATGACCTCAGGGCATAAACAAGGGTCACGGACACCATTTTCATGTTCTGTGTGTCTAAACCACTTGTAATTTGGTGTTTGGGAGTGTTTATAATGTCTTTCTTCCAAAAGAGGCGCATTTCAATTTTCTCCCATTGACTTATAATGGGGAGGTCGCAAAATTGACCTGACCTTAGGTCATCGATATCAAAATTCTGAGATATACATTTTGTACATGCTATTGCTCTTAGCAATCGCTGAAAGTTTCAAAGCGATCGGTCACTCGGTGTAGCTATGACAGACATTTAAACTTTTTATGAGGTGAGGTCACTTCAAGTGACCTGGTGACCTGACCTTGAATGACCTTGGTCTGAAATTTTCACAACATGTGTAGAATTGATGTATGATAAGGTGTACCAAGAGATATTCGCGAAAAACCACAAGGGGGGGTGTTCAAACACCCCCCCCCAGCAGGGCGCGGGTTAACATCATGAACAGTCACAATCCGGCCATTAAGCTTACCATGGAGCACACACTAACTTCGGGGAGGATAGCGTTTCTGGACACCTTGCTGACGGTCGATCCTTCGGGATCTTATTCAACAGAGTTATATTTTAAGCCGAAGCTCCTATCGTTCTCCATTTCACCTCTGCGCGCGTATTTACAAATTGCAACCGAGCTCCGCCGTGGGGTTAGGTTGGCAGGGGTTTTCGCACTACGGCTGGGGTTGAACTACCGTCTGTGGTAGAAACTTCAGGATGATGGCGCGTTTCATACGAAATCTGGCGCAGTGTTTGTTTGCTTTTGAACTCTTGAGAGGTGGGAGCGTTTCAATAACAATTTTTATTTGTGGATTATTTGAGTTTCTCGATTTAAAAATAGAATAATATTTTTAAACATTGTGTGGAAACTGCAAATACTGATATCATCATTTGCTTACTTTGGGAATTGATACACATTTTGTAGAAGTTTGTCTGGCAAATGGTGTAACAAACTTCAAGCCTTTCATGATCTGAAGCTGTTGTAACAAATCAAAATTGCTTTGATGCTACATAGTACCTTGTTGGAAAGACTGGAGCATGGTTCAAGATGATGTGGTAAAAATTCAAGATTTGTGCAAAAACTTATGACTGAAGAGCGAAAATAGTTGTATATGATGGCTCAATCAAACGAGGAAATGGTTGACAAAAGTAGAGTTTCAACATTCTGGCATGTGAGAATAATTTCAGAACTTCATAATCCCTGTAGTATTGCATTCTCCTTATGTAAAATTCCAGGGCCCTGTTCGCTCGTTGTTTTTGTATCAGCGTGCTGTCGGTTTTCCCCATATAAGGAAGTTATTGCTGGCGCGGCTTGGCCTCTCATTGGTCTAACGAATAGACCACTTGAATTCGACCAATGAGGAGCCAAGAAGCAGCAGCATGGTCGCAGCCTGCTGATAAATAAACGGGGTGCGAACAGAGCTCAGGTTTAGTTAGGGTATTTTAATTTCAATGTGTTAGTTGAGATATAGATGGATTGCGGACAAAATTTAGAATCATTGCATGGTAGATAGGTACTTGTTCTGTAAAATGGTATGTGATGAATGCCACAAGAAGGTTTTTTACGATTTAATATTTGGTCAATGTTGTACCTACAAAAATGTAAGCTTACTAACATAGTTACTGAATCAAATCGAAAGTATTTGCTATGAATGTAATTATGTACCTACCTGCAAAGCATGTCAATAAATTTGTGTGATGTTGACCAGAGAGCTGTATCATTTGGGCACTTATGTTTCTTCTTAGATTAGGTGTTAAGCATAGTAATTACGGATCAACTTTGTGCCAATTTCTTCAATGCACAGTGTATGTAGCTGATAGCATGGTTACAACCCTCACTGATCCTGCCATAGCTGTAGGCATTTTGCCCAAGGGTTCAAGCCCAAGGGCATGAACTTCACAGTTGTGCAACCTTTTTGTCATATACCACCAGTCACATTTTTTTTTTGCCTAAGGTGCACATAGCAGTGCACACAACGATGTGCAGAGGGCCTACACAAAAAGAACATGATTAGTGTGCACTATGCACAGCATCGTACCCTGATTATTTGAATCTTCTGATCACTCAACAGTCAGGAGACAATTATTTAATAGCACAATATATATATATATATATATATATATATATATATATATATATATATATATATATATATATATATATATATATATATATATATATATATATATATATATATATATATATATATATATATATATATATATATATATATATATATATATATATATATATATATATATATATATATATATCACTTGTCAAACCAGCGCATGATGACCTTGGGCGTCCTTTTCCAGTAAGGGACCTCTGCGGGTGTTGTGGTAGGTTATGTTGAATTGGGTTAAGTTCGGCGAAGTAAGGTGGTTAGGATCAGGTCAGACCATAAGGCCTGGTCAGGCTGATTTTAATATTTCATTCTAATTTGACATAGATATCTATTACCTATGTTTTGCTCCAGCCTGAACTTCATTAGGTAATGAGTTCATTTTGTTTTGTTTTTTA
The DNA here is from genome assembly GCF_019059575.1 of Amphibalanus amphitrite. NCBI lineage: Eukaryota > Metazoa > Arthropoda > Thecostraca > Balanomorpha > Balanidae > Amphibalanus > Amphibalanus amphitrite. The sequence goes on along the minus strand of NW_024881598.1, from coordinate 682,665 downwards.
TCTGTCTTGTTTTGTGTTTTTGTTCCTTATGTTTTACCCCATAGGCAAGGGTGGGGCTTTTCCAGGAAAATTGGTGGGGCAAAAAGCTGTCAAACCTACAATGCCCGGTTGTTTAGTTACATAATTCTTTTAATTACAGAACCAATATTTTGCATTACACCTACATTTCAAAGCTCCTTATTGCGAACAAGATTGGTTTGCTAAGCAACGAAGTTCTAAAAATCAGCAAAAGTTGGAGGGGCAGAACGCTAATTTTGTTTCCCTGACAGCTTCGTAACATGTTACGTTTCTATGACAGCTTCGTAACATGTTACGAAGGAAGGCGCTGAAACTACTTCAGTACAGGGTGTAACGAAATTATCCGGACATCTGTTTTTTCGCCATCTGTTTGCACAGTTTCCTTTCAGATGTTAGAAGTGGGAATATTGGATGAATACGTGCCTCCGCTATCGGTTTTCAACTCAGCAGTGACCTGACCTTGTCATGTGACTCTTGCTCTGAGTAGGAGTCGATTCACAGACGGGTTCACATGGTAGTTGTCGTCCAAGGCAGTTGCGAGAAAGGGATACAATCTCTCCTTTCGTGGTAAAATTGCAGAGCGGCATCCACGGCGTCATGAGCCAGAAGCTGGTCTGCCAGCAGCTGGACATCAGCAGCAGCGAATTGCACATCTGCCTGAGGCGTAATAAGCTGGGACTTCGGTGGCAGGACTCAGCCCGGCCGCGACCACAAAAAGCCGCCCTTTGTCAGGTGGTGGGGAGAGTCATCAAGATAGCGGCAAGGAAACGGCACCAATCAATCCGCAAATTGACTCGAATTCTTACCAATTCGGATAATAAGAGGTCCCACATCATGGCTCACCGCTACCCCCCCCCCCCCTTAACTTGGTTCTTGTGCCCTTCAAACTGAAAAAGACAGCGAAACTGACGGGAAAATAACCAGTTCACCACCTTTGGCCTCACGCCAGGTCGCGTCCACTGGTCGAAAAAAAAGGGTAAGGTGGTCTGGTTGGATGGGTAGCCGTTCGAGGTGTATTATCCTTTGAACCGTCAAATCGGCCATGTATGGGCGGCCAGCAGCTCGAACTTGCTGGCCTTCGCCGCCGTCAAACATCAGGGTAATATCCAGATCTGGAGCATGTTCAGCTGCTTAGCGATGCTCCAATAGGACATAGTGTCACAGAATACCAACACCAACGTCAAGTATTACCGGAGCAACATTGGCCAATGAATGGTTGGAGGCGCTCAACCAGACGGCATAGGTGGGCTCGGTTTCTGAACGCGCGCTGATGCCTGATTCAAGCCACGCTGTATTGAAGGTTCTATCGGCATCACTCCCCGTTCTTTTAAGGGTAGCACACCGCCCCTGTGCGCTACCTAAAAGTCCCTTAAAAGAACGGGGAGTGATGCCGATAGAACCTTCAATCATTCTGGGCTAACAGCTTATGACTTGGAAAAAGTCGCGATCCCAATTCAATCGAAAACCTGTGGGCTCTTGTTCAGTAGGTGACTGAAGAGACGCCCGCCACAAGCACCGCCCAACCGCAGGCAAAGGTTTAGACGGCGTTGGTCTGCATCAAAGCCAGTGTGCTGGAGAATCCAATGGCTGAAATGCTCCAGAACATTGGCCACTGTGTTTTTATGAAAGGTGGCTACATGCTCCGATAAAAGAAAAGTACCAGATTGTTTTGTTTCTTAATTACAGCGGGTAGAAAGGTGTCCGGATAATTTCGTTACACCCCCTGTAATGTTCAAATGGTTGTTTGTTTGTATCTGTAGTCCTCTCCGTGGCCGAGTGGATAAAAGCGCCGGAGTTCGACGCTTAGCCGGAAGTGAGAGCCCGGTTCAAGCCCCGGTGCTCCTACGTGTAATGGCGTGCGTGTCTGTGGCAGGGGCCGCACAGAAGCCAAGTAACGTGAGTGAGCGGAGAGGACCGTGTCCAGTCGTGAGGGCACGTTAAACGTTCGGACAAAATTCTGCCATACTACTGGAATTGCGCGATCGGGTGGTGGGGTCAGGGTCAGCACAACAAGCTATGCTTAGTGCGGGCTCTGATTCCTCAAATCCGCCCATTCAGCCATTCGGACTAAATTTATAAAAAAAGTCTGTATGGATAAATATTGGTATATGTGTGTGTGGTGTGTGTGATGTAGTGGAATGTGACGGCGAGCGTGCTGCGGTCTGCTCTTGTTTAAATATTGTATTTATTTGTACCTATATTTGTATTAGTTTTGTTAAGTGTACGCCTTAATTGCGCAGTGCGCGTTGCTACATGACCTCCAAAAGCCATCTGGGCCGATGTACACGTGTGAATATTTGGTTCCGTTTCAATTTTTCAAATGTGATTGCCTCGGCTAGACCAGGGCCTCGTTTCATAAAAGGAATTACTTACGGCGTTCCGTCAATTATGCCAGATTTGGCGTATTTGATGCCAATTCGGTTTCATAAAGCCGGAGACCGGAGTAATTCACGCCATCGAAATTACGGAGCTTCATTTACGGCAAATTCTCGATTCCGGACCATTTGATGCCATTTGGGTTTCATAAAACGACGTAATTAACGCCAAATATTTTATCAAGTTCTTGATATGAGTGGTGTAAACTACGCACAAAAATGTTGCGTGAATTTGAATTAATGTGAAGATTCTTGTTGTTTGTTTATTGGGGCTTAAGGGCGCGCCGACTGTGAAGATTCGAAGCTAATTTTTAATATATTTTATAATGTTGAGCCCGGTGAGGAAGAAAGAACAGCCCAAATGAGAAAAAGAAACTGCAAATCTTCTGTACCAGTCGCTTTTTGTGGCCACCACTGAACTCTATAATGTGGAATGCGCATTGGCCGCCAGATGGTGTCCAACGGTGCCGCCATGTTGCGCAGACCAGGAAGCGGCCGCCGCCTGTGTTGGGGAATAGGGAATTCGGGACCTCGATTTACGTTTGCGGTCGCTGCATCCGTTACGTTCAAGCTATGTGGACACGGAACCCGGCATCTTACGCAGAATTGAGTGGAGAACAAGATGAAATCCTAAAAAATCCTTAGATACAACTAACGAACTAATACGTTAATACCCTTCTAAATCAATGGGGAAATATGAAAATTGCTATTTTGGCGCCGAGAATGATCTGAAACTATCTCAAGCATATAGAATCATGATTTCATGCAGTCTTTGCAAGGTTCTATGCTTCATATTTGCATTGTTGCCCTTGCGTGACGTCATTTGTGACGTCACAAGGGTCATAATTTTCCTTCAATAACTCCCGATCAAATTGAGCTAGCGAGTCAGGAAAGCCACCAATGGACTCAAGAAGACCTGCCGAATCGAATGATATGCGACATGACCTCTTTCGACCAACTTCGTGACCTGGGGGTGCTGACCTGACCTTGACCTGAGGTCAACACCCTAAGTTGACCTGACCGGAACAAAAAGTATATCACTCGATGCGCCTGAGCTAGCTGAACATGATGATGCCAAAATCGTGGCTCTACGGCCATTTTTGGCGAAGTTATTTACCCAAAACCGAACCCGTGCCTTAGATCACTTAACCTGACCTCAGAGGTCACCGGTTGACCTGAAACCCTTACAGCGGGTTCCTACCAGTCACTCTGCATTATACTTTGCCGCATACGACCACTTTACCGCTTAATTCTAGTTTAATTAGCGGCGCATTAGCGAGGTGGGTTCAATCAACCCCCTCGGCCGGGGCAAATGTAGGTCTGGCGAGTGAATTTGAGGAATTCTGAAGATACGATCGTGTTCCCCACTCAATTCTGCGTAGGGTGCCGGGTTCCGTATCTACGTAACTTGAACGTAACGGATACGGCGGCCGCAAACGTAAATCGAGGTCCCGAATTCCCTATTCCTCAACACAGGCGGCAGCCGTTTCCTGGTCTGCGCAATATGGCTGCCACCGTTAGACACTACGGCCAATAGGGTTGAAGCGGCAGTGCTCCCCTGCGGTGGCCACAATCGGAATTTTGTTTATTCGCCGCGCCGCGCCACTTTCGTAGTTAGGCACTTCTGCTTAGCTGGCTTTCTACTTTTTCAATATATTTATTTAATAAAGGATGGTCATCAATATCAATTTTGTTTTTTTCATAAATAATTTTTAAGATTAAAATTCAACATTAATTGTTTTATAATTTCTCGTAAAAGATAAGTGTTGACATGAAAGTGTAATTTGTAGGACGCTTGATAAATTACAGCAACTACGCAAATGTGCTTAGTTACGGAGGTGTAAACAATTCCAGTTGTGGCTTTGTGAAACGGCTTCATTTGCGCCCCGTAGTTTGAAAGGGTGTGAATTACGGAAAGGTGTAAGTTACGGCAGAGTTTTATGAAACGAGGCCCAGAACCCGACGATGTCGTAAGACGAAAGCTTGTTCTATATTTTCGCCCTTATTTTGTTATATACAAATACATCTCACTGCCATGTTATTGGTCAATTTCATCACCATATTTAATAAGCTATTTTGAGCGAAAACTCAAAATATGACGTCACTAAAACCTCGACATCCAAAAGAGTTACACCGATATTTTAACACGCGCACCGATGGGGGGGCGGATATCCTCCCCCACCCGAGGCTTTTTGCGGATAGCGGGAAAACCGCGGCGCGTAGCGCCGCGAAATTTGGTACGACTATTCTCTCATCAATTTTACACATGGTGTGCAAGTTTTACCTCCTAACTTTGAAGGTCAGGTCACCAGGTCACTTTGAATGACCCAACCTCAAGTCACTTTTTTGCAACTTTGTCACCGTGCCAGAGCTACAGTAGATGTCTGAGGCCTTTGAAAGTCGCAGGATGTTATTAGGTCATTAGTAGCTACAATTTGTTTATCTCGGAATTTTGATGTCGGTGACCTAAGGTCAGGTCAATTTCGCGACCTCCCCATTATAAGTCAATGGGGGAAAAATCAACTCCCTGTTTTTACCACTAAAACGGGTCGGAATGGCCCCATATACCATACATGACTTCATATACGATCAACCTTCACTACCTTGAGGTCTGTTTTGCTGTTGGGCAGCTGTAAGGTCATGTGACGTCATCAAAGGTCACCAGCGGTTTTTTGCCAATCACTCCGTACAGGAACAAGATAAAGCCGCGCGGATGGTCTCATTGCGTTCAGCTCGTCAAGACACATCGAATGATATACATGATGACCTCGAGGTCACGTGACCTGAGGTCAACCTTTGACCTTGACCTTTCGAGGTCAACATATATAATATATATCATTCGATGCGGATTGACGAGAGGATCACGATGATGCCCTTAGTTTGTTCCTATCATGACTAATTCGAAAGTTATTCGAGAAAAACTCTCTCCATATATAGCGCCGCCATTTTGACTTTTTCGACCCCTGTGACGTCATCTTTGACCTGACCTGAAAATGACCTTAGTAAAAATTGTAGATCTTGTCCGTGCGTATCCGATGCCGTTTACCGCTTGTCGCTATCTTGCTTCGTTCTCGAGATCTCAGGGGGGGGGGGTGGTCATCCGCCCCCCCCGTCGGTACGAAGTTGGCGCAAACCGTCGGTGCGAGTGTTAAAGCCTTGCCCCAAATTAAACATCAATTTAACCCGTGCACCGACGGGGGTCCCTGCCACCCCCCACCCGTGATATCTCGAAAACGAAGCAAGCAACGACAAGCGATAAACGACAAAGGATGCAGGCGGGCAAGGTCTTAAATTTGCATTAAGGTCATTTTCAGGTGAGGCAAAAAATGGCGTCACAGGGGTCAAAATAGCTAAAATAGCGGCGCCAAAGGTAGATAATTTTCTACGAATTACTTTTGAAGTAATCAAGCTAAGCCGAAGCAAACTAATAGTACCTAACATGTGTGAAATTGATGTAGGAATAATGATGCCAAATTTCGCGACTCGTACGCGCCGCGGTTTCCCCGCTATTTCCGAAAAACCTCAGGGCGACCGCTTCCATCGGTGCGCGTAATGGGTATCACACACCATACAAGAAGTCAATAAAACATATGGAAGAGCATTCGCTGCCCAGTTCCCACCTATGGGCCGTTAGTGCACGGCCGCAGAGTGACGTGCGCGGGCGTACCTTTGAGAAGCAGGCTCCCATGAGCACCTTGGGAGTGGGCGGCAGGCCATAGGACACGGGCCGCGGCTGGGTGGTCTTGCGGAAGCGCTGCCGGCGCCGCGGCGGGGGCACCGGGCCGCCGTCGGCACGTCGGTCGTCGCCGCCCGCTGCGCCTCACGTACACACACGGGCGTCACGTCACACAGGGCCCGTGCAGTACACCAGAACGTATTAACTAGTGGTGTCAATTTCAGAAAACGTATGTCCAATGTCCGTCCAGTGTCCAATACTTACGTCGACTGTCCGTCCAAAAATGTCCAAGCCAGCCATTTATCCAAAGATGTCCGACATCTACGCAATAGTTTACACTCAACACCGTTATTTAATTTGCTTTTAATGTATCGTTACCAGCTCAAAAGTGTTGATCATATCGAAAGCTGAGCTTTCTAACAGCCAATCAATGTTAAACACAATTACTTTATAAAAATGTTGAGGTGTAGCAAGCGATTGTCCAAAGTTGTCCAAAGCCTGCTGTCATTGTCCAACCGAATTCCGAATCGGACATTGGACAAAATCGGAATTCCGAAAATTCAAGTTCCGATTGACACCACTAGTATTAACCCGCGCCCGGCTGGGGGTCCTGGATTTCCACGCCCTGCTGGGGGGGGGGGGGGTGTTTGAACACCCCCCTTGTAACTCGGCTCCTGGGCCACGTAGCGATACGCGGAAGGCGGCGTTCGAAAGAGCGTCAAAAATAATGACGAAATTATTTCGGTCAATTTTTTGGTCAGGTCAAAGGTCAGGTCACCAGAGGTCATTGAAGGCAAAATTTCGCCGATTTCCAGGTCGAATGTCCAAAATTTCCAAGAAGCCAACGCATAACTCGGGAACCAATAGAGCTACAGCGCCGCGGAAAAGCGCATTCGATAGCCCTATTAACGCCCTTTCTGAGTAATTATCTCAGATTTGACCTAACGTCAACGGTTTTGCCTGCAGGCGGCAAAAACTGCAAAAATAGCCGATTTTTTCGGAAACAGTTTTTCTGCAATAACTTTTGACCCAAGCCATGTACGAGCTTACTTTTACCGGCATCGTGTTCCTCTCGTCAAGACGCATCGAATGAGCTATAACTTGACCTTGAAAGGTCAACTTGAAAATTTGACCTCAGGTCAAGGTCATGACCTGACCGGAAAGGGTCATGTTGCATATCAGTCGATCCGTATCGTCGATCTGAACACATCTAAGGCGTTTTCATCGCTCTAGCATGCCTCTATCAAAAGTTATTTGCGAAAAACTGTTAGATACCATTCGTGACCTAAGATGACCTCAGGGCATAAACAAGGGTCACGGACACCATTTTCATGTTCAGTGCGTCTAAACCACTTGTAATTCGGTGTTTGGGAGTGTTTATAATGTCTTTCGTCCAAAAGAGGCGCATTTCAATTTTCTCCCATTGACTTATAATGGGGAGGTCGCAAAATTGACCTGACCTTAGGTCATCGACATCAAAATTATGAGATAAACATTTTGTACATGCTATTGCTCTTAGCAATCGCTGAAAGTTTCAAAGCAATCGGTCACTCGGTGTAGCTATGGCAGACATTGAAACTTTTTATGAGGTGAGGTCACTTCAAGTGACCTGGTGACCTGACCTTGAATGACCTTGGTCTGAAATTTTCACAACATGTGCAGAATTGATGTATGATAAGGTGTACCAAAAACGGCGCCGGAAAACCACAAGGGGGGTGTTCAAACACCCCCCCCCCCCCAGCAGGGCGCGGGTTATAATGACGACAGACCTCGATAGCGTCATTGTTAGCACGCAAAACAAAGCCATAACTACAGAAAAATTAAAAACATGTTAAAACAAATACGAGAAATGAACACAGCATCAAGCGTGGGATATGTGACACTGGAACGCTAAAAAAGCGTCAGAGCCCAGCTGGCGGAATCCGTTAGGAGGGCGCGCAGTGAGCTCAGCGCCGGGGTCGGCCGCCCGCCCCCCCCCCCCCCCCCGGCTCACCGGCGCTGATGGTGTCGCCGTCGGACAGGGAGCGGCCCCGGTGCGCCGGCGTCAGTGCGGCCGGGCCGGCGGCGGCCTCCTGCTCCTGGCGGCCGGCCGTACTGTGGCGACGGCGCAGAGTCGCCTCCCCGCCTGGCACACACCGACACACACACAGTCCGACGTCAGCCCTCGGCCGGCCAACTATCCTCTGCTCATGGGAACACGTGACCTCAGGGGATGCTGCGCGACACAACTGCACGGTCGGATATACACTCCATCCTGCCCACAACGGTTCTCAGACACATTTTCCGTACATGCCATGGGACAAAAACAAGATGTTAAAACAAGGTGAACATTGGAAAAACTCTGTTGAAACCAGCACCCGGTCAACAGAGATGGTAGACCAAATTTAGTCGGATATGAAAATTCTACTAAACCCATACACTTTAGGTACTGTTAAGACTACCAAAGTTGAGAGGTGTTTATGAAGGAACATGGCCAGATACGAAAAAAAGATCCTTCATTTAATGGCGCAAAGTATACTGAATTTTGCCTACCGCAATGGATGTTTCTCAGATGATTTTTCGCGAAATTCATATTTGTTGCCTTACGTTATTGCTCATAAAACTGAGATATACAAATTTCATATAAAAAACAATACTGTGATAATGAAAACCGACTTATAAAACAAGATAATTGCTGAAAGCATGCCTACTAAACTTGTTCCTACCCCCTTATTCAACGCACCCCGGTTGAAGCTATGATGATAAGAACTCGACCTATGACTAAACGCAGACAGATTCCAAGCACGCCAAAGATCGGCAAGGGCCGCAGTGTCAGTGCCTCAGTAATTCAGAGGGCCGCGGTGTCAGTGCCTCAGTAATTCAGAGGGCCGCGGTGTCAGTGCCTCAGTAATTCAGAGGGCCGCGGTGTCAGTGCCTCAGTAATTCAGAGGGCCGCGGTGTCAGTGCCTCAGTAATTCAGAGGGCCGCGGTGTCAGTGCCTCAGTAATTCAGAGGGCCGCGGTGTCAGTGCCTCAGTAATTCAGAGGGCCGCGGTGTCAGCGCCTCAGTAATTCAGAGGGCCGCGATGTCAGTGCCTCAGTAATTCAGTATGTCTGGATGAAACTACTGACAACGGGGACAAGCAAATCATGTAAGCTAGAACCTCAAGTCTGAAATGAGGTTACAATCACTCGTAACCATATATTATTTGGTATTGCGAGCAGTTAAGTGGTAGGGAAGAGCGGGGCAATTTCGTGCATGGGGCATATTCGTTTCCGGCAGTTTATGGAAACACGAGTGACTACCCAAGATCAAGGTAAATTATAAAAATATGTCTATCGTTGCCGCCCCCCGTTCACTGTAGAAGACAACACTGAACCTGCTATCAGCTTGAAAAAAAAACGCCAAGTTGCATTATTCGTGCGTTTTACAAACTATTTTCATAGCATCCATTTTCGTGATCCTGACTCGGAAATGCGGTTCAGCTTTTTCAAAATTCACGGCGAAGGACTCTATTCACGGAACTGTTGCAAACTTGTTTGTAAAGGTGCCATTTTTCCAAAAAAAAAATGATATAGGTATTACAAAAACGTTGTGGGACAGGTTGGTGTACGCACTGCCTAGAGGCACACTCGTGCATTTTTTCCGTTTTTGCGATTTATGATTTGATCTGTAGTAGGTTTCATTCATGACGGTGGCCTGACTCTGTCTCGTCTGCTTGCGACGTCGTGACAAGTAATTCACGCGACCTTGGCGAGGCCACGGAGGCCGATGGCCGGCAGTTGGCACATTCTTGTTGGCCATCCCATTCTTTCTACATTTGTTGTGCTATGCATTCTTGTGGAAAGGAATCTAGTGAAATCCCCCTCATAATTTCTTTTGATAACTTTCTGGTAATGCCTGGCAATTCCTCGAACTTTGCAGGGTTCACGGAAGTGCCCCACCCCTTGCACGAAAGTGCCCCATAACTGGGACAGTTTCGTGCAAACGTTCAGAGTTATTAAAAGTAATTTTTTTCTAACAGAAGAGCTAATTTTAGAAGATAACTTTTAATTAAGAAAAATATCTGCAATAGATCCTTTCCATACTACAATCAACATTTTTAGCATTGCACCAACCAAAGAACAGATATATGGATTTATCCATTTTTTGCACGAATGTGCCCCACTCCACTCTCTCCTAAAATTTGTTTTCAGCCTATGAGTGACATGATGGTTTAATCACATACTTTTCTGTTTTGATTGGTGACTTTCTGAGCATCAGGTGAGCCTGTTGACAGCGAAGACTGTAGTACTTGTCAGTACTTTTGGAGTCAATTTGTTTTCTGTTGATATGAGATACTGACCGGTTTTAATAAATTAAATCTGGTTTTAGCGGGCCGACTGAGATAGATGACCCTCGTCTGTGCGCGGTATCTCGTGTAAAGGCTGATTATGTAAGCTAGATCCCGCGGCAGGACTAACTACAGGTCGCGTGGTCTGGTGGTCCGGTGGAGCCGCTCCGTTCGGCACTGTTTTGTGGGCCACTACAGTCCTGCACCCAGTGCCACTGAGGACTGTTCGGAGCTGGAGGGCTCCGCTGAGCGGCCAGTGCCCAGCGCCGCGCCGAGCTGACCTGGTGGCTCCTCGTCCTCGTGGTCGTCCGGCGGCGCATCAGAGGCCGCTCCACAGCTGTGCGGCGTCAGCGTGCCCCTGCAACAGCAGCCGGAAACAGTTCCAGAGCCACGCCGGACACAGTTCCAGAGCCACACACCGGACACAGTTCCAGAGCCACACCGGACACAGTTCCAGGACCACACACCGGACACAGTTCCAGAGCCACACCGGACACAGTTCCAGGACCCCACACACCGGACACAGTTCCAGAGCCACACCGGACACAGTTCCAGGACCACACACCGGACACAGTTCCAGAGCCAGGCCGGACACAGTTCCAGGACCACACACCGGACACAGTTCCAGAGCCACGCCGGACACAGTTCCAGAACCACACCGGACACAGTTCCAGAGCCATGGACACAGTTCCAGAGCCACACACCGGACACAGTTCCAGGACCACATACCGGACACAGTTCCAGAGCCATGCCGGACACAGTTCCAGGACCACACACCGGACACAGTTCCAGGACCACACACCGGACACAGTTCCAGAGCCACACCGGACACAGTTCCAGGACCACACACCGGACACAGCTCCAGGACCACACACCGGACACAGTTCCAGGACCACACACCGGACACAGTTCCAGGACCACATACCGGACACAGTTCCAGGACCACACACCGGACACAGTTCCAGAGCCACACACCGGACACAGTTCCAGAGCCACGCCGGACACAGTTCCAGGACTACACACCGGACACAGTTCCAGAGCCACGCCGGACACAGTTCCAGAACCACACCGGACACAGTTCCAGAGCCACACCGGACACAGTTCCAGAGCCACACACCGGACACAGTTCCAGGACCACATACCAGACACAGTTCCAGAGCCACACCGGACACAGTTCCAGAGCCATGCCGGACACAGTTCCAGGACCACACACCGGACACAGTTCCAGGACCACACACCGGACACAGTTCCAGGACCACATACCGGACACAGTTCCAGGACCACACACCGGACACAGTTCCAGAGCCACACACCGGACACAGTTCCAGAGCCACGCCAGACACAGTTCCAGGACCACACACCGGACACAGTTCCAGAGCCACGCCGGACACAGTTACAGAGCCACATCGGACACAGTTCCAGAGTCACGCCGGACACAGTTCCAGAGCCACGCCGGACACAGTTCCAGGACCACACACCGGACACAGTTCCAGAGCCATGCCGAACACAGTTCCAGGACCACACACCGGACACAGCTCCAGGACCACACACCGGACACAGTTCCAGAGCCACACCGGACACAGTTCCAGAGCCACACCGGACACAGTTCCAGAGCCACACCGGACACAGCTCCAGAGCCACACACCGGACACAGTTCCAGGACCACACACCGGACACAGTTCCAGAGCCACACCGGACACAGTTCCAGAGCCACACCGGACACAGTTCCAGAACCACACCGGACACAGTTCCAGAGCCACACACCGGACACAGTTCCGGAGCCACGCCGGACACAGTTCCAGGACCTCACACCGGACACAGTTCCAGAGCCACGCCGGACACAGTTCCAGGACCACACACCGGACACAGTTCCAGAGCCACGCCGAACACAGTTCCAGGACCACATCGGACACAGTTCCAGGGCCACACACCGGATACAGTTCCAGAGCCACGGACACAGTTCCGGAGCCACGCCGGACACAGTTCCAGAACCACACCGGACACAGTTCCAGAGCCACGCCGGACACAGTTCCAGAGCCACACCGGACACAGTTCCAGAGCCACGCCGGACACAGTTCCAGAGCCACGCCGGACACAGTTCCAGGACCACACACCGGACACAGTTCCAGAGCCATGCCGAACACAGTTCCAGGACCACACACCGGACACAGCTCCAGGACCACACACCGGACACAGTTCCAGAGCCACACCGGACACAGTTCCAGAGCCACACACCGGACACAGTTCCAGAGCCACACACCGGACACAGTTCCAGAACCACACCGGACACAGTTCCAGGACCACACACCGGACACAGTTCCAGAGCCACACCGGACACAGTTCCAGAGCCACACCGGACACAGTTCCAGGACCACACACCGGACACAGTTCCAGAGCCACGCCGGACACAGTTCCAGAGCCACGCCGGACACAGTTCCAGAGCCACGCCGGACACAGTTCCAGAGCCACGCCGGACACAGTTCCAGAGCCACGCCGGACACAGTTCCAGAGCCACACCGGACACAGTTCCAAGACCACACACCGGACACAGTTCCAGAGCCACACCGGACACAGTTCCAGGATCACACACCGGACACAATTCCAGAGCCACGCCGGACACAGTTCCAGAGCCACGCTGGACACAGTTCCAGGACCACACACCGGACACAGTTCCAGAGCCACACCGGACACAGTTCCAGGACCACACACCGGACACAGTTCCAGAGCCACGCCGGACACAGTTCCAGGACCACACACCAGACACAGTTCCAGAGCCACACCGGACACAGTTCCAGGACCACACACCGGACACAGTTCCAGAGCCACACCGGACACAGTTCCAGAGCCACGCCGGACACAGTTCCAGGACCACACACCGGACACAGTTCCTGAGCCACACACCGGATACAGTTCCAGGACCACATACCGGACACAGTTCCAGAGCCACACCGGACACAGTTCCAGGACCACACACCGGACACAGTTCCAGAGCCACACCGGACACAGTTCCAGGACCACACACCGGACACATTTCCAGAGCCACACCGGACACAGTTCCAGGACCACACACCGGACACAGTTCCAGAGCCACACCTGACACAGTTCCAGAGCCACGCCGGACACAGTTCCAGAGCCACGCCGGACACAGTTCCAGAGCCACGCCGGATACAGTTCCAGGACCACATACCGGACACAGTTCCAGAGCCACACCGGACACAGTTCCAGAGCCACACCGGACACAGTTCCAGGACCACACACCGGACACAGTTAGAGCCACGCCGGACACAGTTCGGGACCACACACCGGACACAGTTCCAGGACCACATACCGGACACAGTTCCAGAGCCACACCGGACACAGTTCCAGAGCCACGCCGGACACAGTTCCAGGACCACACACCGGACACAGCTCCAGAGCCACGCCGGACACAGTTCCAGAGCCACACCGGACACAGTTCCAGAGCCACGCCGGACACAGTTCCAGAGTCACACCGGAAACAGTTCCAGAGCCACGCCGGACTCAGTTCCAGGACCACACACCGGGCACAGTTCCAGGACCACACACCGGACACAGCTCCAGGACCACACACCGGACACAGTTCCAGAGCCATGGACACAGTTCCAGAGCCACACACCGGACACAGTTCCAGGACCACACACCGGACACAGTTCGAGCCACGCCGGACACAGTTCCAGAGCCACGCCGGACACAGTTCCAGGACCACATACCGGACACAGCTCCAGGACCACACACCGGACACAGTTCCAGGACCACACACCGGACACAGTTCCAGGACCACATACCGGACACAGTTCCAGGACCACACACCGGACACAGTTCCAGAGCCACGCCGGACACAGTTCCAGAGCCACACCGGACACAGTTCCAGAGTCACGCCGGACACAGTTCCAGAGCCACGCCGGACACAGTTCCAGGACCACACACCGGACACAGTTCCAGAGCCATGCCGAACACAGTTCCAGGACCACACACCGGACACAGTTCCAGAGCCACACCGGACACAGTTCCAGAGCCACACACCGGACACAGTTCCAGAGCCACACACCGGACACAGTTCCAGGACCACACACCGGACACAGTTCCAGAGCCACGCCGGACACAGTTCCAGGACCACATACCGGACACAGTTCCAGGACAACACCGGACACAGTTCCAGAGCCACGCCGGACACAGTTCCAGGACCACACACCGGACACAGTTCCAGAGCCACGCCGAACACAGTTCCAGGATCACATCGGACACAGTTCCAGGGCCACACACCGGACACAGTTCCAGAGCCACGGACACAGTTCCGGAGCCACGCCGGACACAGTTCCAGAACCACACCGGACACAGTTACAGAGCCACGCCGGACACAGTTCCAGAGCCACACCGGACACAGTTCCAGAGCCACGCCGGACACAGTTCTAGAGCCACGCCGGACACAGTTCCAGGACCACACACCGGACACAGTTCCAGAGCCATGCCGAACACAGTTCCAGGACCACACACCGGACACAGCTCCAGGACCACACACCGGACACAGTTCCAGAGCCACACCGGACACAGTTCCAGGACCACACACCGGACACAGTTCCAGAGCCACACCGGACACAGTTCCAGAGCCACACCGGATACAGTTCCAGAGCCACGCCGGACACAGTTCCAGGACCACACACCGGACACAGTTCCAGAACCACACCGGACACAGTTCCAGGACCACACACCAGACACAGTTCCAGAGCCACACCGGACACAGTTCCAGGACCACACACCGGACACAGTTCCAGAGCCACACCGGACACAGTTCCAGGACCACACACCGGACACAGTTCCAGAGCCACACCGGACACAGTTCCAGGACCACACACCGGACACAGTTCCAGAGCCACACCGGACACAGTTTCAGAGCCACGCCGGACACAGTTCCAGAGCCACGCCGGACACAGTTCCAGAGCCACACCGGACACAGTTCCAGGACCACACACCGGACACAGTTCCAGAGCCACACCGGACACAGTTCCAGAGCCACACCGGACACAGTTCCAGGACCACACACCGGACACAGTTCCAGAGCCACACCGGACACAGTTCCAGGACCACACACCGGACAAAGTTCCAGAGCCACACCGGACACAGTTCCAGAGCCACACCGGACACAGTTCCAGGACCACACACCGGACACAGTTCCAGAGCCACGCCGGACACAGTTCCAGGACCACACACCGGACACAGTTCCAGAGCCACACCGGACACAGTTCCAGGATCACACACCGGACACAGTTCCAGAGCCACACCGGACACAGTTCCAGAGCCACGCCGGACACAGTTCCAGAGCCACGCCGGACACAGTTCCAGAGCCACACCGGACACAGTTCCAGAACCACACCGGACACAGTTCCAGAGCCACACACCGGACACAGTTCCGGAGCCACGCCGGACACAGTTCCAGGACCACACACCGGACACAGTTCCAGAGCCACGCCGGACACAGTTCCAGGACCACACACCGGACACAGTTCCAGAGCCATGCCGAACACAGTTCCAGAGCCATGCCGAACACAGCTCCAGGACCACACACCGGACACAGTTCCAGAGCCACACCGGACACAGTTCCAGAGCCACACACCGGGCACAGTTCCAGAGCCACACACCGGACACAGTTCCAGAACCACACCGGACACAGTTCCAGGACCACACACCGGACACAGTTCCAGAGCCACACCGGACACAGTTCCAGAGCCACACCGGACACAGTTCCAGGACCACACACCGGACACAGTTCCAGAGCCACGCCGGACACAGTTCCAGAGCCACGCCGGACACAGTTAAAGAGCCACGCCGGACACAGTTCCAGAGCCACACCGGACACAGTTCCAGGACCACACACCGGACACAGTTCCAGAGCCACACCGGACACAGTTCCAGGATCACACACCGGACACAGTTCCAGAGCCACACCGGACACAGTTCCAGAGCCACGCCGGACACAGTTCCAGAGCCACGCCGGACACAGTTCCAGGACCACACACCGGACACAGTTCCAGAGCCACACCGGACACAGTTCCAGGACCACACACCGGACACAGTTCCAGAGCCACGCCGGACACAGTTCCAGGACCACACACCAGACACAGTTCCAGAGCCACACCGGACACAGTTCCAGGACCACACACCGGACACAGTTCCAGAGCCACACCGGACACAGTTCCAGAGCCACGCCGGACACAGTTCCAGGACCACACACCGGACACAGTTCCTGAGCCACACACCGGACACAGTTCCAGGACCACATACCGGACACAGTTCCAGAGCCACACCAGACACAGTTCCAGAGCCACACCGGACACAGTTCCAGGACCACACACCGGACACAGTTCCAGAGCCACACCGGACACAGTTCCAGGACCACACACCGGACACATTTCCAGAGCCACACCGGACACAGTTCCAGGACCACACACCGGACACAGTTCCAGAGCCACACCGGACACAGTTCCAGAGCCACGCCGGACACAGTTCCAGAGCCACGCCGGACACAGTTCCAGAGCCACGCCGGATACAGTTCCAGGACCACATACCGGACACAGTTCCAGAGCCACACCGGACACAGTTCCAGAGCCACACCGGACACAGTTCCAGGACCACACACCGGACACAGTTAGAGCCACGCCGGACACAGTTCCAGAGCCACGCCGGACACAGTTCGGGACCACACACCGGACACAGTTCCAGGACCACATACCGGACACAGTTCCAGAGCCACACCGGACACAGTTCCAGGATCACACACCGGACACAATTCCAGAGCCACACCGGACACAGTTCCAGAGCCACGCCGGACACAGTTCCAGAGCCACGCTGGACACAGTTCCAGGACCACACACCGGACACAGTTCCAGAGCCACACCGGACACAGTTCCAGGACCACACACCGGACACAGTTCCAGAGCCACGCCGGACACAGTTCCAGGACCACACACCAGACACAGTTCCAGAGCCACACCGGACACAGTTCCAGGACCACACACCGGACACAGTTCCAGAGCCACACCGGACACAGTTCCAGAGCCACGCCGGACACAGTTCCAGGACCACACACCGGACACAGTTCCTGAGCCACACACCGGATACAGTTCCAGGACCACATACCGGACACAGTTCCAGAGCCACACCGGACACAGTTCCAGGACCACACACCGGACACAGTTCCAGAGCCACACCGGACACAGTTCCAGGACCACACACCGGACACATTTCCAGAGCCACACCGGACACAGTTCCAGGACCACACACCGGACACAGTTCCAGAGCCACACCGGACACAGTTCCAGGACCACACACCGGACACAGTTAGAGCCACGCCGGACACAGTTCCAGAGCCACGCCGGACACAGTTCCAGAGCCACACCGGACACAGTTCCAGGACCACACACCGGACACAGTTCCAGAGCCACACCGGACACAGTTCCAGGATCACACACCGGACACAATTCCAGAGCCACACCGGACACAGTTCCAGAGCCACGCCGGACACAGTTCCAGAGCCACGCTGGACACAGTTCCAGGACCACACACCGGACACAGTTCCAGAGCCACACCGGACACAGTTCCAGGACCACACACCGGACACAGTTCCAGAGCCACGCCGGACACAGTTCCAGGACCACACACCAGACACAGTTCCAGAGCCACACCGGACACAGTTCCAGGACCACACACCGGACACAGTTCCAGAGCCACACCGGACACAGTTCCAGAGCCACGCCGGACACAGTTCCAGGACCACACACCGGACACAGTTCCTGAGCCACACACCGGATACAGTTCCAGGACCACATACCGGACACAGTTCCAGAGCCACACCGGACACAGTTCCAGGACCACACACCGGACACAGTTCCAGAGCCACACCGGACACAGTTCCAGGACCACACACCGGACACATTTCCAGAGCCACACCGGACACAGTTCCAGGACCACACACCGGACACAGTTCCAGAGCCACACCGGACACAGTTCCAGAGCCACGCCGGACACAGTTCCAGAGCCACGCCGGACACAGTTCCAGAGCCACGCCGGATACAGTTCCAGGACCACATACCGGACACAGTTCCAGAGCCACACCGGACACAGTTCCAGAGCCACACCGGACACAGTTCCAGGACCACACACCGGACACAGTTAGAGCCACGCCGGACACAGTTCGGGACCACACACCGGACACAGTTCCAGGACCACATACCGGACACAGTTCCAGAGCCACACCGGACACAGTTCCAGAGCCACGCCGGACACAGTTCCAGGACCACACACCGGACACAGTTCCAGAGCCACGCCGGACACAGTTCCAGAGCCACACCGGACACAGTTCCAGAGCCACGCCGGACACAGTTCCAGAGTCACACCGGAAACAGTTCCAGAGCCACGCCGGACTCAGTTCCAGGACCACACACCGGGCACAGTTCCAGGACCACACACCGGACACAGCTCCAGGACCACACACCGGACACAGTTCCAGAGCCATGGACACAGTTCCAGAGCCACACACCGGACACAGTTCCAGGACCACACACCGGACACAGTTCGAGCCACGCCGGACACAGTTCCAGAGCCACGCCGGACACAGTTCCAGGACCACATACCGGACACAGCTCCAGGACCACACACCGGACACAGTTCCAGGACCACACACCGGACACAGTTCCAGGACCACATACCGGACACAGTTCCAGGACCACACACCGGACACAGTTCCAGAGCCACGCCGGACACAGTTCCAGAGCCACACCGGACACAGTTCCAGAGTCACGCCGGACACAGTTCCAGAGCCACGCCGGACACAGTTCCAGGACCACACACCGGACACAGTTCCAGAGCCATGCCGAACACAGTTCCAGGACCACACACCGGACACAGTTCCAGAGCCACACCGGACACAGTTCCAGAGCCACACACCGGACACAGTTCCAGAGCCACACACCGGACACAGTTCCAGGACCACACACCGGACACAGTTCCAGAGCCACGCCGGACACAGTTCCAGGACCACATACCGGACACAGTTCCAGGACAACACCGGACACAGTTCCAGAGCCACGCCGGACACAGTTCCAGGACCACACACCGGACACAGTTCCAGAGCCACGCCGAACACAGTTCCAGGATCACATCGGACACAGTTCCAGGGCCACACACCGGACACAGTTCCAGAGCCACGGACACAGTTCCGGAGCCACGCCGGACACAGTTCCAGAACCACACCGGACACAGTTACAGAGCCACGCCGGACACAGTTCCAGAGCCACACCGGACACAGTTCCAGAGCCACGCCGGACACAGTTCTAGAGCCACGCCGGACACAGTTCCAGGACCACACACCGGACACAGTTCCAGAGCCATGCCGAACACAGTTCCAGGACCACACACCGGACACAGCTCCAGGACCACACACCGGACACAGTTCCAGAGCCACACCGGACACAGTTCCAGGACCACACACCGGACACAGTTCCAGAGCCACACCGGACACAGTTCCAGAGCCACACCGGATACAGTTCCAGAGCCACGCCGGACACAGTTCCAGGACCACACACCGGACACAGTTCCAGAACCACACCGGACACAGTTCCAGGACCACACACCAGACACAGTTCCAGAGCCACACCGGACACAGTTCCAGGACCACACACCGGACACAGTTCCAGAGCCACACCGGACACAGTTCCAGGACCACACACCGGACACAGTTCCAGAGCCACACCGGACACAGTTCCAGGACCACACACCGGACACAGTTCCAGAGCCACACCGGACACAGTTTCAGAGCCACGCCGGACACAGTTCCAGAGCCACGCCGGACACAGTTCCAGAGCCACACCGGACACAGTTCCAGGACCACACACCGGACACAGTTCCAGAGCCACACCGGACACAGTTCCAGAGCCACACCGGACACAGTTCCAGGACCACACACCGGACACAGTTCCAGAGCCACACCGGACACAGTTCCAGGACCACACACCGGACAAAGTTCCAGAGCCACACCGGACACAGTTCCAGAGCCACACCGGACACAGTTCCAGGACCACACACCGGACACAGTTCCAGAGCCACGCCGGACACAGTTCCAGGACCACACACCGGACACAGTTCCAGAGCCACACCGGACACAGTTCCAGGATCACACACCGGACACAGTTCCAGAGCCACACCGGACACAGTTCCAGAGCCACGCCGGACACAGTTCCAGAGCCACGCCGGACACAGTTCCAGAGCCACACCGGACACAGTTCCAGAACCACACCGGACACAGTTCCAGAGCCACACACCGGACACAGTTCCGGAGCCACGCCGGACACAGTTCCAGGACCACACACCGGACACAGTTCCAGAGCCACGCCGGACACAGTTCCAGGACCACACACCGGACACAGTTCCAGAGCCATGCCGAACACAGTTCCAGAGCCATGCCGAACACAGCTCCAGGACCACACACCGGACACAGTTCCAGAGCCACACCGGACACAGTTCCAGAGCCACACACCGGGCACAGTTCCAGAGCCACACACCGGACACAGTTCCAGAACCACACCGGACACAGTTCCAGGACCACACACCGGACACAGTTCCAGAGCCACACCGGACACAGTTCCAGAGCCACACCGGACACAGTTCCAGGACCACACACCGGACACAGTTCCAGAGCCACGCCGGACACAGTTCCAGAGCCACGCCGGACACAGTTAAAGAGCCACGCCGGACACAGTTCCAGAGCCACACCGGACACAGTTCCAGGACCACACACCGGACACAGTTCCAGAGCCACACCGGACACAGTTCCAGGATCACACACCGGACACAGTTCCAGAGCCACACCGGACACAGTTCCAGAGCCACGCCGGACACAGTTCCAGAGCCACGCCGGACACAGTTCCAGGACCACACACCGGACACAGTTCCAGAGCCACACCGGACACAGTTCCAGGACCACACACCGGACACAGTTCCAGAGCCACGCCGGACACAGTTCCAGGACCACACACCAGACACAGTTCCAGAGCCACACCGGACACAGTTCCAGGACCACACACCGGACACAGTTCCAGAGCCACACCGGACACAGTTCCAGAGCCACGCCGGACACAGTTCCAGGACCACACACCGGACACAGTTCCTGAGCCACACACCGGACACAGTTCCAGGACCACATACCGGACACAGTTCCAGAGCCACACCAGACACAGTTCCAGAGCCACACCGGACACAGTTCCAGGACCACACACCGGACACAGTTCCAGAGCCACACCGGACACAGTTCCAGGACCACACACCGGACACATTTCCAGAGGCACACCGGACACAGTTCCAGGACCACACACCGGACACAGTTCCAGAGCCACACCGGACACAGTTCCAGGATCACACACCGGACACAGTTCCAGAGCCACACCGGACACAGTTCCAGAGCCACGCCGGACACAGTTCCAGAGCCACGCCGGACACAGTTCCAGGACCACACACCGGACACAGTTCCAGAGCCACACCGGACACAGTTCCAGGACCACACACCGGACACAGTTAGAGCCACGCCGGACACAGTTCCAGAGCCACGCCGGACACAGTTCGGGACCACACACCGGACACAGTTCCAGGACCACATACCGGACACAGTTCCAGAGCCACACCGGACACAGTTCCAGAGCCACGCCGGACACAGTTCCAGGACCACACGCCGGACACAGTTCCAGGACCACACACCGGACACAGTTCCAGAGCCACGCCGGACACAGTTCCAGAGCCACACCGGACACAGTTCCAGAGCACGCCGGACACAGTTCCAGAGCCACGCCGGACACAGTTCCAGAGTCACACCGGAAACAGTTCCAGAGCCACGCCGGACTCAGTTCCAGGACCACACACCGGACACAGTTCCAGGACCACACACCGGACACAGCTCCAGGACCACACACCGGACACAGTTCCAGAGCCATGGACACAGTTCCAGAGCCACACACCGGACACAGTTCCAGGACCACACACCGGACACAGTTCGAGCCACGCCGGACACAGTTCCAGAGCCACGCCGGACACAGTTCCAGGACCACATACCGGACACAGCTCCAGGACCACACACCGGACACAGTTCCAGGACCACACACCGGACACAGTTCCAGGACCACATACCGGACACAGTTCCAGGACCACACACCGGACACAGTTCCAGAGCCACGCCGGACACAATTCCAGGACCACACACCGGACACAGTTCCAGAGCCACGCCGGACACAGTTCCAGAGCCACACCGGACACAGTTCCAGAGTCACGCCGGACACAGTTCCAGAGCCACGCCGGACACAGTTCCAGGACCACACACCGGACACAGTTCCAGAGCCATGCCGAACACAGTTCCAGGACCACACACCGGACACAGTTCCAGAGCCACACCGGACACAGTTCCAGAGCCACACACCGGACACAGTTCCAGAGCCACACACCGGACACAGTTCCAGGACCACACACCGGACACAGTTCCAGAGCCACGCCGGACACAGTTCCAGGACCACATACCGGACACAGTTCCAGGACAACACCGGACACAGTTCCAGAGCCACGCCGGACACAGTTCCAGGACCACACACCGGACACAGTTCCAGAGCCACGCCGAACACAGTTCCAGGATCACATCGGACACAGTTCCAGGGCCACACACCGGACACAGTTCCAGAGCCACGGACACAGTTCCGGAGCCACGCCGGACACAGTTCCAGAACCACACCGGACACAGTTACAGTGCCACGCCGGACACAGTTCCAGAGCCACACCGGACACAGTTCCAGAGCCACGCCGGACACAGTTCTAGAGCCACGCCGGACACAGTTCCAGGACCACACACCGGACACAGTTCCAGAGCCATGCCGAACACAGTTCCAGGACCACACACCGGACACAGCTCCAGGACCACACACCGGACACAGTTCCAGAGCCACACCGGACACAGTTCCAGGACCACACACCGGACACAGTTCCAGAGCCACACCGGACACAGTTCCAGAGCCACACCGGATACAGTTCCAGAGCCACGCCGGACACAGTTCCAGGACCACACACCGGACACAGTTCCAGAACCACACCGGACACAGTTCCAGGACCACACACCAGACACAGTTCCAGAGCCACACCGGACACAGTTCCAGAGCCACACCGGACACAGTTCCAGGACCACACACCGGACACAGTTCCAGAGCCACACCGGACACAGTTCCAGGACCACACACCGGACACAGTTCCAGAGCCACACCGGACACAGTTCCAGGACCACACCGGACACAGTTCCAGAGCCACACCGGACACAGTTCCAGGACCACACACCGGACACAGTTCCAGAGCCACACCGGACACAGTTCCAGGACCACACACCGGACACAGTTCCAGAGCCACACCGGACACAGTTCCAGAGCCACGCCGGACACAGTTCCAGAGCCACGCCGGACACAGTTCCAGGACCACACCGGACACAGTTCCAGGACCACACACCGGACACAGTTCCAGGGCCACACACCGGACACAGTTCCAGAGCCACACCGGACACAGTTCCAGGACCACACACCGGACACAGTTCCAGAGCCACGCCGGACACAGTTCCAGGACCACACACCGGACACAGTTCCAGAGCCACACCGGACACAGTTCCAGAACCACGCCGAACACAGTTCCAGGACCACACACCGAACACAGTTCCAGGACAACACTGGACACAGTTCCAGAGCCACACCGGACACAGTTCCAGGACCACACACCGGACACAGTTCCAGAGCCACACCGGACACAGTTCCAGGACCACACACCGGACACAGTTCCAGAGCCACACCGGACACAGTTCCAGAGCCACGCCGGACACAGTTCCAGGACCACACACCGGACACAGTTCCAGAGCCACACCGGACACAGTTCCAGGACCACACACCGGACACAGTTCCAGAGCCACGCCGGACACAGTTCCAGAGCCACACCGGACACAGTTCCAGAGCACGCCGGACACAGTTCCAGAGCCACGCCGGACACAGTTCCAGAGTCACGCCGGAAACAGTTCCAGAGCCACGCCGGACACAGTTCCAGGACCACACACCGAACACAGTTCCAGGACAACACTGGACACAGTTCCAGAGCCACACCGGACACAGTTCCAGGACCACACACCGGACACAGTTCCAGAGCCACACCGGACACAGTTCCAGGACCACACACCGGACACAGTTCCAGAGCCACACCGGACACAGTTCCAGAGCCACGCCGGACACAGTTCCAGGACCACACACCGGACACAGTTCCAGAGCCACACCGGACACAGTTCCAGGACCACACACCGGACACAGTTCCAGAGCCACGCCGGACACAGTTCCAGAGCCACACCGGACACAGTTCCAGAGCACGCCGGACACAGTTCCAGAGTCACGCCGGAAACAGTTCCAGAGCCACGCCGGACTCAGTTCCAGGACCACACACCGGACACAGTTCCAGAGCCACGGCGGACACAGTTCCAGAGCCACAACGGACACAGTTCCAGAGCCACGCCGGACACAGTTCCAGAGCCACGCCGGACACAGTTCCAGAGCCACACGTTGGCGACAACACAATGTGACACCATGTGAAATTACTTACAATAAATACCATTCACAACAAAATCTACACACACATTATCTTACATTATTAAATAGTGCACACATACCTTACGTATTGCTTAGTAGGTACCAATTTCTTCATTCAAGGTAGCTACATTCTACATTCATTCTAGGTAGCTGTAAGTTGCAAATGTAATTATTTTCACATAACGCAAACAAAGCGAAGCACCCACAGCGTGCGCTTTGCCTCAAAGAGAACAGAACGGAAAATAGCCACTAACCCTTTGGAGGAGTCGTGGAGCCCACTCGGCTCGGCCAGTCTGGCCGTGTGGCCTCTGCGGAACACACCAGTGCAGGGACGCTAGCATACAGCTCGAGGAGGGGGAGGGGGTTCGGCCCCCCGGCCAGCCAAGCAGCCGCAGGTGACCCACACCGAGCGCCGCTACTCTATTTGAATGAGTACACAAGTTCACCAGGTACAGATACATTCAGGCAACACAACACGCAAACAGCAAAATAGTAATCGGCAACTAATGCACTTTTGATTGGTCATATTACTTTCAAGTGACGATGGAATTAACTTAACGAATGATTTCATTTGCATTATTTAGCGGTCGGCTTAAATCTTTACCACATGCCGAGATATCCCTTTAGTATTAGCACGTGATTTTGGGAAAAGCTTTCGGACCGGCTGTGGCTAATGTTTAAGGTATTTGGGAAACGATTTCGGACCGTGGTCATTTTGATTTTCCCAGACAAAGTTTTACTGAATATTCTGAGCGGAAGAACCAAATTCAAAGAAGATATTTACGGATTGTGTGTTCACTAACAGCAACAGCAGAAGTGAGCAAAATTAAGTGACGGCGTTTTCACTTACTTTTGCTGTCAACGTAATTCAACTGAACAAGGGTAGGTATCGTTTCAATGCCAATGTATTTATTGCTGCATAACATGGTCAGAGTACCTACCTACTCATTATTACAACAAAATGCACGCAAAAAACGAACACTTTAAATGCGCGAAGCATCTTAACGAGCCACATTGAAACATTTGGATATTGTTCCAGCTGGGATCTAAGACGCGTTTGATTCAGCGTTTCACCCAATTTTCAGTTTTCCTCACGGTTTCCTCACTCCTGTTGGACTCCATATCTTTATAGTTTATTCTAACTTCTGGCGCTTCACCATCTTCATCCTCAGCTTTTTCAAACCCTAAATAAGGTAAAAGTAGGGAATTTCATCTTTCATACTCAACGGCCCAATAATGAAAAACACAAAAAATAATCGCGGTGACTGAACATAGTATTAATAGAATATTAACACCATCTTAAGAATATAATATATAATACCAAATGAATATGATATTAACTGTTGCGCCGGTACGGCATGTGGTAATATATATTCCCGACCGGGGCTGGGAAAATGCGTTTTATTCACCGAGGTTTTGTGCGGAGGACCGAGTGCCGGTAGGCACGAGGTCCCTAGCAAAAACCGAGGTGAATAAAACTGCATTTTCACAGCCCAAGGTTGGGAAGAGATTTACCACATGCCGTACCGGCGCAACAGTTAATATCATATTCATTTGGTATTATATTTTATGTTCTTAATATGGTGTTAATATTCTATTAATACTATGTTCATCTCTATCGTCACCGTGATTATTTTTTTCATTCTTGGGCGGCGTTGAGTATGAAAGATGAAATTCCTACTTCCCCCTTATTTAGGGTTTGAAAAAGCTGAGGATGAAGATGGTGAAGCGCCAGAAGTTAGAATAAAGATATGGAGTCCAGCAGGAGTGAGGAAACCGTGAGGAAAACTGAAAATTGGGTGAAACGCTGAACCAAACGCGTCTTGGATCCCAGCTGGAACAATATCAAATGTTTCATTGTGGCACGTTAAGATGCTTCACGCATTTAAAATGATCGTTTTTTGCGTGCATTATGTAGAAATAATTATTATTCCGATTTCCGACCATGTTCTGCAGCAATAAATACATTGGCATTGGAACGATAAACTTGTTTAGTTGAATTACGTTGACAGCAAAAGTAAGTAAACACGCAGTCACTTACTTTTGCTGTTGCTGTTAGTGAACACACAATCCGTAAATATCTTCTTTGAAATTGGTTCTTCCGCTCAGAATATTCAGTAAAATTTTGTCTGGGAAAATCAAAAAGCCCTAGGGCCGAATCGTTTCCCAAATACCTTCAACATTAGCCGAGGCGGGCCGAAGCCATTTCCCAAATGCACGTGCTAATGTTAAAGGGATATCTCGGCATGTGGTAAATCTCTTCCCAACCTTGGGCTGTGAAAATGCAGTTTTATTCACCTCGGTTTTTGGCTACGGACCTCGTGCCTACCGGCACTCGGTCCTCCGCAAAAAACCTCGGTGAATAAAACGCATTTTCCCAGCCCCGGTCGGGAATATATATTCTTAACCCGCGCTTGGCGCGCTTGGCCTATCCTTCAATTATTGGTATTGATAAAAAGACGGAATACCTACAACCAAATTACCTAAAAGCGAATAACTGCCTTTTTGTAGACATAAGGTTCAAGCTCTCTAGAGACCTTTCTTTTCTTTGATGTAAGGTAGGTAGACTTCCCATTTAACGTTTTTGACGCAATTTCATGTTCATGAAAAACGACATACCTACTTCAAAAGAAGAAAAAAAAACAAGCACACAACACATTTTTTAATTTCTCCATTTATGGATCACAAAAAGTCAACATTCGACCAAACGTGAAGTCAAGCTGACGTGCTTTCCGGCCAGACCACGAAAAGTGCGAAATTCTCCTTTATACCTATACACTACACAGGGTGCCACATTGATTCAGGGAAACGGTGCAGCCAGTTTCCTGTTGAGAAGTTCATTGATCTAGAGGATATCCCAAAACCGAAAAGGGGCTCTGCAAATCCCTCCCCAGTCAAGCGCGGGTTAATAACAGCGCAGCACGTTGGTAATTATGGCTGGGGAGCCTTGACAACAAAAGCCACAGCAGGCCGCCACCGAGCGAGCAGCCCGCAGGCGCATGCAATTAACGCCGCCGGGTGGGTAGGGGCGTGCAGAGCGCTCACCATTGAGCATACACACCTTGTCCGCAATTCGTCGTCTATATATTGCAACAAACTCCTGTCGAGAGAAAGACGCGTTTTCTCAGCGGGTCCATCATAACAGCACATTGGATAGAGCTCGGTTTTAACTTATGGCGTTAGGTTATAAAAACAATGAACCCAGCCAGCCATCCCAAATGGGGCCCACATGGGCTGGAAATGGGGAATCTGGGCGAATGTGGGCTGGGCTACATCTGGGTATGTCATGGGCGTCCAACCGGGTCCCAGATGGGCTGAATGGGCTAACTTCACGTGCCGGACTTGGCCAGCGCCTCCACTCTTTAACACGCGCACTGCAGCGGGTCTGAGCCGAACACGAACTGCAGGGGGGGGGGGGTTGAAAACAACCCCCCCTGAGATCTCGAAAACGGCGCAACGTAGCGACAAGCGGTAAACGGCGTTGGATAGGTTAAGATGAGATCGACAAGAAATACTAAGATCATTTTTGGGTCAGGTCAAAAACGAGGTCACCAGAGGTCACCGAAGACAAAATGTTACGATTTTCACAACAGGAATTTCGCGGTAGTTTTTCTTGAATAACTTGTCTTACACACAAGATAGAGGATCGATTCGAACGCCATCGTTCTTAGCTCGTCAAGGCGCATCGAATGATATATAATATGACCTCGAAAGGTCAAGTTGAAAATTTGACCTCAGGTCAAGGTCATGACCTGACCGAAATAGGTCATGTTGCATATCATTCGATCCGCATTGACGAGAAAAACACGATAAACGTCGAACGGAGTCTCTATCTCTACTCAATCTCAAGTTATTGAAGAAAAACCGCTGGTGACCTCAGGTGACCTAAGATGACCTGGAGATCACCTTCCAAAGGTCATAAGTGATATGTTTCGGTGAAATCACCAACAGGGACCTGTAATACTATGATCCTGAGCGTATTGAAGTCATAGGATGCCATTCAGAGTAAGTTGAAATTTCTCCCATTGACTTTTTTTTTCTCCCATTGATTTTTGCGACCACGGCCGGTCGCAAAAATGACCTGACCTTAGGTCATCGATATAAAAATTCCGAGATATACAAGTTGTAGCTCGTGATGACTTTACTATTTCCTGTGGGTTTCAAGATCATATCTCAACAACTGTGGGCTTGGTGGGATTACAAACTTCGAAATTTACGTTTCGAGGTAGGGTCACTTGACCTGACCTGGTGACCTGACCATAGGTCACCTGGGGTCAAAATTTTTACTCAAGGTGTGCAAAAGTCGTGAGAACAGGTATGCAAAATTTGGCGGCGCTACGCGCCGCCGTTTTCTCGCAATTTGCGAAAAACCACAGGGGGGGGGGGTTGAAAACAACCCCCCCCCCTGCAGTGCGCGTGTTAAACTCAGAGTGAGACGAACTGGAGTTACGGAGAATGTGTCTGCGCACTCTACAGCACGCATGCCTATCGTTACTTTGTTAGTTTCAGCATACCTATATGTAGTGATCTGTGTCGCTACCCTGCCAGACTCCTGATCTGGCAGCCGCCTGGGCACACCCCTACCCGCGTCCCTGCGAGGTCGCTGATACCAAGCTGATACTAACCCGGCTTACATAGCATATTTGACGAGGCTCTAGCTCGTTAATTTGGCGATAATTTCGATGCAGTGTTCTATTTAGAGGGGATCATTTTGTAAGTTGTTAAGTACCATACCATTGGCATCTTTTGCAACATCACGGACGGAGATATAAGCTTGCAACAAACCCTATGTAAACCGGGTTACTGTGTCGCCGGGTTCGTTGTGTGGTGGCGCGGCCGCGGGGCGGCCGCGCCGGCAGTTGGTGACTATAAATAGACGCAATACGACGCTGACGGACCGCTCGGGACTCTACAGTATCGTTACAAACTCTTCTCCTTTTTCACAATAGGTACCTACGCATCCACGCTTCCGTTCTCTACCGGCCGCCGGCCGGTAGAGTGGTAGCGTAGTGTAGTGGTTAGGGTTCCCGCATCATAATCCATAAGTCTTGAGTTCGAATCTCTGGGGATCTAGTGAGAGGCAAAGGGTACGCGGTTCTTCCACGTGTTACCAAAGGGGCATTCCATGTCAAATCGAACAAAAATCGGCTGTTTTGCACCTTATCATCATTACCATATTTTTGATAAAATTCACCTGAGGTCAGGTCAGTCAAGTGACCTTACCATTTAAGTCAATGGGGGAAATATGGATTGGAAACATCTATTTTTGGGCGAGAAATGATTCAAGACTATCCCACGCACATGGAATCAAGCTTTCATAGTTCATACACACCTTGCGACGTTTGTTGCAAAATATTTGCATTGTTGACTTTGCGTGACGTCATATATGACGTAAATAAGGTTATCGAACTTTTCCCATCAATAACTCCTAAACGAATTGAGCTATCCAGTTGGAAAAGCCGCCTATGGACTTAGAAAGTCCTGCCAGATCGAATGATATGCAGCATGGATTATTTTGACCAGCCTTGTGTCCTGAGTGGCTTCGACCTGCCCTTGACCTGAACTCTGAGCTCTTGGGAGCGATTGCCGTGGTTCAATGTTTTGCGTCGAAATCGGCCGAACAAGACGTCACTCTGACGTCATTTCTGGCCGACCTATGATAGATACGAAGATCAAATTTTGACACAAGGTGTCAAATTGATGCAGCCGAAGGTACTGAAAGTTTGGCGTCAATACGTCACGCGGTTTGGAAGTTACTGCAGAAAAACGGGAGAGGGGCTATAAATAGCCCCCCCCCCCAGTGGGGCGCGGGTTAACCCGGCAGGCGGTGGGCCTACCAGCCACCTTCCGCGCGGTGGGGGGGGGGGCATTTTTTTGCCCCCCCCCCGTACCTATCTCCGAAACTACTGGACGGATCCGGAAAATTCAAACGGCGTTCGATAGCCCTGTCAAATTTGTCAGGGAAACCAAATTTCATTGACCTCGGGGTCACCGATGACGTCACAGGTCAGGTCAAAGATAAAATGTTTCACCGTTCACGAGGCTTATAGGTGAAAGCGCTATAACACCGAGTAAAACGCATTTTGTCGAAAATCAGCGATAAGGCGCCAGTTGTCTAGTACATATGTTGCTATTAGAGGTCACTGGTCATACCAGGTCAGGTTACAGGTTAGGTCACCAAAGGTCACCAAGGGTCACCACATGAGCCCAACTTTACTAAGGTTATGCGATGCATGTTTTATGGCCAGTTTTTCATTTCCAACTCAATGGTGTTGGTTATAAGACCATTAGGTACGGTTTAGGTCACTTTCTGGTGGAGGTCAGGTCAAAAAAGGTCAAATTTCAAAGTTGATATTTTTGCATAATAAGCTCGTCACGGGGAGTCTAATGGTGGTCTTTGTTTTGCGCTACTAGGTCTAGAATTGCTAAAAATTGAGTTTGAAAATTTGACGTCATCAATTTTGAACAGTTTTTTCGCTATAACTTGGCCAAAAAAAGAGGTATCGATCTCAAATTTGGTATGTAGATAGAAGGCGGTAGGAACTATCACATATATTCCGGTTTTTCTAAAATCAAACAACTTTTTGGATTTTTTGGCTATTATAATCAAAAAATCTATTTTTCTTATTTTTGGGGGTCAAAATCCAAAAAAAAATCGAAAACCGAAATAGCAGTTTTTAGCCCTTTTGATTTCACACCTTTTATGTCTGAAACATTTTCTGTATCTCTAAGGCTGTAGGCCTGACAGCTGGGGCATTCCACGATAGATCGTACCAGGCCCGTCACCCTAATCTCTCAGATTTTAATGAAAATCGGTCCTAGGGGTAATCATAGGCCCCAAAGACGCCTGGCAAAATATCAGACTTCTCAGATCAAAACTTTTTGAGTTATATTGCATTACATTTTTTTAACTTCGGTATGTAACGGTGAGTTTGATGGCCTATAACTCAAGAACGGGTTAAGCAACCAACAAAAAGTAAACAACACTAAGCTTGCGATGAACCAAAAATTAATATTACTATTTAAAAATTCCAAAGAAAAATTTTCATTGTTGAGCAAAAACCTTAATCTTTTTTCATTTGCCTCTAATGACTTTTGGGACCAAAATTTTTCACATCTTTATTTTTTCAAAATAATCTTCATGTCATTGCAAATCGACATGCAAAAAATTAGAAAGGTGTTCTTTCTATAAGTTCCTCATTTTCCCGCAAACAAAATGGGTTTCGGAGGGGTTGATACGACCCCAGCACGCCGTTTCGCTTCTAATAGAGCTAGAGCCTCGCGGAAAAAACGAGCGTGTGTGCCGTTACAAGTCGCAGCGATTGGTACCCGATTTTAAGGTCTCAGGTTAACCGGTAGCGTCTGAGGTCAGGTCACGTGACTGAAATTACGGGTTCGGTTTTTAGTAAATAACTTCGCAAAAAATGGTCGCAGAGCCGCGATTTTGGCATCATTGTGTTCGCCTAGATCAGGTGCATCGAATGGTATACTTTTTGCTAGGGTGAGGTCAACTTAAGTAGTTGACCTCGGGTCAAGGTCAGGTCAGAGCCTCTCAGGTCACGAAGCTGGGCAAAGGGTATCATATGGCATATCATTCGATTCGGAAGGTCTTCCCGAGTCCATTGGTGGCTTTCCCGACTCTCTAGCTCCATTAGATCGGGAGTTATTGACGAAAAACTCGTACGTCCCTAGTGACGTCATAAATGACGTCACGCAAGGTTAACAATGCAAAAGTAAAGCATTGGACTTTGCAAGGAGTGCATGAAATCACGATACCATGTACGTGGGATAGTTTTAGATCATTCTCGGCGCCAAAATAACAGTTTTTTATATTTCCCCATTGATTTATAAGTGATGTCACGTGACCGACCTGACCTCATGTAACCTTGAAAAATTCCCAGATATACAAGTTGTGAGACCTCTGGAGGACACCATGTATGCGTCCTGTAACTTTCATCTCGGACAGCTATGGTCATTGGCGTCCAAAAACAATGTCAGAACCAAACAGCCTTTTTCACCCTCGCGCTTATAGGAAAGAGGGTTGAATGAACCCTCTTTTCACTTTTTCAGATGACTCAGACTTGAATTGAAATTTCAGTAACCCGTGATGTCACTAGGCAGCTTTACCACGCCATTTGTAAGCTCCCCTCCCGAAATCACTATTCGAAACCGTTATCGTGACGTAAAATAAATACATTTATAGAAAGAACACCTTCCTAATTTTTTGCCTGCTTCTTAACAATGAGCCAAATATTTTTTTAAAGAAATAAAAATTCCAAAAAATTTGGTCCCAAAGTCCAAAAAAATACAAATGAAAGAAAACTCGATATGTCTTATATCAAAAATAGCGTATTTTTCGAAATTTCAAAAATACATATTAATCTCTGTTTCATTGCAAGTTCAATGTTATATAACATTTGGCATTTGAATAATCCGTCTTAGAGTTACAGCCCGCCAAACTTAGCGCTGCAAAGCAAGATCCAAAAAATGTTATACACCATAACTCAAAAAATGCTTATCTGATAAGCCTGAAATTGTTACAGGTGGATTCAGAGCCCCTGATTACCCCTGAGACCAATTCTCGTCAAATTCCGAGAGATGAGGGTGTCAAATTGGAAAAAAGTGGTACGATCTATCGTGGAATGCCCCAGCTCTTCCCGCGAAACCTTTTTTGGGTCGAAAATGGCAAAAAAGACGTCACTCTGACGTCATTAGCGGCCAACCTATCATAGCCTTTGGAAAAATGTTTGGTCACCATGTGCGCTAGCTGCTCCCGGGAGGGTTCTGAAAGTTTGGTGACGATCGGCACAGCGGTTCTCGAGATATATTGAAAAAACTAAAGAGGGGGCAAAAAAATGCCCCCCCCCCCCCCACCGCCTGGAAGGTTAAGGCGTGGAACTCGATTGTGATATTCATGCTATCATACGAGTACGTTTTTGGCCAACAGAATCAACTTAACAAATACAAACATCGAGACCGTGAAGTAATCACGAGAAACTGCCAAGATTCAGTTCAAAGTTTTGGAAATGTATAGCAATAATAAAAATCGAGTACCTACACCCATTTGAATTGTTATGGCCTATACACTATACAGTATGTGTGTACGTTTATTCTGACTTGATATAAATTATCAACTATAAGCTATTTTGATGTATTGAATGGTCGGTTTTGCCATGCTCAAATAATTAAATATGATGATGAAATTGACCAATAACATGGCAGTGAGATGTAATTTTATCTAACAAAATAAGGCCGAAAATATAGATCCAGTATAGCGCCTTTTGGGGCGACTAACGGAGCGAGCGAGAGGGTGAGCCTTGCACGTGCGAAATTTCGAGGAGGTACCTCCAACTGACTTGTGCACGGCACCATTAGCGTCGCCACGGGGGGGCAAGCGGGGCAGCTTGCCCCCCCAACCTCGGACCGGGCACCCCCTGAGATCGATACAGATCCGATGAGATTTTGGAGTCGGGAAAAATGGGGGTACCTTTCTGGGAATGCCTGTGAGGTCAGACTCGTTCAAGCCAGAGTCGGAGTCGCAGTCGCCAACATCGTCAAGACACCGACTCCAGACTCGGAAGTATCAATACTGTGATTCATTTCATGTTCCTCGTTGGTTCTTTATTACATTTTATAACTGATTTTCATAACTTTTGAAGTGCTGATACAAAATTTGCGTTCAAAGCGTGACACTGAATCTTCGGGCCTTCCTCAACTCTCGTCAAATGTCTGCGACAGACTCAAGTACCGTTCAAGTGCCACAGGGCTCATGACTGCTTGCTTTTCACACAGGCTCCGAAGGAGCTCCACTGAGCTCTAAGAAGCCTTCAGAGGGCCCAAACCGGCCTCTGAGAGTCCCACTGGTGTTCATATTCTCTGAGGGCCCATACAGGGATCTTTGAGGACCTTACACATGCGTAGACCTCTGAAGGGCCACACGGATCTTTGAGGATACTTTCAAATATTTCTGAGAACCTTAGGCCTCTGATAGCTCAGCCGAGCTTTTGAGGCGACAGATTTTGCTGAGCCCAAGCCTGCAGTTTAGGGGACACGACTCAGGTGTGCCTCTGAGGGTCCCAGCACATGTTTCTTATGTCCCTATGTAGGGTCCTTAGGGATTCGACACAGACCTCCAGGGTTCACACTGCTATTTGAGGGTTCCCTGCTCACCCTGGGCCTGGTCTCTTAGCGCCCGCGGCGCCGCCCACACTGGCTTCTGAGGGTCCCACCTTGGGCTCGGAAATCCCTAAAGCACCACATACACGTAACTATTTGGGGTGACCAGCGCCGATCTTCAGGATCCTTAGCAGGCTTCTGAGAGCCCACACTGACCCTGAGTGGCCTAAAATGGCCTGGAAGTCCCAAGCCTATCGCTAAAGCATCCCTTGCCGCTATGCCATGCGAAATTTTGGTTCCGTTAAACGTCTTTTCTTCGCGTTTGCAGCGCTTCCCTGCACACGAAAAACGAGAAACTACACTCTCGTGTGAACAAAACACCTCCCCTCACTGGAGCAAAGATGAATTACTTCCGATTCACACTTCCGACATTCACTCTCCGCCGAAAGCCCAACTTAGCTTCAATCGGCGGCTGGGATAAGCCCTATGCATTTTACGTGGAACATCTGCATGCATGCGTGAATGAAAGTTTCAGCAAGGTGATTCGATTAAGCTGAGCGTTTAACCTTTTTCTATGATCATGAGCGACGAGCGTCTGCACAGGGGCTCTCCAGAGTGCGTCGGCAAGCGCAGCCATTGTGATTCTACCAGTCGTTTTTTTGTTCAAAAATTTAAAAAGAAAATGATTTTTTTTTTTAATGGCAAGTCATAGCTACAAGGAAAACCTTGTCACCATCGTATTCCTCGTACCATTGCGCGTTGAATGATATGTAAAATGAATGAGTAACGACTGGAGGAAGGCAAGATTTAACACAAAAGTTGATTTTGCCCCCCCCCCCCAACCGAAAATCTCTGGCGACGCCTATGCACGGCACCCTACTAACCGGTCTCTAGCGATGTGCCAAATTTGAGCACAATCGGCCCAGCCGCTCTCGAGATCTGGAAGCGGCACCCTGCACGTGCGCACGTGCAGAATGGGTCCCAACTGACATGTGCACGGCACCCTACTAACTGGTCCCTAACCGTGTACCAAATTTGAGCGCCATCGGTGCAGCCATTCTCGAAATCTGGAAACCATCCCTGCACGTGCGCACGTGCAGCAGCACGCCAACTCTGGCATATGGATATGCAGTGCCTAGTGGGTGCCTACCTACATGCCAACTTTCAGCGCAATCGGCCAAGTAGTTACCGTGATATTGCAACAATTACAAAACTGACACCTCTTCGTTTTGCGCGTGGCACGTGCATAAGGGGTCACCCACATGCATCGGGAATAGTCCAATACTTGGTAGAAGGAATGAAGCTACCCTACAAAAATTACCGCGTGTAAATCGGTCAAGTGGTTGCTGAGATAGAAGCCTCGCAAAAGCGTCCGCACGGCCCTCATTACGGAGCGAGCGAAGCGAGCGGAGTCCTTAGATTAACGGAAATCTCTGAGTATGAGCGGCCGGCCGGCCGGCCGGCCGGCCGTGCGGACGCTTTTGCGAGGCTTATATCTCAGCAACCACTTGACCGATTTACACGCGGTAATTTTTGTAGGGTAGCTTCATTCCTTCTACCAAGTATTGGACTATTCCCGATGCATGTGGGTGACCCCTTATGCACGTGCCACGTGCAAAACGAAGAGGTGTCAGTTTCGTAATTGTTGCAATATCACAGTAACTACTTGGCCGATTGCGCTGAAAGTTGGCATGTACGTAGGCACCCACTAGGCACTGCATATCCATGTGCCAGAGTTGGGGTGCTGCTGCACGTGCGCACGTGCAGGGGTCGTTTCCAGATCTCGAGAACGGCTGGACCGATGGCCCTCAAATTTGGTAAACGGTTAGGGACCAGTTAGTAGGGTGCCATGCACAAGTCGTTGGGACCCATTTTGCACGTGCGCACGCGCAGGGTGCCGCTCCCAGATTTCGAGAACGGCTGGGCCGATTGTGCTCAAATTTGGCACATCGCTAGAAACCGGTCAGTACCAGTAAGGTGCCGTGCACAAGTCAGTTGGAGGTACCCCCTCGAAATTTCGCACGCACAAGACTCACCCCCTCGCTCGCTCCGTTAGTCGCCCCAAAAGGCGCTATACTGGTACTAAGAAATTTCCGTTAATCTAAGGAAAGACGACGCTCGCTTCGCTCGCTCCGTAACAAGCTTTCGTCTTACGACATCATCGGGTCCTGGTCTAGCCGAGGCAATCACATTTGAAAAAATTGAAACGGAACCAAATATTCACACGTGTACATTGGCCCAGATGACTTTTGGAGGTCATGTAGCGATGCGCATTGCGCAATTGAGGCGTACACTTAACAAAAATAATACAAATATAGGTACAAATAAATACAATATTTAAACAAAAGCAGACCGCAGCACGCTCGCCGTCACATTCCACTACATCACACACACATATACCAATATTTATCCATACAGATATTGTGATATGTGGACTGAGATCAAATAGGCTACACAAGTATCCTTACAATTTTCATAGTACACTACATCGTATACAGGGTGGAAAGTAATTACGCGAACATGTAATTTCTTACAATTTCGCCCGTCAGTGGAGATTTTGTATGAGCGCGGGATGTCATGGTACATGATTGGTCATGTTTGTTGTCGCCTCATCTACCAAAAGTGACCTTACTTTGAAAAATGACTTGGAAGGTCTTTAACACGTCTCGACTTCGAATGGTGCAAACGCCATACGCTGCACAAGACCACAATGGGCAAATATCGCAATTTGGTGTTGCCAGGGAAAGCGTTTGTGATTATTTTGGCTGGATTGGTGCGGAAGGGACTCGGAAGGGTCTCGGCACCAGCATTAATCAATTACACGTTTGGTTGAAGCATAATAAAACTTAAAAGGACTTGAAAAGCAAAGCCGTTGGCGGCAGCAAAACCTCGGCGAATTCAGGCGCCGAATGGGTGGTCACCATTTCCGCGACCAAACGACAACAGTCGACCCGAAAACAGGCGAAATGGTTTACTTTGGCCGGATACCCGATCTAAGATATCACGATTCATACATAAATCCGTGAAAATTCGAAAATCAAGCCGTACAAACAATCGAGATGGCCAAAATTCATGAATTAACAGCAGGATTGTCAATTTAAGTTTTCTAAAGACCGCCAAACCTGAACAGAGGAGGACAGGCAACTGGCTTTGTGGTTGGGTGAGACATCTTCGAAGCTATTTCATCCGTCAAACCTGCAGAACAACTGCGTTGGGGGCTGCTGATGCGTCCGACGTCCCGCCCGTCCCAACCTTCAAACATCAGGCAAAGGAACACACATCAGCGTGTTATGAGCGCCCGGATGGTGTCAGAATTGCATGCAGTGACCAAAAAGGCCACCAAAAATAAAGTATACAACTAGTGGAACATCCTTCCAGACGAGTCTCTTTATCATCCACCAATGCACCAAAAGGGGCAAAATGAATGAGCGCACTTTTGTGCCCGACGCAAAGAAACTCTTCTTCATGATTGATAAAGTCCTTCCTCTCACAACCAAAAAGACGCAAGACTGGTGCTTTGAGAACCTGTTCTTCTTCTGGGCATATACATAATGGTCAATCTGGGAATAGCCCAGACCTCAATTTGATCAAAAATATCCAGGCAACTCTTCAGGAGAGCGTCTAAGCGCTGCTAGTAGCCACCAACATCAATTGCCTCACCAGAGAGCTCCAGGAGGCGTGGACTAAGCTTTGGCCAACAGTGCTTGACATGCTCATGTCAATTATGCCTGAACGCCTTTGGCAGTGTATCGCACATAAATAGGAGTATATGAAAGGATGAAATTTTCATGTCACCGCCGCTTTTTCCATTGCTATAAAACGAAAAAGTATGTTCGCGTAATTACTTTCCACCCTGTACCAGGTCATCTAGACTATACAAGTGTGTGTGTGTGGGGGGGGGGGGGCTGTGTGTTTCTGTTGGGTCACGTGAAAGCCTAGTGTGTTAAAGGCCACGAGCTTTGCATTGTGTTCAGGCTGGGCCGAAGGTTTCTGATGTGGATTGATTCTATTATTTTTACTTCCGCGCAATCTTTACTTGTATCCAGAATTTCTATACCGAAAGAGTTGTTAACACGCGCACCGACGGGGGGCGGATATCCGCCCCCTGACGTTTTTCGCGAATAGCGGGAAAACCGCGGCGCGTAGCGCCGCAAAATTTGGTACGACTATTCCCTCATGAATTTTACACATGGTGTGCAAGTTTTAACCCCCTAACTTTTAAGGTCAGGTCACCAGGTCACTTTGATTGACCCAACCTCAAGTCACTTTTTTGCAACTTTGTCACCGTGCCAGAGCTACAGTATATGTCGGAGGCCTTTGAAAGTCACAGGATGTTATAAGGTCATTAGTAGCTACAATTTGTTTATCTCGGAATTTTGATATGGTGACCTAAGGTCAGGTCAATTTCGCGACCTCCCCATTTTAAGTCAATGGGGGAAAAATCAGCTCCCTGTTTTTACCACTAAAACGGGTCGGAATGGCCTCATATACCATACATGACTTCATATACGATCAACCTTCACTACCTTGAGGTCTGTTTTGCTGTAGGGCAGCTGTAAGGTCATGTGACGTCATCAAAGGTCACCAAAGGTTTTTTGCCAATAACTCCGTATAGGAACAAGATACAGCCGCGCGGATGGTCTCATTGTGTTCAGTTCGTCAAGACGCATCGAATGACATAAATGATGACCTCGAGGTCACGTGACCTGAGGTCAACCTTTGACCTTGACCTTTCGAGGTCAACATATATATCATTCGATGCGGATTGACGAGAGGATCACGATGATGCCCTTAGTTTGTTCCTAGCTGGGATACTTCGAAAGTTATTCGAGAAAAACTTCATATATATGTAGTTCCGCCATTTAGACTTTCTTTTTACCCCTGTGACGTCATCTTTGACCTGACCTGAAAATGACCTGACTAAAAATTGTAGACCTTATCCATGTGTACCCTGTGCCGTTTACCGCTTGTCGCTATCTTGCTTTGTTCTCGAGATCTCGCTGTCGCTCCCGCTCGTAATAATGGGAAGGTCATAAAAATGACCTGACCTGAGGTCAACGCAGGCCGAAAGTCACTTTTTTACTATCGCATATGAATGACATTTGATAAGGCTTTAATCGTCATCAGACAAATTTGCGACTTTCAGTTGGGAAAATATCAAGGTCACTCTTCGAAAAAAAGGTCAAGATGTCACGTGATCAAAATTTTCAAAAATCGAGAATCCGAGAGAGCCAAAACGTTTGTTGGTTGATTGCGAGTTGAACCATATCAAGTTTTTACCATAGAAAACCAACAGTTTCTGAGTTATAAGCCGCCAAACATAGGGTTGCACTGGCGGATCCAGGCTTGCGTTTTGGGGGGGGGGGGGCAACTCATGCTGGAGCCAAACCTAGGGTACCCCCAAATCCTGTTTTCTCATCGGATTTAGGCCACTTATTTTTCGTCACAGCCCCGACACTATGATTTTTTTTTAACTAGAAAGAAAAATATATAAATGGTAGCCCACCCGACCCATGCCTTTATATTACTTTGTAAGCACTTACCATTGCTTTTGTCGACCAGTTAACCCGCTTCGAGTCAGTGCTTGGGTCCCTTTGCGGGCCGGGAGGTGGTAAAACACCCCCTGTCTAACTCGGCTCCTAGGCCACGCACTGATTGAACTATGTTTCATTATCGTTTGGGGGAGGGGGCAAACGGGCCACTTTAGACCTCTGGGAAGGTGGCATGGCCCTAAATGCCCCCTCCCTGGATCCGCCAGTGTAAGAGACCATTGGAGCTGCAGTTGGGTACCTCAGACGTCAGGGTACGCCCTCAGATGTATAGGACTCGCATGGAGACGTCTTATGCTATAGTGGACTGAAAGGACCCAAAGGAGCCTGTCAAGGGCTCCCGGAGATAGACGTGGGCCCTCAGGAGCCCGCCAGAGCCCCCAATAAGGGATAAGTGAGGCATACCAAGTGCCTGCAATTGCATATTGCATAAGCCATAACGCCTTTACAAATCAATATATTATGTATCAGTGGCAGATCCAAGGGGGGCCACATGGGTCATGACCCCCCTTGGTGCCCGGGGGCACCACAGGCCTAGCAAGTAGCAAGGGCACCACGGGCCTATGAGGGGCCCCACAGGCTTGTCAGGGGCACCCCAGGTCTGTCAGGGACACCAGAGACCTGCCAGGGGCGCCGCCGGCCTCGCAGGGGCACCATGGGCCTGTCAAAGGGGCACCAGAGACCTAGTAGGGATACCACAGGCCTTACAGGGGCACCACCGGCCTTACAGGGGCACCTTGGGCCTGTCAGGGGCATCACAGTCCTGTCAGGGCCCAGGGGCACCAGCGGCCTAGCAGGGGCACCACAGGCCTGCCAGGGGTACCACCGGTCTAGCAGGGGCACCACCGGCCTCGCAGGGGCACCATGGGCTTGTCAGGGGCCCCACCGGCCTCGCAGTGGCACCACCGGCCTCGCAGGGGCACCACCGGCCTCGCAGGCATCACGGCATCAC
The DNA here is from genome assembly GCF_019059575.1 of Amphibalanus amphitrite. Taxonomy (NCBI): domain Eukaryota; kingdom Metazoa; phylum Arthropoda; class Thecostraca; order Balanomorpha; family Balanidae; genus Amphibalanus; species Amphibalanus amphitrite. Next base: position 641,019 of record NW_024881598.1, on the reverse strand, counting down.
GCAGGCCGCAGGGGCACCTTGGGCCTGTCGGGGGCATCACGGGCCTGTTGGGGGCACTTAAGGCTTGTCAGGGGCACCACAGTCCTGTCAGGTCCCAGGGGCATCAGCAGCCTAGCAGGGGCACCCTAGGCCCGCCAGAGGCACCACAGGCCTGCCAGGGTCCAGGGGCACCACAGGCCTAGCAAGGGCACCACGGGCCTGTCAGGGGCACCTCAGGCTCCCGTGCTACCCCCCCCCCCCCCCCGGATCCGCCAGTGATGCCACACCACGCGAAACACCGCCAACTACCAGCTGCCGCGCCATAAACACGTGCTAACAACAGTCTTTTTTTGAAGGTCGACTCCGCTCGCGCAACTTTTGACTGACCCTCACTGCTACCATATTGCTTCCATATTATGCTGTGGAAACTTTACTTCACCAAGTGGCTAAAAACCTCCATCAAGGTATATTTTCTTAGAAATTTTTTTTTTTTCTGACGTTTTGGGGGGGGGGGGCCAAACAGGCCACTTTAGGCCTTTGGGGGGGGCCATGGCCCCCGTGGCCCCCCCTGGATCCGCCAGTGTAGGGTTGCAGCGTGACCTCCAGGAACTGCCCGAGGCTATATCTCGGAAACCGTTGTTCGAAGAAAAAAATTCTTGCCACAGCTGGGTTCCCCGCCCATCACAACCCATTAGACCAACTTTAAGCAAAAAATAAAATATGCGGGTGTAAATTTTAAGTTTTTTTGGTCGATCTATCGTGGAATGCCCCACCTCCTCTTTTTGTATTTTGCACGTGCAGTGGGTTTCACTCACATAGATCAAGAGTATCCGACTAAAGGTGGCAAAAGTTGAAAATTTTGGGAACCAGACTCGAACCAGACCCGACTGGATATTTTCGGAACCAGTCGGACCCGGTCTATGTTGGAATCGGAACCAGTTGGACCCGTTCCCCAAAAGTCAATTAATAACTGGGGCATTCCACGATAGATCGTACCACTTTTTTCCAATTTGACACCCTCATCTCTCGGAATTTGACGAGAATTGATCTCAGGGGTAATCAGGGGCTCTGAATCCACCTGTAACAATTTCAGGCTTATCAGATAAGTATTTTTTGAGTTATGGCGTATAACATTTTTTGGATCTTGCTTTGCAGCGCTAAGTTTGGCGGGCTGTAACTCTAAGACGGATTATTCAAATGCCAAATGTTATATAACATTGAACTTGCAATGAAACAGAAATTAATATGTATTTTTGAAATTTCGAAAAATACACTATTTTTGATATATGACATATCGAGTTTTCTTTCATTTGTATGTTTTGGACTTTGGGACCAATTTTTATTTTTGAATTTTTATTTCTTTAAAAAAAATATTTGGATCATTGTTAACAAATATGCAAAAAATTAGGGAGGTGTTCTTTCTATAAATGTATTTATTTTACGTCACGATAACGGTTTCGAATAGTGATTTCGGGAGGGGAGCTTACAAATGGCGTGGTAAAGCTGCCTAGTGACATCACGGGTTACTGAAATTTCAATTGAAGTCTGAGTCATCTGAAAAAAGTGAAAAGAGGGTTCATCTAACCCTCTTTCCTATAAGGGCGGGGGTGAAAAAGGCTGTTTGGTTCTGACATTGTTTTGGACGCCAACACCATATCTGTCCGAGATGAAAGTTACAGGACGCATACATGGTGTCCTCCAGAGGTCTCACAACTTGTATGTCTGGGAATTTTTAAGGTTACGCCAGGTCAGGTCGGTCACGTGACATCACTGTTATAAGTCAGTGGGGAAATATAAAAACTGTTATTTTGGCGACGAGAATGATCTAAAACTATCCCACGTCCATGGTATCGTGATTTCATGCACTTCTTGCACATAGTCCAACGCTTTTCTTTTGCATTGGTAACCTTGCGTGACGTCATTTATGACGTCACTAGGTCGTACGGGTTTTTCGTCAATAACTCCCGATCAAATAGAGCTAGAGAGTCGGGAAAGCCACCAATGGACTCGGGAAGACCTTCCGAATCGAATGATATGCCATATGATACCCTTTGCCCAGCGTCGTGACCTGAGGGGCTCTGACCTGACCTTGATCCGAGGTCAACTACTTAAGTTGACCTCACCCTAGCAAGAAGTATACCATTCGATGCACCTGAGCTAGGCGAACACAATGATACCAAAATCGCGGCTCTGCGGCAATTTTTTGCGAAGTTATTTACTAAAAACCGACTCCGTAACTTCAGTCACTTGATGTAAGATAAAAACACCAAAACCACCCAACGTTTCGTGTTATTCACTTTTTCAAGGGTGATATGACACATTTTACCTATCGAGTCAACGGGGAAACTGGTAGAGGTCTCAAAACACGGGTCCGTGAACACAGGGGGGATTTACGTAATCACAGACTTTCTAATGCATTTGTTATTCACGCTGAGAAAGAAGGGCATTTACCTGATTGGACGCGGGCTACACATGTAGATCAAAACTTTTCTAAAACCCAACGGAGAATTATAGAAGCAGCGTTTATTGCGAAAGGTGATGTTTTGAACACTTCGAGTGGATTCTTCAGACTAGCTTCAGTGTCTGCTCTGTTGGCTAGGAAAGACGTTAATTTGTAGTATGTGTGTATGTATGTGTGAATATGTCATGCAAGACAGAGGAAATTTGTGAAAAAGTGCCCGCGCTATATTCGAACGAAACCGAAAAAACGTACTTGACTCGATAGGTAAAATGTGTCATATCACCCTTGAAAAAGTGAATAACAAGAAACGTTGGGTGGTTTTGGTGTTTTTATCTTACATCATATACGAATTAATTTGTCCAATTCAAATAATCATTCAGTCACTTGACCTGACCTCAGACGCTACCGGTTAAATTGAGACCTTAAAATCGGGTACCAATCGCTGCGACTTGTTGCGGCACACACGCTCGTTTTTTCCGCGAGGCTCTAGCTCTATTAGAAGCGAAACGGCGTGCTGGGGTCGTATCAACCCCTCCGAAACCCATTTTGTTTGCGGGAAAATGAGGATTTTATAGAAAGAACACCTTTCTAATTTTTTGCATGTCGATTTGCAATGACATGAAGTTTATTTTGAAAAAATAAAAAATTGAAAAATTTTGGTCCCAAAGGTCATTAGAGGCAAATGAAAAAAGATTAAGGTTTTTGCTCAACAATGAAAATTTTTCTTTGGATTTTTCAAATGGTAATATTAATTTTTGATTCATCGCAAGCTTAGTGTTGTTTACTGTTTGTTGGTAGCTTAACCCGTTCTTGAGTTATAGGCCATCAAACTCACCGTTACAAACCGAAGTTAAAAAAATGTAATGCAATATAACTCAAAAAGTATTGATCTGAGAAGTCCGATATTTTGCCAGGCGTCTTTGGGGCCTATGATTACCCCTAGAACGGATTTTCATTAAAATCTGAGAGATGAGGGTGACGGGCCTGGTACGATCTATCGTGGAATGCCCCAACTATTTGAAGGTATCATTAGTGGCATCATGTAAGACAGCCTTTTCTCACCGGGAATACACATGAGCTACAGTGTGCAAAGAAACATACAACATGAGCAAATGCTTTCTTTCCATCTATAACTTCATATTTTGCAATCATGTGTAGTGTGCAAGGTGTATGGTTTATAGAAGAACCCGGTTGGACCCGTCAGAAAATTTCCAGGAACCGGTCTGGACCCATATGGGTCCAGACTGGTTCTTTGGACCGGGTCCTCGGGTCCACATTTTGCCATCTCTTTATCCGACCTTTGGTAGAAGGAATGCAGCTACCCTACAAAAATTACCGCAAGACAATCGCCTAAGCGGCTGCTGAGATATGAGCCTATCAAAATCACTACTTTTGCAAAACAGCTTGTACACCCTTGACTTCACGTGGCACGTGCCACGACGGTCACTGAGATGTATCAAAAGTAGTCAATTACGGGGTAGAAGGGATGGGGCTACCCAGCAAAAAAGACCGCAGGCCAATCGGTCCAGCGGTTGCTGAGATATAAGCCTCTCAAAAGCGTTGCAGGCCGGGCCGGGCCGGGCCGCTCATACTGAGATTTTTCAGTTGTATTGAAAAGACTCGCTTCGCTCGCTGCGCTCGCTCGCTCGTAATAACTTGCCACTAAATTCGTGCTAGGATAGCAAAAGTGCCTACGGTGCAGTGGTGGTCAATACTAAATATCATCAGAGAATGACCGTCCGCACGCCTGGTGGCTGACCTGACGTGGCTTACCCCGACCCGCCACAAATGCTAAAAAAAACTGATGCAGTTTTGCGACGAATAGAGAAAAAGAGACTTGGTAAATTGAACCATTTCATGTCATATTTAAGACGAAAATTCGACGCGTTTCATTTAAATGAAGGTATAATCCCTTTCATAGTTAAAAATAAATATTATAATAAGAGTTTGGGTTCGGCTCGCTCTGGACTATTGAGCAGTACCAGCGAGCCGGCCGGGGACCCCTGACGCTGCCCATTGACCATACAGCCCCCACACATCTGTGGCCGGCGGCAGACGAGCCGAGCCAAGCCATCCGGAGAGCATGGCTCCCCAATAATGGCCGGCCGGTCCAGCACCGCGCCACCGCGCCCCTCAGAGGTCTCCCCGGCGGAGCGGTCCTCCCGAGACAGCTCGTCAGCGCACCCAGCACCCCTTCACCAGAGCAGCCCTCCGCCACAGCGCTCCCCCTCCACCCCCACAGCCCGGCCCGGCGCAGTCCCACTCACTTGCTGCCGGCGTCTGCGTAGACGGCACTCCACTGGAAGACGGCCTGGTCTCCGGGCCGGCCCGGCGCGCCCTCCTGGAATGGGTCAGTGATCAGCCCGTCAGCGGCGAGCGGGCCGAGAGCAGTACTGGGCCCGGCACCGCAGCACCCCACCACCCGGCACCCGGCCGGCGGGCACACGACTCCTGCCGAGTACCCCGGCTCAATGAGACCCCCCCCCCCCCCCCCACTCTCCCCCTGTGAGCCGGGACTCGCTCGGTGGCGGTATCTGTGCGCCTGCCGCCGCCGCCTCCGCTGGACTCACGGCTGACTGCTGGTCGGACGGCGCCTCCAGGAGCGCCGGGTCCCGCACCGCGCGGCCCGCAGAGCGGTCCAGCGAGCTGCTCCCCACTGCCCGGCACGGGGGGGGGAGAGACGGGGCACACGACCGGTCAGCGTTAGGACGGCGGCAGAGCAGACACGGAGCAGTGGAGTGGTAGGTCGCAGACAACAACCACTCATGCACATCAATGGCTGATAGTTCTAAAACAAATGATCAGTCTAATGTGATGTGAATGAGCAGGGCTAGCGCGAGCACTGGCTTAAGTCTCGAGGAGAGGTCAACTGAAGTAACCTGACGAGCTAGCGTCGCCAGGCACAGAACTACGAACCGGCAAAGGTGTATCACAAGATGTATCGAAAAGGGTGACCAGTCGGTGGCATCTTTGACACACACTTGTAGGTATGTTTGGGCTGGAAGGAAGCGTGTCAAAACAACCTCAGATCCTAGCCACGACATGGGTGGGTTGGTAGTCACTCCTAGGGTATCAAATATCAAGATAGCTCAGTTTGTGGTAGGAAAAAGGCCTGCCGAGAACAAGACATTTATTTTGAAAGTGTATGATGGAAGCGAAGCGTCTGCAGCCTCCCCGCAGACAATATGTCCGTGGTGGCAACGATTCCAGAAAGGGGCCGCCGACCTCGCGGACAGGAAGCGTCCGGGGGTACCTAAAGCGCGTGCACACGGCGCAAGCGCGAGACCAGGTGGGGAAGCTGATCTTAAGCGATAGGAGCTTAGGCACATAGTGTAAAGAACAGCCTTAGGCACACGCGATATGACAATGAGCTATGAGATATGAGCTCATGAGATATGACGCACTGAGCTACTGAGATTGGTCTTTTCGCGTCAGCTCCGTGCAAAATACGTTAACGCATGGCGTCAGAGGTGCAGCCGGCCCCCCGTTTCCTGGAGGTGCCCAGCATATGAGGGAGCCAGCCACAGAGGGCGCGGGCGCCAATTGGAGGCTAGATAAGCGCCAGCGGCCGGGTAAGCAAACACAGCCCGCCCGGCCCGGCGAGGACACTGCGCCGGCCGCCGGGCGCCCCCAGTGCGCGAGTGGCACGCCACACGGCGGCCGCTCATGTTTTTCGTTTTTTTATTTTTTGTTTTCTTTCTTATTTTTCCTTTGTCTCCTTCCGTCAAATCCTTAGGCGTCTTTAAGCTAGGGAGAGCTGGAACACACGCAATAGGAGACAGGAGCTGGCGGAGGTCGAGGCCGCAGTACGCCAAAATCCTCCCGGATACCGAGGTAAGAGACGGGTAGGTACGGCCCCATAACCTTCGCCCCAGTGCACAGTGGGGATTTTTCCGATCTAGCGCGTCTTAATTCGAAAAATCTTTTTTGGATTTTTGTTTATTTTTTGCGTCAGTGGGGCTAAGAAATGTCTGAATTTTTCATATATGGCATTGTTTTATCTGTATGTCCACAGCAAGACTAGGAAAAATGCGCCCAAAGTTCATACTCATGCGTGATTACTCAATGGGCTCAGTAAGGCCCGAAAGTATACCTCAATTTCATTGTCCTGTCCTGTTGGTTTTATTCTTGCGAGGTCTTAAAGTTGCATACCTTCTGAAAGGCACCTTTATTAGGAATGGAATGGCAAACAGAAAGTATGCCACAACTTTACTAAAGGTCACAAAAATGCCATTTACAAAAACTCTTACAGACACCATATTGAAGGAATGGTATTCTAAATAAATGTAGGAAATCAACAATGTTTTCCACACTTTTCCACTCCGAAACATATCCTATCGAATTCGCCACCTTCTCCTGCACAAGACAACGCCTAGTTTGGCTGCCGGAACTTGCCTGAACACGGAATATTCACATTAGAGTATCTTAATACCCCACTCTAGTAGCGGTAGGGCAAACAGCGCGATATAGGTATGTTCCGGATATAGGCGAATAATTTTACTTCGTGATTAATATGATGCATATTTTCTGAGACACATTCATTAGGAATAGGATGACAAGCGTATATTATACATACCGTAATCTTATTTACCCTCGCACTTGTGGGGAGGGGGAGGGGGAAGGGGTCGGATAAAACCCCATGGTTTGGCGCAAATTACTCGCGCAAAAAGCGGCCGATCGCGTCAAAACTTTCGGTGCCCTCGAGATCATCAATTTTACATCTAACCTAAAAATTTCATGACTCTGACCCAACTGACCTTTGACCTGTGGCATATTTTTCGAGACATGTTTGGCCGGAATCGCGATTCGGCGTATGCCAGCTCACATTATTCACGGTTTCCAATCTTTTTGTGGTTTTAAACGTTCAAATATGTGAAATGATGTTGATACCATATATTATGGTGGGTGTCAAGGTCACGTGAAGATAAAGTCAAGGTCATTGACCTTTGATGACCTTGGTTCACTTTTTCGAGTTTTATTTGTTTCTAGGGTAGTTTTTGGTGCTGATTTCGAATTTAGCAACCATTTGAACATTTACGAAGTAGTTTTGGTGCATTCGTACCATGTTACGAAGCTATCAGTAGTAGGTGACACCTACTATATGGATGGCCGGCAGGACGCCTACTGGTTGATCTGACCTGATCTGACCCGACCTGGCCTAAATACATTAAGACATCGTCTGTGATCAAAACTAACATGAAATTCGTGATCAGCACCCCAAAATACCACGTAACACCCTAACTTTACGAAGTTTGAAGAGGTCTTGATTTCCCAACTTTAGTTGGGTCATTAAACTGACTTGGAAAGTCAACTAATGACCTTTGACTTTGAAACTGGATATATTCGGCCTCATCTCGTCATAGGCAGCACGCTTGATTTTTCCGCGAAGCTCTAGCTCGATCAGGGGCCAAACGGCTGAGCCGGGGGTCCAATTAAACCCCCTATACTATGTTAACCCTCGCATGTGTAGGGGGAGGGTCGGATGGACCCCCCCCCCCCATGGTTTTTCGCGAATAACTCGCGTAAAAAGCGGCCGATCGCGACGAAATTTTCAGTACCCTCGCATTGATCAATTTTACACCTACCCTGAAAATTTCATGACCCTGACCCAAATGACCTTTGACCTGTGACCTCTTTTCCGAGACCATGTTTGGCCGGAATCGCGATTTCGCGTATGTCGGCTCGCACTAGCCGCGTGTTTGCAAGCTTTTCGTGGTTTCAAACGTTCAAACATGTGATTTGATGTTACTCCCGTGTGTGTCAAGGTCACCTGAAGGTCAGGTCAGGTCATTGACCTTTGGTGACCTCGGGTGACCTCGGGTCACTTTTTCGAGTTTTACATGTTTCTAGGCTAGTTTTTGGAGCTGAATTCGAATTTAGCAACCATTTGAACATTTACGAAGTAGTTTTGGTGACTTCGTAACATGTTACGAAGCTGTCAGAGGCGGTTGACACGTACTACGAATACCCGTCACGACGCCTACTGGTTGACCTGACCTGACCTGACCCGACCTGGTCTAAATGCTTCAAGACATCATCTGTGATCAAAACTAACACGATATTCGTGATCAGCACCCCGAAAAACCCCTTAGCAGCCACACTTTACGACTTTCTAACAGGTCCCGATTTTCCCGACTTTGGGTCATTGACCTGACCTGGAAGGTCAACCAATGACCTAGGACATTAAAATTGGGTATCATCGGCTTCCTCTCGTCACGGGCAACACGCTCGTTTTTTCCGCGAAGCTCTAGCTCGATCAGGGGCCAAACGGCAAGGGGGGGTCCAACCGACCCCCCCCCCCCACACACACACATTAGAAGCTGGCAAACGCCGCACACATGCGAGGGTTAATTATGCACATTTGCAGGTAACATTCTCACCAGAACACACCAGCCAACATCTGTGCACAATTTGGCTACAATACTGCCTATGGTTTGCCCTCTACGAATAAAGACGTGCTAGATCGGAAAAATCCCCACTGTGCAGTGGGGGGGGGATATGTTACCACCCTGTCGCGTTTTTTGCGTGTGAATAACAAACCGCGGCGCGTAGCGCCGCGCCGCTTGGGGTAGCTTTTGGTACATCAATTTTGGACAATGTGTGAAATTTTTGACCTCAGGTCATGTCAGGTCAGGTCACCAGGTCAAGTTAACTGACCAAGCCTAAAAAAGTTTGCCATCATGTCCAGCCTGCAGTGTTTGTCAGAAAGGTTTCAAACTTGGTGAATTGCATGAAGTTATGAGCGCCTACAATTTGTATATCTCGGATTTTTTATATCCGTGACCTAAGGTCAGGTCAGTGGCGTGACCTTTCCATTACAAGTCAATGGAGAAAAATGAAAATGCCTCTAGATCCGTGTGTACTCATAGGAACAGTCCAAATATTTCAGAATCACAATGATTTGGACCACCCGTGATGACCAAGGTGTCATTTTTGCTGATAGCCTCTAGAAAGGTCATCCGAGGTCATTTGAGGCTACAAACAGATTTTTGCCAATAACTCTCGATTGGAAAGAGATAGAACGCTGGGATGGCCTTATTGTGTTTGTCTTGTTGAAACGCATCGACTGATATGCAACATGACCTTTTCCGGTCAGGTCATGAGCTTGACCTGAGGTCAAATTTTGAAGTTGAACTTTCAAGGTCAAATTATAGTTCATTCGACGCGTCTCGGCGAGAGGAACACGATTCTGGCATCAGAAATGTCGTGGCTTTTTTAAGTCAAAAGTTACTGTCGAAAAACACTTTTCGTAAAAACAGCTATTTTTGAGGTTTTTGCCCTCTGGAGGCTAAACTGTTGACCTGAGGTCAATTTTGAGTATTACCTTATCGCAAGAACAGTTCAAAAGCTATCGATTGCTTTTCCATGCGTTTTTCTAGCTATCATAATTCCTGAGATAAATGTATGTTTTCTGAAAAATATTATGACATTTGGCAAATTTTGACCTCTGATGACCTCTAGTGACCCCCAATATTGCTCTAAGATGAAAAATGACCGAAATACTTTCAAACGTACGCATTGAGAGCTATCGACTGCTTTTTACCGCGTTTTTCTAGCCCTCTTCGTTTTTGAGTTAGAGGTGGGTGGTAACATATGCCCCCCCCCCCCCCACTAGGGCGAAGTTGGCTGAGACCGCCACTGGGGCGCGGGTTAATTCAGGCTCATTACACCACGCAGGCACCGGCGACGCCAACTTTAACTGATAATTTGCGCTGGCGCGCGATTTTGGCCATTGCCCGGCTCGTTTCTATGGTGCGCGACATGTTTAGGTGTTCTCTTGGAAAACCAGTATACCTCAGAGCGTTAGGAAACTAAAAACATCTGGTCCTCAACATTGGTAAGAAAGAAAAAATATCGGTATTCGGTGTACGAGTATGTGATGACACCAAAAAATTGCGTGCAAGCGCAAAAATTTATCATTGCTAAATGTACTTAAATCATTTAACAGTTAACCCTAGTATGTAAGCACGTCGCCGACCGAACCAATGATGGATGGGGCATTCCACGTCAAATCAAACACCGAAATCCGTCATCCCCTTCGATTTTTCTGAAAATTTGTAGGCAGACTGGGCATGGTTCAAAACTGAGTTACGTATAATATTTTCGAAATTTGATAACGTATCGCTGAGATATAGGTCATCGAATATAGCGAAAAATGCCACACATCAATTTTTTAAATGGCTATAACTCTGGTTCCTTTTCTGGTATCAAAATGATATTAACAGGGTCTTATAGGCAATTGATAAGACTTTGATTTTTAATTATAAAATTAAATTGAAGTGACCTTGAAATGCATTTGACCTTGAATTGAAACAGAAAAATTTAAATAGCAAAAAACACGTCACCTTCGATTTGTGTAATTTTTACATATTATGTCCGTCACAATGTTCTTATCCATCTGTGAAAAAATTGGAGTGGGCCATTCATAACTTTCGCGGCAAACGCCGTTTTCATGCATCAACATCACGCAACCGCGCGTGACCTTGAAAGACAGAGTCAAGACATGCTTGCTTGTGTACACTTTCTGAAATGAATGATTGCTGATTAGTGATATCCCAAACTCTGCGAGAATGGAAATGCATAGTCATCGTAGTCAAGCATTCACGTTCCATAGTAAAAGTGTCTCAGGCAAACGGTATTTTGCGGTGAATTTTGAGCCATGTGGAAATGCATCATGAAGTAAATTCAACGAAAACATTATCACGCAACGATATCTTCACGTCTTTTGATCTTCACTATACGAAAGAACATACATTTTTTAAAGTATGTATGGGGAATTTCTAGTTAATCCAATAATAAATATGGCAGTTAGAGGCCTGCTAAGAGTAACATGTCGCCGGCTGAGGCGGGCTCGGCCGATGCGGGAAACGCAGCAATCACAATTTTGTGTTTACACGTTCATATTTCAATTGTTTACCAACCGATTTTCAAAATTCTTTCACCATAAGATTGCCTGTACATTTCTTAGTCTTCTCACAAAGTTTGACGCGAATCGAACGTAATCAGCGGTAGGGAGCGCGATGTAAAGACGGAACCGTTCCGTTCCGTCCCGGCACAGTCTACAATTCAGGCGGCGCGTAGCGGTCGGCGCCGGCTGCCGAGTCGCCGCGTCACTGCGGCGACAGGATGTTCACTTTACACCGCTATTACTAGAACAGTTGTGAACCGATTTTCTTATTGCTTGCACGATGAGATGTCCAATTCAATTCTTGACAGGTAGCCATAATTAATTTCGCATTAATCTTATGAGATATTGGCGAAAAACAGGAGGGGTGGGCGAAATTCGCTCTTCCCCCTCCACTGCGCGTGCTAACATACGTTTGCATATGTGCAATTTTCTTCAAAACTTATGAATGGCCCACTCTAATTTTTTCACAGGTTGTCAAGAATATGGTAGGCAATAAAATATATGAAAATGAGCCAAATCGAAGGTGACGTGTTTTTTGCTATTTCAATATTTGTGCTTAAGAACAGAGTTAAGCAAATTTCAAGGTCATATATTTAAGTAGGTGCAATTCTAAACAAATGCTTAAGAAATTACCTAAACAGTAAGGTTTATTTCATTCAAATCAAACAAGTACAACCAAAGTTATGGTCGTTTAAAAATATAAAGATGCAACATTTTGTAAAAATTTGATACCCTATATTTAGAAGACCTGTGGTCAGAATGTGCAAAAAACATCAATGTAATGTCCGGGGCCACACAAGAACTCGCTCACAAATTTATAATGAAATCGCTGATGGTAAGGTGCAAAACAGCCGATTTTTGTTCGATTTGACGTGGAATGCCCCGGATGTAACAAACGGTCGAGGACGACACAAGGCGACCCGCTCAAGACGGAGGACGCGCCTGGCACGGCGGCGGGCGTACTCACAGCGGCCCTGGGAGCGGGAGCGGCGGCGAGCGCCTGTCGGCTGGCGGGAGGCGATCCGCTGAGGTACATTGGCCACCTGTGGGACACAGAAAACACTGAGCACAGACCCCACAGGCGACCCGCTGGGGCACACTGGCCACGTACACAGGCACAGAGCACAGGCCACAGACCCCACAGGCGACCCGCTGGGGCACATTGGCCACGTACACAGGCACAGAGCACAGGCCACAGACCCCAGAGGCGACCCGCTGGGGCACATTGGCCACCTGTGGGACACAGAAAACACTGAGCACAGACCCCACAGGCGATCCGCTGAGCAGCACTGGCCACGTACACAGGCACAGAACACAGACCCCAGAGGCGACCCACTGAGCAGCCGTCTTGAGTCCCCCCGCCTTCAAGCGGTGGACGCTGTGGGGCCTCGCCCCGACTCGGTGCGTGGACAGCGCCCGAGCCAGCCAAACGGGGGACAACCGCCCCTCCAGGGCGGATGCCGGTGGCCGACGCGCCACCGGTCGTCGTCTTCAGCTGCCCCAGCCTACCGACTCGACACCCGACCGACTTAACCACTCGGCACGACACGCTGCGGACCGGCCGCGCGCGCGCGGCCGGTCCGCCTAACTAAGTGAACCCAGCGTCCCCCGCCATGAGCGCCGACGGCGGGGGCTCGACCGGGCGCGGCGCGCGAGGAGCATGGGGAGGCCGCAGCAGCAGGCGGGCCAAGAACAGACGGTACCGTCTGAACCGTCGTAACAGAAGCCGACTTCTAATCGCGAGTTGGAACGCGGAAGGACTCTACGCCCCAAGAGGGATGAGTTCCACCGCTGGCTCTCTGCCACCAAGACGGACGTTGCCGCTGTTCAGGAGGTCCAGCCGGCTGCCGGCCAGCCCATCACCATCCCGGGCTACCAGACGGCCACGCTCGTCAGGAGGGCGCGCGGAAGGGGAGACGGAGGGCCGGCCAAGGGGGAGGTGTGGCGATCTTCGTCCGAGACGGCCTCAACTATCAGACCATCGAGGACTCCCCTCTTCACCCGCAGGACGACACCACCGAATGGTGCGGCGTTCGGGTATTGGCCAGTCCGTCGCCCACCAGACCTCACACCAACCAAAGACCTTGTTCTGTTACTATTTATTGCATCTACCGCCCCCCAATCAGATCATCGGGGATTGACGAGAGAGTCGACAGATTCTCCTTGGACGGCTTCCCGTCTTCGCCGGACACCTTCATCCTGGGGGATGTGAACGGCCATCACCCGGACTGGGACGCGGCGTGCCTGGAACCCGACGATACCGGTGAGAAGATCGCGGGCTGGCTAGAACGCTCACGTTGGACAGCCCTCAACAACGGAGAGCCCACCCGCGCCGGCTACGGGACCGGGCCACTGACTGCCCCAGACGTTGCACTCTGCCACCAGAACCTGGCGCTGCGGAACACCTGGACCATCGGCACAGATCTCGGCAGTGATCACCTCCCCAAGGTGGTCCAGACCGCGACGAGCGGCGCCCGCCCTCGCCGCATCAGAAAGACCAGATGGTCCTGGCAGAAGGCGCACTGGATACAGTTCACCAGCAGCTGCGAGCGGCCTTCTCTGCCCTGCCTCCTGATCTACCTACACTCATCTTCGCCGGGAGAGTGGCAACCATCATCACGTCAGAGAGCACACGGGCCAACCCCCGCGGCGCTCGCGCCGACCCGAAGCCCTGGGCCTGCAATCCTGAACTGATCGATGCGATCTCGGCAAGGCGAGCAGCACGGGCAGAGATTACTTCTAATCCCTGTTCTGCAACAAGAGAGAGGTGGAAAGCTGCAAAGAGGGCGGCCGCCGCAGCAGAAGAGTCGGCCAGAACCAGGACCTTCAGAGACTTCGTCTCTAAGGAGCTAAACCGGCCCACGTGCATCGGGCGCGTCTCCAAGATTCTTCGGAGGATGGAGGGCGCCGTACCTGAGTCCCGACCGGGACAAGCCATCAGCGGGGACTGTGGCAAATTAGCCATAGAGGACCGCGCGAAAGCCAACGCCTTCGTCGGGACATACGCAGCGGTAAGCAAGCAGGTCCGCTGCCCGAAACGAGACCGGCCCGTGAAGAAGGAACTGGCATCCCTGAGGGACAACGGCTGCACATGTCTCGACACTAAAGAAGAGGCGTGCGCCCCCTTCAGCATGAATGAGATGGAAGCCCAGATCCGGGTGCTGAAGTCCAGGAAAGCGCCCGGCCCGGACCAGGTGTGCACTGAGCACCTGCGGCATCTCGGCCCCACAGCCAAGTCCGTACTGCTGCGCCTGATCAATCAGACCTGGGCAGACGCCACCACACCAAGCGCGTGGCGGAGGGCCACCATCATGCCGATCCTGAAGACCGGCAAGAACCCACAATCCGTGACGTCATACCGCCCAATAGCCCTCACCAGCCACGTGGCAAAACTGGCAGAACGGATGGTCGGCGCTCGACTCAGCCAGATCGCCGAAGCGAGGAACCTGATGCTTGCCGAACAGGTGGGCTTCCGGCGCGGAAGATCGGAGGAAAACCTCGGCTGCCTTGTGCAGACCGTACAGGACGGCTGGAACCGACCCCGCCCCGCCGGTCGCCCTACCGAGGGGAAGACGGCGGAGAAGTTCGCGCTGGTAGCGTATGACTTCAGCAGAGCCTATGACAAGATCGACCACCGCATGCTACAACTTAAACTGCTTCGTCTCCAGCTCCCACTATGCATGGTAAACTGGATCTTCCAGTTCCTCCGTGACCGACGCGCCAGGGTCGAAGTGAACGGCTGCCTCAGCGAGGAGCGCCCCTTCAGAGCGGGCCTCCCTCAGGGTTCGGTCTTGGCACCGACCCTGTACAGTGGGTCTATTTAAGATCTCCAGAGCCACCACGTGGCGCTACGGTCGGGGTAGGGCGAGTCCAAATCCCGAGGGGAGTGAGGTCACCGGCCATTGTGGGGGAAGAAGGGAGGGGAAAACGGTCAAATTTGCCTCTTGGTGCTCTTTGATCTATCAAAATGTTTCGATGTTGTTCCTCACGACAAATTGTTAGAAAAGCTCGCCCTTTACGGAATAGATACAGACTGGTTTAGCAGCTACTTGGCAGATCACACTCAGCAGGTTCGGATGCAGCGAGCGGATGGTTCGGCAGTGCTATCTGACGTCAGAGACAACGTCATTGGTGTGTATCAGGGCGGTGCCTTGAGCTGTATCCTCTACATGCTTTTTGCAAACGATCTGAGCTTGTGCGTGTCAGATAATGTGACTGTCGTCCAATATGCGGACGATACGCAACTGATGGTAACGGGGAAGAAGGGTCAGATGCAGCAGCTTGTCTCGCAAATGGAGGGTGCACTGGCTGATGTGTATAGTTGGTTTTGTCAAAATGGGATGAGGCTGAATGCTAAAAAGACACAGATGCTCGTGATGGGAACACAGGCGATGCTTCGTGGGCTGCCGCCGGTCACGCTCAGTTTCTGTGGGACGGTAGTGCCTGATGCCAAGGTAGTCAAGAACCTCGGAGTGTCAATCGATCGCCATACTAGATCCACGCCATCATGTACAGTGTACACCCTGTGGTCGGCCGACCTGGTGAGCGACCTGAGGAGCGTCCCGGGTACCAGCGTATTCATGCACGTACGCTGACGATACCGCCACGCTGAGCGGTGGCTGCCGGATGGAGACGGCAAGAGAACGAGCCCAGCTCGAAGCTGACCCGATGGTCAGGTGGGCCAACATGTGGAAGATGGTGATCGCCGGGGAGAAGACCCAGGCCCTGGTCCTCTCCCAGTGGTCCCATGACGACAAGGACTTCCAGATCAAGGTGGCCGGAACATCGGTCAAAGGATCCCCGCACCTGAGACTCCTAGGAGTCACTTTTGACAGACTCCTCCACTTCGGGGAACATTGCAGGAACCTGCGCAGGAAAGTGAAACCCAGAACGGCCCAGCTGAGGAAACTGACTGGTCGCAGCTGGGGCCTCCAGGGACCAGGAGGCGCAACTACGGACCGTTGCCAACGGATACGTTCGGGGCGCCCTGGAGCACGCGGCAGCGCCGTGGCTCCCGGCGGCGTCTGAAGCTCACGTCGAGCTGATCGAACGCGAGCTGCGAGCGGCGGCTCGTGCGGTCACTGGCTGCACGGCCTCGACCCCGACCGCGCCGCTGATGGCCGAGGCCGGCATCACGCCGGCGCGAGTGCGATGCCCAGCGCTGGCCGCCTCGCTGCCCGGCGACGACCCGCTCCGCGCCGTCGGAGAGATGCACGTCGCGCCCCGCCTGAGGACGACCACCGGATGGTGTGAGGTCGGCCACCGCGCCCTGGCTTGGACAGGCGCGGCCGACGTCAAAGTGGAAGGACGCCCTACAAAGACTATCCCACTGTGGGACCACCATGGAGAAGCTGTGACTTTCTGCCTGGACGTCGGCCCCGGCGGCCAGAGAGCGGCCCCTGCGCACATACGGAGGAGAGCGGCAGAGGCCACACTGGAACATCTGCCGCCCCGGGCCACCTGGATATGGTCGGACGGCTCGGTGGAGGGAGGCGTCTCCCAGGGCGGGGGCGGTGCCACAGTCACCCTCCCGTCGGGAGAGACTCGGGAGGTCCGAGTCCCAGCGAGCCAGCTCTGCTCCAGCACGCGGGCAGAGCTGTGTGCCCTGAAGGCGGCCCTGAACGCCATCCGAGACGCCGACGCCGACATCGCAGACAACCCAATAGTCATCTGCACCGACTCCCAGGCCGCCCTGAGGATGCTGGAGAGCGGCGCCTCCGCCCAGACGACTCACCTGCTATGTATTTCAGACCCCGTGAGACCCTGTTTTTCGGCGATAATTTCTTCAGTTTTTGTCTAATTGGCTTGAAATTTTGACATTAGACATTTCAGCTCAAGCGCCGATTTTCATCAATATGGTCTCTTAACAAAATGTAAATATTTAGAGCACTTGTCATTGGCTCGTAATGCTAATTAGATTTTGCACCCGGATAGAGGCTCGTTCGCTACCGCAGCGGATTGGATGGGAGCGCTGGCCAATCACGTTGCGCCGGGCCCAACTAAGCTCCGCCCATTGGCCGTGACCGCGCTGGGTCTATGCAGGCTCAGTCGGCGGCAGCACCGCGGAGAGGTCGCACGGGGCCTTGCACTGGAAACATACATGGAATCGACAGGAAGTGCCTGAGCGAAAGCTTGCTCTTCATTTGGGGGAGTTGGTAACCGCTTCTCTCTTTTTGGTATATCAACACCGATCCAGCTCAGAATATGAAGAATAATCAAAATGAGGATATTACTTCCCCAGAACCAACATTGAATAGAGAGCTGAGTCATGCACTATCTGAATATCTGAATGAATGCACATTCTGACCTGACCTCATGGTCAGGTCGTGCCACTATTCTGCTGTCACCTATGACATCATGCGAAGCCTCTACACTACTCGAAAATATCGATATGGTTGGCTGCGTCAATTGCTGTTTCTGAAGACGCTGTTATACCTAACTATGCAGAAAAAAACAGCAGGGTTATTAGTCGCGAGCACTTCCGATTGCCTCAGACATCGCTCCACGAGCTGTGTTCGTTATTCGGGAAGCGTTGAGAAGGGAGCAGAAATGTGATGTGCGATTTATTGCGCATGGTAGAAATGTGACATCAGAATAAGGGAAACAAGCGCATAGGCTAGTAAAGAAATCGCGTCTTTTTGTGAAACTAAAGTAACATTTCAAGCACTCCAATAGTGAGGCAGTAGGGTACTTGCTTACAGGTATCTTAATTATTTGCAGTTCAACAGGAAAGCCTGGGGTCAAGTCAGTCGGGTGACCTCAACCTAGCCAATTATAAAACGGGCTAGTTCTGAAGGTGTTCAATCACATGAATCAATCTCAAGCATACGCATAAGGATAATATATTTCATATTTTAACCACACTTCTTAAATGCTACGGTGTAACTGTTTACCATGTCCTGCAAATTTGACGTAGGCTGACCGACGTGTTGTATCAGTTCACAGTCAATTGACATCAACGGCCTTTTTATAATGACGTTCAATCAAGCAAAAATGCAGTCACTAGCCCTGAACTTAGTATTAAAGTAGATATATCTTTATTGATTGACAAGGTGCAGGTTAATTTGTGATAAATGCAATACCGAAGGCTAGTGCGCTAATAACGAGCGCTAGTGTCTGCTGTATCGTCATTACCTACTGCAACGGCAACCGCAAGGCAGCCACGTCCAATGCGAGCCGCCCCGGTCCGGCATACGGCCTTGGGTGCGGCGGCTACTGCCCCGTCGGCTCCATGCATCCGACTGACCGGCCAAGGTCACCGCTCCGCCCGCCGGGAGGGCGGAGCTTAATGGTCACGTGCCTGTGACGTCACGCCTACGTACGGATAGCCTCTACTCCACTGACGGATTTACGGAGCTGATTTTAACATTACGAGGCAACGACAAGTACCTACCCTAACAATTGATATTTTGTTAAGAGACCATATCAGCGAAAATTGGCGCTTGAGCTGAAATGTGCTGTGCGAAAATTTGAAGCCAATTGGATAAATATTAAATAAATTATCGCCGAAAAACAGGGTCTCATGGGGTCTGAAATGCATAGTAGGGATCTCTATCTGGGAAGACCTACTCGCTCTCTCCCGCCGAGGGTCACCGATCCGCCTCCAGTGGGTCCCGGCGCACTGCGGCCTGCGGGAAAATGAGAGGGCCGATGAGCTGGCCAAGGAGGCCTCCGGCCTACCCCAGGAGGCAGCAGCAACAGACGTGAGGACGCTAACGGAGGCCGTCGCACGCGGCGCCTCCCACCGCTGGCGGCAGGAATGGCCGTCCAGCTTCTTCAAGGACAAAAAGGTGCCCATCAGATGCAATTTGAGCTCAGGAACACGATGGTGCCATTTATAATTTTTGTTGAAAAATTTCGTTTTTAAATTTGACCTTTTCTGATCTGAAAGTGACCTGACCTCCGGTAAATTCAGCTGACAATGACCTCAAATGACACAGACGACACTATTTTCGAAATCTATGAGTAAAATGGACCATAAAACATGCGTCACGTGACCGATACATGATATACAATTTTCGTGACCTAGGGTGACCTGGCCTTGACCTTAAAAATTCGAAGTAAAAGTTCGTTACCCTCAGGGTATCTAAGGCATCTATCGAGGAGTGCGTAGACCAAAAATGCTATCCACGCTAGATTATGGACACTTCACTATGGCGAATTGAAAGCGACCAGGGGCGATAGTTGCATTTGCTTCAAGTTCGGCGGAAATCGTAAGTCCCAACATATGCGCAACATTTTCTATATTTGGGTACGATTGCGTCATTAGCGTACCCATTTTTGGAAGATAAGTACCCATATATGGAAAATCCTCCAAAAAATGGAAGGCTTCCCAAAAAAATGGAAGATTTGACCACAGTTTCCCCAACTGGTACGCCAGCGTAATCTGGAGCGGAGCTGCCGTTAGCCGCCTGGCTAGGCTAGAACGACTGCAGCATCACTTTCTCATGTGGCTTGCGGCAAAGATCCGCTCAAACTGTCCTTCACTGGAATATGTTAGTCTGCTGCAGCATTTTAACACCATGTCCATCAAGGGTCGTTTTGCCCATTCTGATCTAATGTTCGTGTACAATGTACTCAATCATCGCATCGACTGTGACCAGTTAGTGGCTATGTTCGGTCTGGCAGTCCCCGGGAGATGGTCAATTAGACACACTGGTCTACTGCATGAGCCTTTCGCTAGGGTAAACGCAGTAAAAAGCAGTTTCATTGCACGTCTCTATCGCTCATGCAATCTGCTGCTACAGCACGTGCAAGCCGCAGATATTTTCCATGGCAGGTCATTCGGACGCGATGCCTGGGAGTACTCCAACAATCTCAGTCCCTACAACGTCTGAGTGTTGTCTCTGACTGCTGTATGACTGAGCGTTTGTGCGATCACTTTATATTTGTTCGCTTACTGTACGTTTTGTTTTAGTTTTTGTGTTTTTGTGTTGTTATTTGTATGTGTTACACTGACCTGACTGGAGCCGTAAATGGGCGTTTGTCTGTGGCTACCTGGATAATTAATAAACAATAATAAACAAAACCAACAGGACAGGACAATGAAATTGAGTTATACTTTCGGGCATTACTGAGCCCATTGAGTAATCACGCATGAGTGTGAGCTTTGGGGGCATTTTTCGTAGTGTTGCTGTGAACATACAGATAAAACTATGTCATATAAGAAAATTCAGACATTTCTTAGCCCCACTAACACAAAAAAAAATCAGCAAAAACCCAAAAAAGATTTTTGGAATAAAGACGCGCTAGATCGGAAAAATCCCCACTGTGCATGGGTTCCTTGCCAACAGAAACCGTGGCAGAAGTGGGAGAAAACGCTCCGAGTGTTCGGCTGACGCGGCGAAGAGGGTGAAGGAGATCATCACCAGTGACCCAAGGAAGTCCAGTCGGAGGAAGGTGGCGCAGGAGGCCGGCCGCAGTCCGTTTACCGCCCACAGGACGCTGAGGGATGACATACACACACACACACACACACACACACACACACACACACACACACACACACACACACACACACACACATACACACAGAGTTTATTGGCATAGTACATGACTGGACAGGACATGACCTGGACTGACCCCCTACAGGATTGCGGTCCATCGGCAGCTCAGTGAACGGGACTGGCAGGCCAGAATGACTTTTCGCGCTTAGTTTTTTTTTTTTTTTAGACAATGCCTTGTTAGCCCCGACCATGTTATGCCCGCTCTCGCCGCGCTCGGCTGGCCGGACATTCGGGAAATGGTCGCTCGTCGTGACACGCTGAACGTATATCGCGCTCTCCACGTTGTTTCCGCGCCCGGCCCCCTGCGTGCGATGTTTCGCCCTCGTGCCGCCGTATCAGGGCGCGAGTCGCGCAGCGCTGCCGCGGGGGTGTCGGTACTGGAGCTGCCTCGCTACCGGCTCACCATGGCGAGGCGGCTCTTCCCATACAGGGACGCGGTATCGTGGAATGAACTTCCACGAAATGTGACCTCATGCGCGACTAGGCGCTCCTTGTGCGGCCATTTTAATGCCTGATTTGACATGTATTGGGTCTATTTCCTTTTAATGTGTTTCTACAATCTACAGTCATACATTGAATTTGTATTGACTGGGCCCTAAGAGCCACTTGTGGAACGACCTTCGAATATACCTTGAATACCTTGATTCTTGAATACCTTGAATACAATGCGACCAGAATCCGCCATTCATGGACCAAATCTGATTCAGTGATGAGGCCCATTTTTGCCTTCAAAGAGAACCAAAGCGTCAAAACAGTCGCGTTTGGTCCCAGTCGCAGCCTGGTGTCGTCCATCAAAGGGTCAGCCATGCAGCGAAGTGCACAGCCTGGTGTGCGATCAGCAGCGAGGGCATCATCGGACCGTTTTGGTTCGAGGACTCTGCTGGGAGAGCTCCGACAGTCAGCGCCGACCGATACAGCTCCGTGTTGAAAAAAGGTTCGATGCGGTGCTTCGGAAGAGACTGCAAGGAAAGACTGATGGAATCTGCTTCCAACAAGACACCTCACCGAGCGGGAGAGAACCGGACGTGGCTGCGCGAGCGTTTCGGTACCCGTTTGATCTCCGTCGGGGCTCCCACAGCGTGGCCCGCCAGCTCCCCTGTCTGACCCCACTGGACTATTTCCTTTGGGGTCGTATCAAGTCTCGTGTCTACCAATCGGCACCAAGGACCATCCCAGACCTGAAGTCGGAGGTACGACGACAGATCCGGCAGTCAAGGCTCTGTTCTGTCGCTCTGTTCTGGAGAACCTGAAGAAGAGAGCACCACTGTGCCTGGAGCGGAACGGCGGACATTTCGAACACGTGCTGTAGCTCGAGTCGGGTAGCACTTGTGTAAAACAAGGTCACTTGCAATAAAATAGCATCGATCCGGATGTAATTTGGTGTTTGGTCGAATCATCTACTGTGGTTACTTTTTATCTATGTAAAAAATAAAATAGGCAGTTTTTTTCCATGACACCCTGTAATCAGACCGGTACGACCCCAGCTGTATGTTTGTTGGTTTATGAGGGCTTTAGGGCGCGGCGACTAACTGCGGCGGTCTGTTTGTGCCCATAACGTTGTACTGGTAAAGCAACAGAGAACTGACGGACTAAAAAGGCTAGAGCTAGATGAGGTGCTTTATACGGGCATTACGAGTATACCACAGGAAAACTGATGGACTAAATGTAAGAGAAGATGCTGCCGGATGAAACCCAGGGTGAGTCGTCACCCAACAGGTGGCGGATGGTGGTGCTTGGGGCAATGCGGTCGAGGTAGCGTGTCCGATTTGGTTCGAGGTGCGAGCAACTTAAGAGAATGCGAGTGACTGTGAGCGGCACGGCACAATGCCTACATGTTGGTTGATCATCTCCACAGAGGAGATGACCATGCTTGCATACGTATGCCCTATGCGTAGTCTGCTAAGGACCACTTCCAAAGAACAGGTGTCTATTGCCTTGAAAGCAGGACTGCCAGTGCTCCACGGCAGGTTTCACCTTTCGCAGCTTCTCGGATCCATGGAGATGTCACTCAGACTCTGTCTGCCAGCTAGACATGACTGCCGTATGGCAAAACTGCCGAGAACCTAGCAGCAGTTCAGCGGTAATCGAAGAAAATCCTGGGGTCTGATCGACAAAAAGTTCCCTCATCTTCATCAATGTCGAATAAATGAATAACAGGCTGGTCCACGAGGGGATCCTGGACAGGCACACCAACCCGGGGGTCAAGACGACTTGCCCTAAGGGTCACTTCACATTTCAACAGCACAGAGCGCCCTTCAAAAACGTCGCTGTCGTCCAAGCCAAACTGACAGGAGCTCAGCGGGCCAGATCACCGTGGCGAAATGAGATGAGTCCACTTTATTCTCCTAATTTTACTAGCTTATTCTCTCCCGCTCAAGCATGCGACACGCTTTGCATAATAAGCTATAGGCCGCCTCTCATCCCAACCTGGACTCTTTGCCGCTGAAGACTCCCATCATGACAGCTATGGGAGGACCTGGAAATGTCCTACATCGTAAAAATCCGCAGGCACTTCCGCCCCGCGTCGAGTCCGTCGTCCGCGCAGACGGTGGTCGCAATGCATTAAGCGAAAGTATGTGGCTTGGTGCCTTTGGTCATCGTTTTGATCTATCGTTGACTATCTATGAACCAAAAGAACTTGTTAACCCGCGCATGACTGGAGTATTTTCCATAACACAAGTGACTGGGGGGGGGGGGGGGGGGGCTCTCCACAGCCCCACCTCCTATCTCCGAAACTACTGGGCCGATCGTCAAAATTCAAACGGCGTCTGATAGCCCTGGAAAAACTGTCAAGCGAAACCTATTTTCATTTATCTCGAGGTCACCGATGACGTCACAGGTCAGGTCAAATTAAAAATTATCGACATTTTTTCTAGTTCACAATTTAGGCTCTGACCGCCGGTCCGATCAGGCTCATTTTTGGTCTACGCACTGCTTGATAGATGCCTTAGATACCCTGAGGGTAACGAACTTTTACTTCGAATTTTTAAGGTCAAGGCCAGGTCACCCTAGGTCACGAAAATTGTATATCATGTATCGGTCACGTGACGCATGTTTTATGGTCCATCTTACTCGTAGATTTCGAAAATAGTGTCGTCTGTGTCATTTGAGGTCATTGTCAGCTGAATTTACCGGAGGTCAGGTCACTTTCAGGTCAGAAAAGGTCAAATTTAAAAACGAAATTTTTCAACAAAAAAGGTGCCTATCAGATGCAGTTTGAGCTCAGGAACACGATGGTGCCATTTATAATGCTGTACGACGTCAAAAACGTACTGAAAAATGGATTTGAAAAATATATAATTGTAAAATTTTGACAATAATGCGAGTACCTTGGCTATTTTTGAAGATATTGGACTAAAACATGCTAGTGTAGTTCATCAGAGTGTGTTCTATCACATATATTCCGGTATTTGCGAAAAGTCAAAAACTTTTTGAAAACATCAAAAATATATTTTTTTTGTAATTGTAAATATATATTTTCAAAATTTTCAAATTTTGATAATTCGAGATAGCAGTTTGATAGCTACGTGTCTTTTGTAGTCCACTCGTGCAAAGAAAACGGATCTAGATTCAAAACTGAGCTCTTGAGAGCGTTTGCCGTAATTCAATATCTTGCATCAAAATCGGCCGACATGACGTCACTTTGACGTCATTCCGGCCAAACTATGGTAGCTAGAAAGTTGAAATTTTAACACAAGGTGTCAAATTGATGCCGCTGAGGGTACCGCAAGTTTCGTGTTGATCCGTCAAACGGTAAGATATTGCTGAAAAACGGGAGGGGAGGCTCTGTTGAGCCCCCCCCCCCCCTCCCCCAGTCATGCGCGGGTTAAAAAAGTTAAAAAGCGCCAGGACTTTCCGGACACCCTATAGATCATCAGATAAAAGCTAACATCTAATGTTGTTAGAACCAGCGCCAAAGCTGTGTAAACCTGTGTAAATGAGAACCTTCTGTGCTGACTTTATTTGGAAAATACAACCAGTGCATAATGCACAGCAGCATAAGTACCAATGTAGACCATAAACCTTATCCAACCTCACAATCAGAGCATGGAAACACGTAAGCAGACATGTGCATGATCCGAGAAAATGGATCTGGGATCAGATCTCGCAGATCATGATCTCGGATTTGACAGGATCATAGTCCAGCTCTTTAATTTATCGAAAGATCCGTAGGGATCATAGATCCGATTATAATTTTTTGCTTGAGATCCAGTGAGATCATAGATCCATCACTCGGATCCATGCACATGTCTGCAGTTGCACGTAAGTATGTTTGTTATCACATGACGCACATTTTAAACGTGATACATAGGACAGAGACACGAGAAAGACAGAGAGAAGCGGGCTGCGATCAGCCTCGGAGCGGTGACTGCGGCTCGGATGACCTCACCCAGCGACGGTCACCTTCCCCTGCCCCTCCCCTCCCGGCGGCGGTCCTTCGCTCCCCCGGCTGGTCACCCCCCCCCCCCCCCGGGCGGCGGAACACTCACCCCCTCGTCGTCGGGCTCCTCCAGCGCGAAGACGGCCAGTCGGCTGGGGCTGCGCACCTTGTCCAGCAGCTCGCACATGAGCCGCTGCTGCAGGTGGCCGCCCGTCACGAACGGGTGCTGCCGCCGCACACAGCTCGGGGTCAGGGTCACAGCTCCGGCGGCCAGCTCAGCGCCACCAGGGTCGTCTCCGACTCTGGAGTGAATCTGAGCGGCGCTGTCACTCTGATCACAATGAGTCACACTGTGACTGATCACATGGTCACACTGTGACTGATCACATAGTGACATTGTGCTTCTGATCACATTGAGTCACACTGTGCCTCTGGTCACATTAAGTCACACGTAGAAAGGTAATAGGTTGATGAATCATAAACGCACATAAATTTTGAACGCCTAACTTCTATCAAACGTACCAACGTTGTAACAGTTTTGAAACCACTGGCTAAAAATGTGATAATCGTATCATCCCAGTCTTTAAAACATGATAATCGTATCATCCCACTCTTTAAATCAGGTTCTAATATTTGGGCATTGGTGTGATCAATGCTAGTGGCCAAAACATCATTTAAACATAACCCGGCAGTTGCTGGGGTATTTCGCCACCCACCGTTTGCTGGGGGGGGGGGCGTTAAACGCCCCCAGCCGATAACTCGAGAATCAATAGGCGCAGCGAAACGCACGAGGCGGCAAACGAAAGAACGCGACGAGACGCTTCCGATGAGTACTTTAAAGTTGAATTTTGAGGTCACAGGTCGGGTCAAGGTCAGGTCAAACACCTGAAATCGGGCTTCCAGTAACATGGACTTCAGGGCTTCGCAATGGGCGCCTCTCGTCATAAACGTTGTCAAAACGGTGCACAATCCATCATATAAGGCCTACAAGAGTGTCAGCTCCATGTAGGGGTCAGTCAAGCATAGGTCAGGGTCAAGGTCAGGTCAACCGGGTAGGCACATATCCCCGAAAATCAAAACTGATATTCGCAGCCTGTGACACATGTTTTATGGGTAATTTGGGGCGTAGAACACGATGGTGACATTCATTTTATCAAATGTGTACGTGTTTGGCTCAAAAAGTTCAATTTAAGAAATGCATGTATCATGGTCGTGAAGTAGTCACGAGAAATTGCCAAGATTCAGTTCAAGATTTTGGAAAATGCGGAACGATAATCAATAATCGAAGATAGCCATTTGATTGTTCATGGTATTGGCAGTCTAATGGCGTTTACGGCATGACTGTATGTCTATTCTGTGATTTTATATGATTTTTTGAACATATGCCGTTTTTGGTCGAAAACTCAGAAATCATGACGTCACTAAAACTTCGATATCTCAAAAAATTTCCGACCGATTTTTTTGAAACTTTGTCACAATAAACTTCAATCAATTCCCTACAGGTATTAAAAATTTGGCGCGCCTGCGACGCGCCGTTTTTATGCTATGGCCCGGCGAAAAAAGTGGGGGCGTTTAACGTCCCCCCCCAGCAACTCGCGGGATAATGTATATTGTATATGATAATTAGGTATTCTACAGTGTGTCCGAAAATTATTTGCCCCTTGTTTATTCATCTTAAATAGCTGTTTATTCCCCTTGTTTTTTTCGGCTATAATAGGTACCACCGTGCGCTTAAAGAACTATTGGAAATCTGCCTAGACCGTGCCTCAGGCCATCCACAGCTGTCCGTTAGTCACAGACCTAGCCCGGTCACCTGACCCTGACACTTGCGAGGCGCCAGGGGCCAGTGTTTGGCAGGCGTAACTCGCACCTGAACGTGGTGTCTACTATGGCGAAAGAACACTCTTTGACAAAGCGTCACTGCGCTGAAGTTATGGTGAAGGCTAGGATGAAGCAGGAAGTCGAATCGAATACTCAGTCCCAAGCCCAATCAAAAACCTTTGGGGAAACATGAAAGACGAGCTCAGCAAGATGGAACCAGCAACCACAGATAACGAACTTCAGAGGAACCTGTGAAAGGCTGAACATCAACGCGGACATCTTGATCTATGGGATGTCAGAGCGGATGAGGGATTGGGTAGGGGAGAGTGGGGTAAAGCGGACTAGCTAAGAAACAGCGTCAGATAGCAGGCTAAGTGGTAGTGAAAATCAGAGGCGGATCCAGCTCAGAGTTTGGGGGGGGGGCAAACCATAACAATTTATCGATTCTTTCCATGCCTCGTCCATAGGCGTAATGTTAAAATTATGCCATTTGGGAGGGGCAAATGCCCATTTTGCCCCCCCCCCTGGATCCGCCACTGGTGAAAATGTTAGTTTAAACCAGCCTACGTGTAAGCTTAATCCATCAGCCCAAACTTCCATGTAGGCGAGTTTTGTTTAGCTACTTTGGAAAGTGGTTTAATTCTTCGTGGAACATTACCACTACACATTTTGAATTCGAAAAACTAGTGGGGCAAAGTGGACCACCGAAATTCTTCTTTCTTCTTCAAGAGCCACTTACTTCCAAGAGCATTTTTAACGTCTCTAATTCATCTGCTAGCTACAACGAATTCAATTTTAGCCTATCGCATTTTTCTGAATTTGCCGATAAAGGGGCGAGTGTGTTTATTAATGGTCCACTTTACCCCACTCCCAAATTCTGCATTTGAGTAGGCATTGCCGACAACACAGTGTGCTGAGCCATTTCGGGTTCGTGCCAAACCGAAAATGCGTACCATTGTGCCTCTGTGACGGTAGTGCGGATGCTGACTTAGGTTGATATCTCAAGTCTAAACTTAATTTTGGTATATATTCCATGCTAAAATTAGAGGGGGAATTGAAAAAAAAAACACATTTCTGGCCCTGGGTTGAAAACGAATTATTCCTAGAGACGAGCCACTGTGACAAGAAATGTGCCAACATAAGGCATTGTTAATGGCTATCTTTGTTTTTGAAGGGGGCCATTTATTGGGGCTTCAGAGGGGGTGGTTCGCTTTGCCCCAGTGGTTCGCTTTACTCCACTCTCCCCTATGACGGGGTGGCGGATAGTAAAATCGCGAAATAAACCACGACCCGGGGGCTCTTTTTTATTAATTAGGCGGCGATCTGATGGAGGGGCAAATAATTTCCGGAGATCCTGCATAAGGTCATCCGAAAGCCAATACCTGCCCCACTCCGATAAAGGGACCCTCCCAGTTCCTTACTTCAAAAAAAATAATAATAAATTGGCAAACAAGTGATGCATCGTGGTTCAGAAAGAGCAAAAATATCTACCAAATTTCAACAAAAAAATATTCACTGTTTCTTTTTAGATGTTATACTTTTATTTGTGCTTATTTCTGGGGGCCTCCGCTGTTTCTATGACGTCATTTGAAAGCAATTATAATTTGGTATCTTAAAAGTGCGACGGATGTTGCGCGCAAGGCAGTATATATCACCACAGCAACAACTGTCTTTTTCCATGATTCTTCTAAGGGTTGAGTAAAAGATTCAAAAATCGCTACATCCGCGCTGATGTCACACAGTCTAAGGGGGCATTCAAATTTCAAATGTATTGGCCCCTTTGAATCCAAAAACTGCAGAATTAAAAATTAAATATCTCCAAATTGAGGCAATTCCCGATGTTGTGAGTACCCAAACCAGTAATTGAAAGCCAGGGACCCCATTTGGCTTTCTCAACCAGCATCTACTGTTGACAGCACACGTTGGCGCATGTTCCGCCCCAGAGCAGAGGCCGGGCTGCGCGGCGGCGGCGAGCACCCACCTCCAGCAGCCGTTCGGCCGTCGGCCGCTTCTTGGGGTTCTTAGTGAGCGCCACCTTCACAAAGGAGTGCATGGCGGACGACCAGCGCGAGCGCTCGCGCAGCTGTGGCGGCTTGAAGCCCGACTTGGACATGAGGAAGAGGGCGCGCATGGGGTGCAGGTCGAACATGGGCGGCTGCAGCTCGGCCAGCTCGATGGCCGTGATACCCACCGCCCAGACGTCGCACTGCTGGTTGTAGCCGCCCTTCCGCTCCACGGCTGCCACCTGACAGCGGCCGAGGGTCGCAGCGGGGGGGGGGGGTGTGGATTGACGGGATCTGTCCACAATCACGGCGCGCGTAGAGACCCGCAGAAGCCGCAGTGGACAAATGCCGCCAGACGCCAGACAAGCTGGTGGCTGCTACAACCGGGGTGGCATACCATTCCTAAACGCAACAACATACTCTGAATATATCTTATTATATTAATCGTCAGTAAATAAAAAACGACAAGAAAAAATATATGTGCCAAATGCACCATCATAAAAATTATGCAAAACTTATATGTACTCCTGATAGAGCTGAAAGACATTCTCTCTTTAGTCACGACAGCTTCGCATCGCTGGATGGGAGCTCGACAGCTGCATCCGTGTGCCTACCCCGCGATGTCCGCGTACATACCCCATCCCGTGTCGGCGCGCCTACCTCGGGCGCCATCCAGTACGGCGTGCCGATGAAGGACTGCCGCTTGCCCAGCGTGGCGGTGATCTGCGCCGAGACACCGAAGTCGGCCAGCTTAACGTCCCCGGCCTCCGTCAGCAGGATGTTGGCGCCCTGCCGGTCAGACGCGTCAGTATCTGTCCCACCAGACGTCAGTAGCTGTCCCACCGGCCGCGTCAGTAGCTGTCCCACCAGACGTCAGTAGCTGTCCACCAGACGTCAGTAGCTGTCCACCAAACGTCAGTAGCTGTCCCACCGGCCGAGTCAGTAGCTGTCCCACCAGACGTCAGTAGCTGTCCCACCAGACGTCAGTAGCTGTCCACCAGACGTCAGTAGCTGTCCCACCAGACGTCAGTAGCTGTCCCACCAGACGTCAGTAGCTGTCCCAACGGCCGCGTCAGTAGCTGTCCCACCAGACGTCAGTAGCTGTCCACCATACGTCAGTAGCTGTCCCACCAGACGTTAGTAGCTGTCCCACCAGACGTCAGTAGCTGTCCACCAGACGTCAGTAGCTATCCCACCGGCCGAGTCACTCGTCAGTAGCTGTACCATCAGACGTCAGTAGCTGTCCCACCAGACACACAGACGTCAGAAGTTCTACGGTCAAAACGTCGACATCAGAGGTTATACGAGCAGTTCCGTAATATGCGACAAACAAATTTACACAGTTACGCGACAAACAGCCAG
The DNA here is from genome assembly GCF_019059575.1 of Amphibalanus amphitrite. Taxonomy (NCBI): domain Eukaryota; kingdom Metazoa; phylum Arthropoda; class Thecostraca; order Balanomorpha; family Balanidae; genus Amphibalanus; species Amphibalanus amphitrite. The sequence continues at coordinate 610,598 of NW_024881598.1, read as the reverse complement.
TAGAGGTAGTTTACACAGTTACGCGACAAACAGCCAGTAGAGGTAGAACTGGCCGCATCAGCGGTGCACAGCCCGCAGATCAGCGACATCTAGTAGGTACAGACAGTGACAGCACCAGATAAGACTGCCGGCCATTTTAGTCACCATAACCACACATCTTTATATCATCCACAAAAATGAATTATATACAAGCCAGCGGACGGGGCGCCTACCTTGATGTCTCTGTGCATCTTGCTCAGGCTGTGCAGGTAGGACAGGCCGTGCAGGGTCTGCTTGCAGACGTAGGCTATCTGATGCTCGCTCAGCGGGCCCGTCACTGTGGGCAGAGGTGGGCGGGTCAGGCGCGCCCCGGTGACCAGGGAAGCCCGCACCTCACGTGGATCAGACGCGCCGGCTGTGAGTGTGCACTGTGTGCACCACGTGACCACGCCTCCCAGGCGAGATTCGCCGCTAGGCCAGAGGCTGCTTTAGCTCAGCCGTTTCCGGGCAAGTTCTGAGAAATGGTGCCGCCACACTAGGGCCCCCTGCGGGCGGCGCGGCGGCGCGGCGCACCGTGGTAGATGTCCTGCAGTGAGCCGCCGCCACAGAACTCCATGCAGATCCACAGCCGGTCCTTCCGCAGGTACGAGCCGAAGTAGGCCACGATGTTGGCGTGCCGGCAGTCCTTCATCATCACAATCTCCTGCTGGATGATACCAAAGTCGTCCGCTGCAGGCGGGCGGGAGCAGACGGGGCACAGGTGAGTCACAGGCGAGTCACAGACGTGTCACAGACGGGTAACGGACGGGTCACAGGCGGGTCACAGACGGGTAACGGACGGGTAACGGACGTGTCACAGGCGGGTCAAAGACGGGTAACGGACGTGTCACAAGCGAGTCACAGGCGCGTCTCAGACGGCACACGACAATCGCGCCCCGTGTGTGATGATCGCCAAGACAAATGGTAGTATTGTTTGCACAATGCGGCCAGCTTAGAACCTACTGAAACCTTCCCCGCGGCCCGTTGGAGGGGAGAGGGGTGGCAAAGGGTATCAGGACAGCATAAAAGCAGGGCTGCGGAGTCGGAGTCGGAGTTGGAGTCGGCCGGAGTCGACAGTTTCGCCCGGAGTCAGAGTCACCAAAATCTTACCGACTCCGACTTCGGAGTTGGATCTATCGCTGCATGGCTCAGCGTCATGCCTTGCACCTGTTTGCTCGGCAATCCTACGTTCGTTGAAATTTCAAAATCAGATTTTGTCGAAAAACTCATATTCCTGTTTTGAACGATTGTTTTTAGCGAAAGAAGCAGACGACGGCGAATTCGCCAAAACCTGTTTTTAATTCTGCATACTATCTTTTAATGCATTTTGAAGCAATGCAGGGCCTTGGGGCACACACAAAAGCTCGTTTCAGGCAAAATAAAAGCATCTGCACAAAGAACTTTATTATCATATGAATTTTAACCCTCGCCAGGCGAGCGGGGTTGATGCAACCCCCTCCCCCTAAGGTTTTTCGCGAATAACAAGCCGCCAAATTTGGTATGCCCTCTGGGGCAGCCTTTTGACACCTTTCCTGAAAATTTCAGGTCTCAGTCACTTTAGGTCAGGTCACCAGGTCAAAAAAAAACGGTACAAGGTCAGGATAAAATTGATAAGATTAGCGGTAAAAACTACAGAATTTTTCGCTTGTAGCGTGAATGCCGCGGTACGTAGCGCCACCAAATTTTAGAAACAGCTTGGGGCAATCATCTGACGTGTCCTGGAAGTTTTGGGTTTCAGTGACCAGTCAGGTCACAAGGTCACAAAAACCGGTACGTGGTCAAAATGACACTAAAATAACCTTTTTTTAATGAAATCTAGATTGTTCATCGATTTGATTCAAACTTGCAGGCAGGGCTGCGGACTCGATGGATTTTAGGGTGACTCCGACCCCGACTCCGACTTAAAAATCGACTCCGACTCCGACTCCGGACGGTTCTATTAAAATATATATTACGATATTGAAGTTCATAATGGAGATGTTTTTATCTTGCCTGAAACTCTTGTGCGTTCCAAGGCATTGCGTTGCAAATATGCATACAAAATAACATGCAGAATTAAAAAGCAGGTTTTGGGGATTTCACAGTTTTCTGCTTCTTTAGCTACGAGCTTTTCTTTAGCTTTTCTTTAGCTCGTAAACACGTTCGTCCAAAACAGCAAAATATACTTTTTTCGGCAAAATCCAATTTCGAGCACAATGCAATCGAACAGGTGCAGTACACTACTTTGAGCCATACAGCGTTACCTCCTCCGACTCCGGAGTCGGGGCCGGTAAGATTTTGGCGACTCCGACTCCGACTCCGGGCAGAATTGTCGACTCCGACCGACTCCAACTCCGACTCCGACTCCGCAGCCCTGCTTGCAGGACATGAAAAGCTCACCGAGTGCCATCATATGCATTCCGGTTTTTCGAATTCGGGTGACCTGAGGTCATCTACATAGAGGTCACGACAAATTCTAAGGAAATTTGCCCGGATGACTTCAATAGTAAAAATATGAGAGATGTGTGCTCCATTCCAACGTTTTGTGTTGTACTACCTTAGTTTACATCTAACTGGTGTTTGCATGCTGCAATACCGCTATGGTCGGGTCAAATGAGGTCAACTGAGGTCAAAATACGCTTTTGCTAATAACTTGACACACAATGAGGCTAAAGCTTCAAAAATGGTGTCATTGTGTTCCATGTGGTCAGCCGAGTAGAATGGCGTGCGGTATGATGCACTTTGATTAACTTGAACTTAATTCAATATTTCTTGAAGTTCACTTAATGTTTAAAAAAAAATTTAAGTTCAATTTAACTAGTAAGAAAGTAAACCATTCGGTGCACACGGACATGCTGAGTTCACTGGTGCTTTATTTTTGCTCAATCTTAACCCGCGCCCGGGTGGACCTCTCAGCCAACTTCGCCATGGTGGGCCAAAAAGCCCCTTTTTGGCTGTCCTGCCCGCCCCTAACCCAACCCGGCTAACCGGAGGCCGACACCATAAAGGGTCGGCCGGCCGGCCGGGCGCGCGGCTCGCCAACCTATCGGGCGGCCTGGGGCATCGCCCCAGCGAGAACGGGAATATGTGTAATTTCGCGGGGCGATGCGGGGCGGGGCAGGAAAAAATGTGTGTGAAATGGAAGTATGCAATGTATTACCTAATGTGTAATGTAAGGTGTGCTAAGTGTAAAACCAAAGTGTGCACATGAAAATGTTATATTGTATTGAAAAAAAGCCCCTTTTTGGCCACACCAGATTATCTCGGAAAGTAACCAAGCTAGAAAGACGCGGTAAAAAGCAATAGATAGATCGCTACAAGAACTTTCAGAATCATCTGGGTCATTTTTCATCAGGTCTTCGCTGAGGTCACTGAATGTCACCAAAGATAAATTGTTCATGATTTTTGTACCCGATTTTGACAGCTTTTTACAAATTGGCGCATAAGTCGGGAACCAATAGAGCTAGAGCACTGCAGAAAAGCGCATTCGATAGGCTCTTTCAAAAGCCTTTCTGAAAAATGTTCTCATATTTGACCTAAGGTCAACGGGTTAGCCTCCAGAGGGCAAAAACTATCAAAATTGGACGTTTTTGCGGAAAAGGTTTTCGCATCATAGCTTTGGACTCCAAAATTATATCACGCTGATTTTACCGGCATCGCGTTTGTCTCGTCGACACGCGTCGAATGAACTATAGGATGACCTGAAAAGGTCAACTTGAAAATTTGACCTCAGGTCAAGGTCACGGAAAAGGTCAAGTTGCATGTCATTCGATTCGTATTGCTGAACTGAACACATTCATGGTGTTTTCATCGCTCTAGCATGTTTCTATCTAAAGTTATTGTAAAAAAGCTATGACCCGAGATGACCTCAGAGGCATAAAAGGGGTCACCGGTGCAATGTTCCGGTACAGTGTGTCATATTTACCTATTTCACGATGTTTGAGGGTGTTTTCGGCCAAACAAAGACCATTTCAAGTTTCTCCCATTGACTTATAATGGAGAGTTCGCAAAATTGACCTGACCTTAGGTCGCCGATATTAAAATTCCGAGATAAACAAATTGTTCATACCTACTGATTTCCTTGTGTAAAACCCGAGTTTCAAACTTCTTGGATATAAACTGAAGGAATGACAGAATCACAAAGTCTTTTAGAGGTATGGTTATTTAACTTGACCTGGTGACCTGACCTTACGTGACCTGGGGTCACAACTTCCACACATGATGCAAAATTGATGTATGATAAGCTATACAAAGTTTCGCGGCGCGGTTTTCTTTACACGCGCAAAAATTGGCAGTTGTGGCCAGCCCCCCCCCCCCCCCACTCGGGCGAAGGCTACATCAAAAGTTTTATGCCAAAAGCTTTTGACCGGTTTTAGCAAAATGTTTACATTTTTACTCACCAAAATATACCAATAAATAACACCCCCTAAATATTGACCTAGAGTCAATAGGTCAACAAATTTGCACAGTGAAGAGATTTTCTATGGGGCCACCTACCTGTTAATCTGGTGTTTCTTAACCTTCCAGGCGGTGCGGGGGGGGCATTTTTTTTGTTCCCCCCCCCCCCTTAGGTTTTACGATATATCTCCAGAACCGCTGCGCCGATCGTCACCAAACTTTCAGTACCCTCCCGTGAATAGCTTTTGTACATTGTGACCAAAATTTTCCAAAGGCTATGATAGGTTGGCTGCTAATGACGTCGAAGTGACGTCATTTCTGTCATTTTCGACCCAAAAAAAAGGTTTCGCGGGAAGATCTGTCACGCCTACAGCTTTAGAGATATAGAACAATATTTTAGACATAAAAAGTGTAGAATTAACAGGGCTACAAAACTGCTATCTCGAATTTTTGAAAGTTTTGGATTTTGACCCAAAAAAAATTAAAAAAAGATTTTTGAAAAATAATAAAACGGAACATATATGATATTCTTTACCGCATTCTATCCACATACCAAATTTGAGATCCATACCTCTTTTTTGGCCAAGGTATAGCGAAAAACTGTTCAAAATTCATGACGTCAAATTTTCAAACTCAATTTTTAGCAATTCTAGACCTCATAGCGCAAAGACCACCATTAGACTCCCCGTGACGAGCTGCATCGAATCAATACCCATTTTATGCAAAACTATCAACTTTGAAATGTGATCCTTTTTTACCTGACCTTGACCTGACCTCCAACAGAAAGTGACCTAAACCGTACCTGATGGTCTTATAACCATCACCATTGAGTTGGAAATGAAAAATGGGTCATAAAGCATGCACCACACAACCTTAGTAAAGTTGGGTTCATGTGCTGACCCTTGGTGACCTCACCTGTGACCTGACCTGGTAGTATCAGTGACCTCTAATAGCAACATATGTGCTAGGCAACTGACGCCCTATCGCTGATTTTCGACAAAATGCTTTTTACTCGATGTTATAGCGCATTCCCTAAGAAGACCCGTGAACGGTGAAACATTTTGTCTTTGACCTGACCTGTGACGTCATCGGTGACCCCGAGGTAAATGAAATTTGGTTTCCGTCGACAAATTTGATAGGGCTTTCGAACCCCGTTTGAATTTTGCGGATCCGTCCAGTAGTTTCGGAGAAACGGGGGGGGGGGGGCAAAAAATGCACTCCACCACTGCGCGGAAGGTGGCCGGGAGGCCCACCGCCTGCCGGGTTAAGTGTCACAGGAGCCAATGGCTAGAAGACTGGGGGTCGTACCAACCCCCCTCGCCGTCCGTGTTATGAAAAAGGCCCTTGTCTGGCGAGGGTTAAGAAAAACGTCCGGAGTCACAGCTGGAGTCTGAGTCGGAGTCAGTTTTTGAAGCCGGAGTCCGAGTCGGAGTCTGAGTCACCCGAAAATCCATCGGCCCCGCAGCCCTGGTCATAAGCAATCAGGATATCAAGCTAGAGATTCCAAAAACAAGCCGTAGGTTTAAGAAGAAAAAAAATGCAAAGGAAATGGCTATCTCCAACTTTCAAAATATAAACTTTCAAGATCCTGAGGTTTTCAAACTCAATCTTAAGATTTTTGGAAATATTTGTGAACTTTGGGGATTTTTTAAACCTAAATATGCGTCAGGATTCAGGAAATGTCTTAATGCCTTTACACATGCCAAAAATCAACAAAATATCCCTAAAGCTCCAAGAGATATAGCCATTGTAAATACCATCAATATATATATATATATATATATATATATATATATATATATATATATATATATATATATATATTATAACTGATCTTAGACGGGGGGGGCGGTTGTCCCCCCCCCCCCTGAGATTTTTCGTGAATAGCGGGAAAACCGCGGCGCGTAGCGCCGCGAAATTTGGTATGATTATTTTCTCATCAATTTTACACATGGTGTGCAAGTTTGAACCTCTTAACTTTTAAGGTCAGGTCACCAGGTCACTTTGAATGACCCAACCTCAAGTCGCTTTTTTGCAACTTTGTCACCGTGTCAGAGCTACAGTAGATGTCGGAGGCCTTTGAAAGTCGCAGGATGTTATTAGGTCATTGGTAGCTACAATTTGTTTATCTCGGAATTTTGATATCGATGACCTAAGGTCAGGTCAATTTCCCGACATCTCCATTATAGGGGAGACCCGGGAGGTATGGACCGTATTTGTGAAAAGGCAATTTTCTTCCAGTGGGCAGTGGCTAGACCCCGGTTTTCACTCTGTGTACGTGAAATTGCCTTTCGCCTGCAAAGTGTGCCTGATATTAGGCATCTGCGCTCAACTATTTTGTCTCGAGATAACTTTCAATAAATCATGCGCTTTTTCGATTCATCAAAATGCACCGGGAGGTATGGCCCACGGCCGGGGAGGTATGGGCCGGTGCCATGTTGCATATTATTTTCTCGACAATGAAAACAATACTCGCAGCTGGTATCTACCTTGATCTCTCTTAGAGCCCAGGAACCGCATAAGCGGCCAACAGCTTACTTCATGGAGGTCACTTGGGCACATATGTATTTTGGTTAACTCAATCATGCTCCATGAAATAAGATAAATGATATTTTCTGTTGGAATGGAATTCGTAGTTAAATTTCCGGCCTTGCGCGACAAAAATAAAACTTATTGAAGAGGACAATCAATGAAAGCTTCAGTTTATTGATTTAGGATCACCGGGGATGGGTGGCCCGTGCCTCCCGGCTAGGACGCCAGAATGTGCGTAGCATCTCAGCTCATAATCTTGCAAGAAAGCTTCAAATTGTGTATCCAGTCTTAACTTGCATGCTTTACACTTTATGTTAGCGATGGTCTGACATCATAGAAGGAGCCTGTTTCAAATTTATCACGAATTTTCTGTATGTACCTTATTTTACTCGAAGAGGGCAAAAACGCTTCATCACCGCTCATTGCCAAAGAAGACTGAGGAAGATTCTGGAAATCACGTGGGTTGTATAACGGAATGGCTGCTACCAGTTTGCGCGGTCAAATGCGTAAAAATACGCAACACTTCTTCAAAACTGCGATGGCCCACATAGGCGGCGGAACGGGGAGGGCACCGGGGCACCGTGCCTCCTTTGATTTTGGCATTTTAACATTAGCCCTATGGGCGTTGCATGGAAAGAATGGGACCAAAAGTCGACGGTGCCCCCCCCCCCTCCCCCCTTAATCGAAGGTGTTCCGCCGCTGCTGATGGCCCATACCTCCCGGGTCTCCCCTAAGTCAATGGGGGAAAATCAACTCCCTGTTTTTTCCACTAAAACACGTCAGAATGGCCCCATATGCCATACATGACTTCATATACGATCAACCTTCACTACCTTGAGGCCTGTTTTGCTGCTGGGCAGCTGTAAGGTCCATGTGACGTCATCAAATGTCACCAACGGTTTTTACCAGTAACTCCTATCAGGAACGAGATACAGCCGCGCGGATGGTCTTATTGTGTTCAGCTCGTCAAGGCGCATCGAATGATATACATGATGACCTCGAGGTCACGTGACCTGAGGTTAACCTTTGACCTTGACCTTTCGAGGCCAACATATGTATGATTCGATGCGGATTGACGAGAGGATCACGATGATGCCCTTAGTTTGTTCCTAGCTTGGCTAATTCGAAAGTTATTCGAGAAAAACTCTCCATATCTAGCGCCGCCATTTGGACTTTTTTAGCCCTGTGACGTCATCTTTGACCTGACCTGAAAATGACCTGAGTAAAAATTGTAGGCCTTGTCCGTGCGTACCCCATGCCGTTTACCGCTTGTCGCTATCTTGCTTCGTTTTCGAAACCTCAGGGGGGCGCCCCCCCCCCCCCGTCGGTTGTAAGCTGGCGCAGACCCCCGATCGATGTTATTAACCCGCGGCAACTTTTGACCGATTTTAGCAAATGTTAACATTTTGATACTCACCAAAACAATAAAGGACGAGTCAACAAATTTGCACAGGGGAGAGATTTTCTATGGGCCCACCTACCCTGTAAAAAAGTTGCTGTATGGCAACTGTTCTAATGACGTTCTCATTTTCGAGAGGTATTTGTACTTTTTTTTTGAAAGAACAGAACCGGTGTACTTTCACATCTATGATTAAAGGTAAATTAATTTAATTAATTTACCTTAATTATTTTTGTTACGGAGCGAGCGAAGCGAGCGGAGTCTTTCCTTAGATTAACGGAAATTTCTGAGTATGAGCGGCCGACCGGTCGTGGTCACGATTTTGCGAGGCTTATATCTCAGCAACCACTTGACCGATGATTTACATGCGGGAATTTTTGTAGGGTAGCTTCATTCCTTCTACCAAGTATTGGACTATTCCCGATGCATGTGGGTGACCCCTTGTGCACGTGCCACGTGCAAAACGAAGAGGTGTCAGTTTTGTAATAGTTGCAATATCTCGGTGACTACTTGGCCGATTGCGCTGAAAGTTGGCACGTAGGTAGGCACCCACTAGGCAATGCATATCCATGTGCCAGAGTTGGGGTGCTGCTGCACGTGCGCACGTGCAGGGGTCGATTCCAGATCTCGAGAACGGCTGGACCGATTGCGCTCAAATTTGGTACACGGTTACGGAGCAGTTAGCAGGGTGCCGTGCACAAGTCAGTTGGGACCCATTTTGCACGTGCGCACGTGCAGGGTGCCGCTTCCAGATCTCGAGACCGGCGGGGCCGATTGTGCTCAAATTTGGCACATCGCTAGAGACCGGTTAGTAGGGTGCCGTGCACAAGTCAGTTAGAGGTACCCCCTCGCAATTTCAAACTGTAACACGGCGGTTTCTCGTGCCCAGGGCGGGGCGCGTCGTGTTGTTGTCAGCCCTTGCCAGAAGAGATGATCTGCCGGTCCAGGTGTATTGTCTCACGAGCACAACACAGAGCGAGATGGTCGGCTACGGTGTCGGTCGAGACCGATGCAGGTACACGCCCGGCGTGAGCGGAGGCTGGGGTCTTTCACAAGCACGCGGAGCAGGTGTTATGCGTCCGGCGGCTGTGGAGCCCTGTGGTCTTCCCGGACTGGTAATACGTCCGGCGCCGATGGTGGCTCTAGTTCTTCTCTAAGTCCCCCCCGATCGGGTAACTTCAGCAGAGCTATCCTACTCTTAGGGCGTAGCCTTCTAACCTACGTGGCAACTTACTATTGGCCAGGAGAGCATTTCATATATGGTTACACAGTTGCGATTGGTCCCTACCACGTCGGAGGCGGGAGATGCACTGCCCGAGGCTCACCCGGTACTTACTAAGTGTGACTAAACTATGATGGAATTGGACACCCTCTCGCTCGCTCCGTTAGTCGCCCCAAAAGGCGTTATACATGCTGGTTTGTACTTGTAATTTGTAAAGGGCAATGCTAATATTATGCTACTTTTACATCTCCTCTTGACTAAATATGAAGGTTGTCGTCGCTTCTACCTGATTAAAGTCACTTTTACGTAATAAAAGGTTTGTCATCGAAAACCGGTAAAATTGGACTTTTTTCGTTCCCGTGACGTCATAGGTCAAAGAAAAATGGTCGGCGAGGGTGCTGCGGCTTCAAATGTATGATTTGAAGACATCATAAATACTGAAATATTCACAATTCAGCCATGCCGTTCCATACGATTTAGGCATGTGTTTAGTGATTGGTCGAGGCTGACCTCTATCGTAACGTAACAGGTCATATCCATTAAGATGACATCCACGGGTCAGATCTATACCTAATATTCATCATATCGAAACTCATTTAAGAAACCTAGATTTTAATGACAAACTGCACATCATTATAAGTTGGACAGATTTGCTTATTTTGATCTTATGTGATGTCAAAAGTCAAAAATCGAGGTCATCGAGATTGTAACTTGTTCATCTCGATGAGATCTTCCGAATGCAGTTTGAATTTTTCCGATCCGACAATTGGTTCCGGTGATACAATGAAGAGGCCTTTGTCCCCCCCCCCCCCCCAACAGGACCTGAAACCTGCCAGACCTCAACGGGGCGCAGGTTAAAAGCTTTCAGTACAAAACCCTATCAGCGGAAATATATAGCATAAAATAATTAATTATACTGTACCCGAATGTTTGTGATCAGTTTTGTGACTTCATGAGGTAAGCTGAGAACACTGGGACTTCATACTGTCGGATAATTTGTATGAAGGATTCGCCGTACAGGTGAGATAAAACTGGGACCCCTATTGTTAC